>NC_058524.1:395094399-395397429 GCF_904849725.1 Hordeum vulgare subsp. vulgare | reverse complement strand
TGCTAACATTAGTATAAGAAAGCAAACCACCACTTCCTTAGGTACTGTAGCAAACTTAAATTATACTTATGTTGATGTTGGGTTACTGTATTTTCAATCTTCCATGGCTAGTACCCCGCGATACTATCCATAGTTTCATCAAAATAAGCAACCAACTCAACAAAAACAGAATCTGTTAACAGCAGACCAGTTGGTAGCAATCTTTATACTTCGTATACTTCTGGTACTTCCAAAATTCTGAACAATTACGACAGTCTGAAGAATTTGTGTAGAAATCAGAAGCAAACAGAATCAACTCAAAATCTCTTACAAAAAAAATGAAAATTCTTTTCGTGAGAAGAAAGTTTCTGTCTTTTCCAGCATGACGAAACGATCATCCCCAAGACTAATCATAACGGTTTTGCTTGGCACAAACGCAAAAAGAAACACAAAAAACACAATCATAACAGAATTATGAAAGTGTGGAAAACAAAAAACAGAAATAAAAAGGATAGATTCGTTGGGTTGCCTGCCAACGAGCGCTATTGTTTAATGCCCTTAGCTAGGCAAAAGGTGGTGGAATCACGTATAGTCATCTTTGGTGCTCAAACCGTAAGTAACCCTCATCGTAGATTCCTAAGGCAATCTTATTTTCTTTCTAGGAAAATGATCCATGCCCTTCTTTAGGGGAAATTGAAATCTAATATTCCCTTCCTTCATATCGATGATAGCACCAATAGTCCTTAGGAAGGGTCTACCAAGAATAATGGGACATGAAGGATTGCAATCTATGTCAAGTACAATGAAATCCACGGGTACGTAGTTCTTATTTGCAACAATAGGAATATCATCGATCCTTCCCATGGGTTTCTTGACAGTAGAATCCGCAACATGCAAATTAAGAGAACACTCTTCAATCTCATGAAAACCAAGAATATCACATAAAGACTTTGGAATCGCGGAAACACTAGCACCCAAATCACACAAAGCATTGCATTCATAGTTTTTGATATTGATTTTGATAGTAGGTTCCCACTCATCATGAAGTTTTCTAGGTATAGAGACTTCTAATTCGAGTTTCTCTTCAAGAGATTTCATCATAGCATCTACGATATGTGCGGTAAAGCCTTTGCTTTGGCTATAAGCATGTGCAGAGTTTGCAATGGATTGCATCAAGGAAATGGATTCAAACAAGGAGCAACTATCATAATTGAATTCCTTGAAATCAAAAGTGGGAGTTTCATTACTACCCAATATTTTTATTTCTTCTACTCCGCTCTCCACACCTTTATCATCAAGATAGGTGGGCTCCGAATCATTAGGGCGTTTTTCAACCAAAGTGGATTCATATCCAGCCCCTTCATCAATAGGTTTGACATGCGAAAACAAAGATTCAAGAGGAGTCACACCAAGCACTTTAAGATCTTCGTGATTTGCATCACAAATTTCAGATTTAGCTACCATCTTATTGACTAAGGTAGCCTACTTGTCAGAAATTTGGCCCACCAATTTTTCAAGGTGAGCAAGCTGAGAATTTAGTGCAAGGAATTCTTTGGCCATATCATCAACTTCTTTATTAAAACAGGCTATAAAAGAATTTTGCTCTTTTAATTCCCTACGGAAGTAACTATTTTGGTCAAGCTGAGAAGACATGAAACCTTTGACAGTAGTTTCAATCTCTTCCAACCTTCTGAAATAGTTTGGTTTGGCTATGAGGAAAGGTCTCTCACGAACAAGCCCAAGAGCAAGCGAGGAAAATGGGCAAAGGAGAAAGGCAAAAAGGCAAAAGAAAACGGCAAGGGATAAATGCAAAAGACAAAAGAAAACGGCAAAGGAGAAAGGCAAATGAAAACGGCAAATGTGAAGTGGGGGAGAGGAAAACGAGAGGCAACCGCCAAAAAAAGGTAAATGGAAGAGATGAGCTTGTGACACCTACCTGGATAGATCTTGACTTGATCTCTCCTCCCCGGCAACGACACTAGAAATCATTCTGCTACTGCGACAACAGACCTTCCCTGGTAACGGCGCCAGGAATCCTGCTGCTACAGGATACGCCTACAGGGACTTCCTTGGAAAATATGCAAAGGATTTCCCCGCGGCCTTGGAGCCTTGCGTTTGTGTTCCCTTGAAGAGGAAAGGGTGATGTAGCACGGCGGCGATAAGTATTTCCCTCAGTTTTGAGAAATAAGGTATCGATCCAGTAGGAGGCTCGCGTCAAGTCACAAGTACCTGCACAAACACAAAGAGCTTGCACCCAACGCTATGAAGGGGTTGTCAATCCCTTATAGATTGTTTGCAAAGTGAAAACTGAAAGCAAAAAGTAAACAAAGCAAAGTAAAAGTGAAAGTGGAGACGATAGTTCTGAATAGACTCGGGGGTCGTAGTGTTCACTAGTGGCTTCTCTCATGAAAGCAAGTAGACGGTGGGTGAAAGAATTACTGCCAAGCAATTGATAGAACCGCGCAAAGTCGTGACGTTATCTATGACAATGATTATATCTATAGGCATCACGTCCAAAACAAGTAGACCGATACTTTTTGCATCTACTACTATTAATCCACACGTCGACCGCTATCCAGCATGCATCTAGTGTATTAAGTCCAAAAGAACAGAGTAACACCTTAAGCAAGATGACATGATGTAGATGGACAATCTCAAATCTATGATGAAAACCCATCTTGTTACCCTTGATGGCAACAACACGATGCGTGCCTTGCTACCCCTTCTGTCACTCGGAAAGGTCACCGCACGGTATGAACCCAAAACCAAGCACTTCTCCCATTGCAAGAATCATAGATCTAGTTGGCCAAACAAAACCCAAGACTCGGAGAGACTTACAAGGATATCAAATCATGCACATAATAAATGTAGCGACCCAACTCAAAACGAGTCAAGCCTCTGTGTATCTGTCCCCCCTGGATCAGTATGCTGGCACACACAGTACATCAATGTTTATATCAAAGTGCAATCACATGGAAATAGCGTAAAACTGATATATACCTTAAATATCTCAGCGGAAGCAGTCAAGGGAGTGGAGTCCCAATAAACACCAACGGCAAGTTGAGTGTAGACCATAACCCTGAATCGTACTCTTACTCATCGAAGAAAAATATCTGCAACATAAGACGTTACAGCCGTGTAGGTCAGCATATTGAATATGCCGGCAAGTCACATATGAGAGGGGGTAAAATATCATCTATACTATATGCATATATGGCAGGTGGAGTTGTAAATTTTAGCGTAAAGCAAATTTCTTCCTACAAGAAGAGGGGCTAAAAGCAAAATATTACTATGTTCTTGGTTGTTAATGAGATGGTTCCGCCAACCAGTTCTCATACCCAGGTTATCAATATTACCCACATCAATATTATTATTTGTGTTGAGAATTTCAGATAACTTCACTTCCTTTGGCTCAAGTTGTCCATGACCGTGGACACGGCTAATCGATTAGGTTTGAGTACTCTGCAGAGTTTTGCACACGTTCCCCACAAGATTTGACCGCCTCCGAGTATATCCTCGCACTTCAGGGTGTTTGAAGACCGGATGATCAAAACATGGTCTTTCAACGGGTCCCTCTGAATCCCTGTCTCTGCCCATCCATTCCTACCGTTTGTCTACATCTGCTAGCACCGCCTGTCCAGAGTCGCCGCGTTGTCCAACCAAGCCAGTGCCCATAATGACTTGTGGCTGTCCAGGTAAGCCTTGGGTCTTGAAAATATCCGTCCGTCTCTTTGAGCCTCGGTGAAGATTTCCGCAAGATGTCATGGCCGTCTCCAGCATCCCGGGTCATCCACTGGTTTCTCCAGGGAGCCGATCAACCGTCCTTCACCCAGAGTTGCATTGCATTACGAGGTCTTGAAAAGTCTTGACTTAACCGGTCTTGGTTATTAAAGTATCCTCGCATCACTCGTGATAAACTCTCAACCAGAATCCCATCTACTCAAGCATAGCAATATGAAATTTGTCGTCCCGGGCCAAGTAACGGGGTTGTTGGGTACTTACCACTTGATTCTACAATATGTAACCATAATTTCCAAGTACCTACTCAGCATGCAATTGGGCATAGGATGGTAGAACTACGATGCATAAAACAAAGGTGATACATGATCAAATGACTTGCCTGGTGAGGTTGACGAAGAAGAATTTTCGTTCTCGAGGAATAACTTGATGGACTACTCATCACTCTCCGATGAAATCTATATAACAACCATATCATTCACGTAAGCACTCATACTAGCAATCATTCTGGCAATCAAAACAAAAGAGAGAGCGAATAAGAATCCGAAGGAAACTTCAAATAACACGAGGGTGTCTTCTACTACATCAAACACTAAATAGTTTTTGCCTAAAAATAAAATACTTAAATAACTGGGAACTAAGATATAAATTTAACTAGGATAAAATAAAGTATTTTTCACAAAACTATTTGAAAGTATTTCCAAACGGGATTTGAAACAGTGGAGAAACCAATTGCAAGTTATTAGAGAACTAGAATTGATTTCATGATAACATATATAAAAATAAAATCAAAACTTGTTGCAAACCTAATTTTAACTAACAGAAACAAAACATAATCTTTCTGAGATATAAAAGAAAAATAAATTAAAAACAACTAAAGAAAGAAATATAGTCATAATCCTAAAAGAAGTGAAACAGAAAGTGTTTCACCAGAAATAATGAGTACAAATACTCAAACAATTCTGAAATTTTGACCACTGATAAATAAGATCACTAGTGATCAGTAGCAAAAAGAATTAAATTAAATGCTATTTTTAAACTCCTAGAATAAGCAAAACAAGGTTTAAACTAAATCTGGTCTAATTCAAATTTGAAAATTTCAAACATAGACAAATAATATGTTTTTGGAAACTACAGGAAAATTGTGATCTACTAGAAAAAAGAATCAACTCCATTGGATCTATAGAATAAAAGTTATAAAGGAAACAAAATTGAAACTGTCTCTGTTTTTAAATCTAAAACAGAAAAAGAAAAACTAACCTAACGAACAAAGGGGGTACGTGACAGCTCCTGATTGGTCAGGGGGTGTGCGCTGTGGTGACTAACTAGCGGACGCTCGCAAACTAAACAACCCGCGTCGTCTAACGAATTAAATAAAAAGAACCACAGGTTATTTTAAAAGAACCGAAGGGGTAAGCGAGATCTAATCCTACGCGCACGATTTATATCCGACGGCTGAAAACAAAAGGGGAAGCTCATAGGAGGTGCTGCCGGAGTGGGTTCTTCTCCGGCGGGGCAGGGAGGGGGCGGTGCTCGGGGATGCACTTCCGGCGGTCTCCGACGGCATCCGAGGAGTCCAGGGGGTGGAGGGGGTGCTCCGGCAGTCTCTGGTGGCGACGACGCGGCTTGGGGAGGTCGGGGCGAGCAGCAGGGAGACCAGGGAGCTTCGGCTCCTGGTCGGGGTTCCGGCGATGTCGTCTGGTGGCGTGGGACGATGGAGCTCGGGGACTTGGGTGAAAAATGGGTTGCAGGGGCGATGGGACAGCTACGGGCGGCGTCGGGTGGTGCGGGGAGGCATGGGGAGGTGCGGCAGGGTGCCGGGGCTTCCTGGAGCTCGGCTCCGGCGAGCACTGCAGCACGGGCGGTTGGGGCGGCGAAGAGGGGCGGTAGCGAGGGGAACGGGGTGCGGAGGAGGTGT
Organism: Hordeum vulgare subsp. vulgare; assembly: GCF_904849725.1. NCBI lineage: Eukaryota > Viridiplantae > Streptophyta > Magnoliopsida > Poales > Poaceae > Hordeum > Hordeum vulgare. The sequence goes on along the minus strand of NC_058524.1, from coordinate 395,391,794 downwards.
GGGCTTATATAGGGGCGAGGGGAGAGTCTCGGGAGGGAAGGGGAGAGAGATACGGGAGGGATCCGGTCGGCTCTGGTGAGGTATGGAAGGGGATCGGGGCTGGGAGGAAGGAGATGACCGAGGGAGGGCTCGGTCGGGCGCGGGGCCACGGGCCAGAGAGAGAGGCGAGGGCGCACGGGGATCGGCTGGCCGAAATGGAAAGGAGGGGGGGATCCCGGGCCAGGGGGATGTGGGCCGAGCTAAATCGCGCCTAGGGCGCTTTCCATTTTTAAAAAATCACTTTCTTGATTTTGTATTTTTTTCAAAAACAGCAAGTAAATCAAAATAAAAGGCAAGTAAATAAAATCCTAAAATAGGGGTATTATATACCAAAATTTTCAGAAAAAAAATCTCTACACGATTAACATTTTTCCAAGGCAAAAATAAAAACTTTTAAAAAATGATTTTTTCAGAAAAACCCCTTAGGTTTTATTTTATTTTTGCAAATAATTACTTAAATAAAACTTTGGTTTTTCTTGGCTCAAATATTTTCAAAAATACCCCTGATTTGGGAGGGTCATTTTCCTCCGCTCTTTCTTGCTTGCAAGAATTATTTTTGGGGTATTTCTCGGGGAAGAAAAATAGAAAGGCAAAAGCAAAAATTTGAAAGAATTCAAATGCAAACTCCATTCAAATTCTTTATAGTTGACAACGTCATGTCATGTTCTCTCATTGCTTTTGAATTTGAATTTCCCGGAGAAGGGGAAAGTCATTTTATTCCCTCTCATTCAAAAGCTTTGAAAAGTTTTCAAATTTCACTCAAGCTCCAATCACTCAAGCAAACAAACAAACAATCTAATAATTATTATAACATTCCAAAATTTGGAATGTTACAATAAATCAGCAAAGACTCAAATATAATTCATAGATAATCTGATCACAAATCCACAATTCATCGGATCTCGACAAACACACCGCCAAAGAGGATTACATCGGATAGATCTCCATGAAGATCATGGAGAACTTTGTATTGAAGATCCAAGAGAGAGAAGAAGCCATCTAGCTACTAACTACGGACCCGTAGGTCTGAAGTGGACTATTCACGAGTCATTGGAGTGGATGCCCTGATGTTTTTTGCGGAAACGGAAGGTTGCGACGGCGGAAAGTGTTTTCGTGGATGCCCTAATGTTTTTTGCAATTTTAGTGAATTTATAGGCCAAAGAGCTAGGGCAGGGGAGCGCCAGGGAGGCCAGAAGCTTGGTTGCCGCGGGCCCTCCTGGCCGCGGCAACAGGGCTTGTGGGCTCCCTGTGGACCCGCTGCCTTGGCCCTCAAGTCCCGTGTCCTTCTTCTGATCTCGAAAAATTTATTTTGGGGATTTTATTCCGTTTGGACTCTGTTCCAAAATCAGATGTGAAAAGAGTCAAAAACACAGAAAAAACAGGAACTGTCACTTGGCACTGAATTAATAAGTTAGTCCCAAAAAATATATGAAAGGTATATAAAACATCCAAAGTTGACAAGATAACAGCATGAAACCATCAAAAATTATAGATACGTTTGAGACGTATCAATGTCCCGGGAAGGCATCCCCTCTTTCATCTTAAATCCATCGGTAACATTACTTGGAGCTATATTTTTATTCACCGCATGATATGTGTTTTGCTTGGAGCATCTTGTATCGTAGGAGTATTTTATTTTTGTTGTGTCATAATCATCCTTGTTGCACACCTTTCGAGAGAGACATGCACTCATCGTGATTTTGCTAGAATTCTCATCGTGCTTCACTTATATCTTTTGAGCTAGATAATTTTGCTCTATGTGCTTCACTTAGATCTTTTAGAGCACGGCGGTGCGTAACTTGGTAGTTGGCTTGTGCTATTAAAGTAGTCCCAAAGTTGATAGGTACCCAAAGAGGAAAACCTCCATGTTCATGTGCATTGAGCAGAAAGAGAAGTTTTGATTCCTCTCAATTAGTTTTGAGACGTGGATTTGGTAATATTAAGAGTTATGTTAGTAGGGTGTTGTGAATCTAGAAATACTTGTGTTGAAGTTAGTGATTCCCGTAGCATGCATGTATGGTGAACCGCTATGTTAGGAAGTCGAAGCATAATTGATCTATTGATTGTCATCCTTTGTGTTGCGGTCAGGATCGCGAGATGGTTAGCACCTACCAACCCTTCCCCTAGGAGTATGCGTCTAGCACTTTGTTTCGATTACTAATAAAAACTTTCGCAACAAGTATGTGAGTTCTTCATGACTAATGTGAGTCCATGGTATAGATGCACTTTCACCTTCCACCATTGCTAGCCTCTCTAGTCCCGCGCAATTCTTGCCGGTGCATAAACCCACCATATGCCTTCCTCAAAACAGCCACCATACCTACCAACTATGGCATTTTCATAGCCATTCCGAGATACATTGCCATGCAACTCCCACCGTTCGTCTCATGACTTATGTCGTCACTCTCATATTGCCATTGCATGATCGTAAGATAGCTAGCGAGATGTTTCAACGTCATACGCCAAGCTAGATCGTTGCACATCCCGGTACACTGTCGGAGGCATTTCCTATAGAGCCATCATCATTCTGAGCTTTGAGCTGTGAGTAAATAAAAGTGTGATGATCATCATTATTTGAGCATTGTCCCATATGAGGAAATAAATAAGTAAAAAGAAGAGGCCAAAGAGCTCAAAAATAAAAAGAGGCCCAAGATCGCAAATAAAAAAACAAGAGAGAAAAAGAGAGAAGGGACAATGCTACTATCTTTTTCCACACTTATGCTTCATAAAAGCACCATGTTCTTCATGATTGAGAGCCTCTTGTTTCGTCACAACCATATTCTAGTGGGAATCTATTATATAACTTGGCTTGTATATTCCAATGATGGGCTTCCTCAAATTGCCCTAGGTCTTCGTGAGCAAGCAAGTTAATTGGATGCACACCCACTAGTTCTCCTTTTGAGATTTCACATACTTATAGCTCTAGTGCATCCTTTGTATGGCAATCCCTACTCATTAACATTGATATCTATTAATGGGCATCTCCGTAGCCTTTTGATATGCCGAGTCAATGTGACCATCTCCTCCTTTTTTGTCTCACAACCACCACCATACTCTATTCCACCAATAGTGTTATATCCATGGCTCACGCTCATGTATTGCGTGATAGTTGTAAGAGGTTTGAGAAAGTAAGAGTGGGAAAACAATTACTTGGCCAATACCGGGGTTGTGCATGATTTAAATTAGTTGTGTGGGGATGATGGAGCATAGCCAGACTATATGATTTTGTAGGGATAACTTTCTTTGGCCTTGTTATTTCGAAATTTCATGATTACCTTGCTATTTTGCTTGAAGTATTATTGTTTTCATGTCAATAGCAAACTATTGTTCTGAATCTTATGGATCTGAACATTCATGTCACATGAAAGAAGTTACAAAGGACAAAAATGCTAGGTAGCATTCCACATAAAAAATTCAGTCTTTATCACTTCCCTACTCGAGGACGAGCAGGAGTTAAGCTTGGGGATGCTTGATATGTCTCCAATGCATCTATAATTTTTGATGGTTTCATGCTATTATCTTGTCAAATTTTGGATGTTTTGTATGCCTTTTATATCTTTTTTGGGACTAACCTATTAACTCAGTGCAAAGTGCCAGTTCCTGTTTTTTCCATGTTTTGACCCTTCTTAGAGGAGGATTTTAAACGGAGTCCAAACAGAATAAAACTTCTGAAAAGATTTTTTCCAAAACAGAAGAAGATCGGGAAGCTTGAGAACTAAGGCAGGGGACCACCAGGGACCCCACGAGCCCCTAGCCGCGGCCAGGGGGGCCCGCACCTCCCAGGCTTGTGGGCTCCCTAGGCCACCTTTGCCCTAGGTCTTTCCCTATAAACTCCCATAAATTCCAGAAAAATCAGGAGATCATTGAAAGTACTTTTCTGTCGCCGCAAGCTTCTGTCTCGACAAGATCCCATCTAGGGCATGTTCTGGTTCCCTGTCGGAAGGAGATTCTGATACGGAGGGCTTCTTCATCAACACCATGACCTCTCTGATGATGCGTGAGTAGTTCACCATAGAGCTACGGGTCCATAGCTAATACCTAGATGGCATCTTCTCTCTCTTGGATCTTCAATACAAAGATCTCCATTATCTTCATGGAGATCTATCCGATGTAATCTTCTTTTGCGGTGTGTTTGTCGAGATCTGATGAACTATGGATTTATGATCATATTATCTATGAATCTTATTTGAGTTTCTTCTGATCTCTCTGATGCATGATTTCATATCCTTGTAATTCTCTTCGAGTTGTCGGTTTTGTTTGGCCAGCTTGATCTATGATTCTTGCAATGGGAGAAGTGCTTGGTTTTGGGTTCATACCGTGCGGTGACCTCACCCAGTGACAGAAGGGGTAGCGAGGCACGCATCATGTTGTTGCCATCAAGGGTAAAAAGATGGGGTTTTCATCATTGGTTTGAGTTTATCCCTCTACATCATGTCATCTTGCTTGAGGCGTTACTCTGTTTTTCATGAACTCAATACACTCGATGCATGCTGGATAGTGGTCGATGTGTGGAGTAATAGTAGTCGATGCAGAAAGTATCGGTCTACTTGTCTCGGACGTGATGCCTATATGTATGATCATTGCCTTAGATATCATCATGACTTTGCGCGGTTCTATCAATTGCTCGACAGTAATTTTCCCACCCACCGTAATATTTGCTATTTTGAGAGAAGCCTCTAGTGAACACTATGGCCCCCGGGTCTACTCCACACCATATTTTCAGCCTTACTCTTTTTCTTCGTTGCACTTTCCACCTTCAGGTCTCACTTTGCAATCAATCTTGAAGGGATTGACAACCCCTTTATAGTATTGGGTGCAAGCTCTTTTGTGTTTGTGCAGGTACTCTCGACTTGACGAGATTCTCCTACTGGATTGATACCTTGGTTCTGAAACTGAGGGAAATACTTACTGCTCCTGTGTTGCATCACCCGTTCCTCTTCAAGGGAAAAGCCAACGCAAGAAAGTCTCCGTCAACGTGTCAATTTCTGGCGCTGTTGTTTGAGAAGTAGCAGTTACCTCTTTGTGAATTCCACGCCCATGCACGAACTTTGGACCTGACCCAACAACGGTAGGTGAGTGCATATGGGCCAGGCCCGGTGGCTCCTGTCGGTGCACTACTAATGGGGTACCTAGTTCCCATGACTTTTGCACACGCGTCAAGGGCATAATCCCTAAAGAGCAACCATCAACCCAACCAAAGCGCCGGAACCAGATGCCGGCAAGACCTACACAAACATCCCAAGGCGTGTCATGAACCCCCGGCACCTGCCAGGGGAGAAGGCACAAGCATCCTGACCACGACTCGACAAGGCGCCTCCCCAGTTAGTGTGGGCCAACCTGCCACCACTCCACCTCATCGATGCACCAGTCACTTGTCGATGAGGTGTTGAGCTCCCAGATGGCTAGGTGGCTCTCACTAAATATGTGGCGGCGCGTCGAAAGACAGATTAGAACCTGTTGACACCCGTCTAGAGACATGTCAAGACTCCAAGCCACAGCTAGCTCATAGGCGGCACGAGCTTGCTGGGAACGCACCCCCGCTCGCCACCTAAGGCCGCATTTATGGCGCCTTGTCTGAAGTGCGAGAGTTAGGTATGATAGCACTATTAGCTATCTGATCATGACTATTTGCCACAGTGGACGCCCCTTGAGTTATACAAGGAGGCCCGAGGTAACCTAGAAAAGGATTCAGACACTTGGAGATTCTACACTAGGTAGTTTCGGATCCCCACGTGATTAGAGCCAAGTGTACTTGTACGTATGTGATAGCTCTTCCGGCAACCCTTGTCGGGGCAGAACTCCGTGCAGACTTCATCTTCCTCAATCAATGCACCAAAGTAGGAGTAGGATTTTACGCTTCACAACGGCCCGAACCTGGGTAAAAACACCCAAGTCTCATCATCGTGTCGCACGACCTCCCCGCCGAACCACAAGGGTCCAAAGGTCCCATAGGTGATCGAGTGCACATCTGCACGGACACATACGAGTCCATAGGAAGTAGCTAGACGGCTTTCTCGCTCGTTTTTCTTCTCAATACAATGGTTTCTTGGAGAACTATTTGATGTAACTCTATCTTTTGTCGTCTGTTTGCTGGGATCCGATGAACTTTGAGTTTATGATCAGATCTATGAAATTATATACATTCTTGATTATTATAGACTCGTATTTCTTCTCCGATATTTGGGTTTTGTTTGGCCAACTTGATATTTTTATCTTGCATTGGGAAGTGGTGCTTTGTGATGGGTTCGATCTTGCGGGGGTCAATCTCAGTGACAGAAGGAGACATGACACCCATGTATCATTGGTATTAAGGATAAAATGGTGGGGTATATTCCTACATGAATTGATCTTGTCTACATCATGTCCTCATTTGTAAAGCATTACTCCGTTTGTGCATGAACTTAATACACTAGATGCATGCTGGATAGCGGTCGATGTGTGGAGTAATAGTAGTAGATGCAGGCAGGAATCAGTCTACTTCTCTTGGAATTGATGGTTATGTACATGATTATTGTCTTGGATCTCATCATAATTATTCCCTCTTCTATCAATTGACAAACAGTAATTTGTTTACCCACCGTATGGTATTTTCTTGAGAGAAGACACTAGTGAAACCTACGCCCCCGGGGTCTATTTCTCATCATCTATTTGCAAGATTTATTTTGCTATTAGTGTTTCCAATTTATTTTCTGTTTTATTTTCAAATCTATATTATAAAAAAACCCAAAGTACCTTTCTGCGTTTTATTTGGCGTTACTTTATTTGCATCTATCAATCTATCTTTTTACCGTTTTATCTTACCCATGAAGGATTGCCAACCCTACACGTGTTGGGTTGCGAGGATATGTTGTTTGTGTGCAGGTACTGCTTACATAGTCTTGTGGATCTTCCTACTGGTTCGATACCTTGGTTCCATAATGAGAGAATTCTTTCCATCGATGTGCCACATCACCCTTTACACTTGGAGAGAAAACCAACGGATCAGCAACACCAATCAAGCTTTCCAACACTGTTGTCGGGGAAGATCAAGTCAAGATCTATCAGGTTCCCACACATGAACTGTAATTTCCTTGCAATTAGATTATTTTCCATTTGCCTCTCATTTTCCTCTCCCTCACTTCATGAAAATATTTCCCTTTTTATTTGCCTTCATTCCATTTGTCGCTTTCTTGTCGGATCTCTTGTTAGTTTGTGTTCTTGTTTGCATAGTCATTATGACTCAAGAAAACACTAAGTTGTGTGATTTTTCAAATACCAATAATAATGATTTTATTATCACTCCGATTTCTCGTGCTGCCACTAGTGCAGAGTCTTATGATATTAATATCGATTTATTGAATCTCGTTATGAAAGAGCAATTTTCCGGTACTCCAAGTGAGGATGTCGTGTCCCATCTAAATACTTCCATAGAATTGTGTGATATGCAAAATAATAAAGTTATGGACAATGATACTGTGAACTCGAAATTATTTCCCTTCTCTTTGTGTGATCGTGCTAAAATTTGGTTTTCTTCGTTGCCACGAAATAGTATCGATTCTTCGAACAATTGCAAAGATTCTTTTGTCACGACGTATTTTCCTCCCAGAAAAATTATTTCTCTTAGAAGTCAAATTTTGAATTTTAAACAACTTGATCATGAGCACGTTTCCCAATCTCGGGAAAGGATGAAATCCATGACAAGAAATTGCCCAACTCATGGTTTGAATTTGTGGATGGTCATACATTTTTCTATGCAGAACCGAATTTTGTTTCTAGAAATCTTTTAGATTCCACCGCGGGTGGTACTTTTATGGAAATTACTTTGGGTGATGCTACCCAATTTCTTGATAATATCATGGCTAATTATTCACAATTGCATACTCAAAGAGCTCCTACTAGTAGAAAACTTAATTTTGTTTGAACAAATTGATGCTTTAAGTGAGTTGATGCTCTTATAAATTGGTTGCTAGTAAACATGCTCCTATTGATCCTAATTATGTGCCTTTGTCTACTTTGATTGAGCAAAGTAATGATTCCATAGATATGGGTTTTGTCTTTCGAAACAGCTTTCATAATAATGCTTATAGAGGCAATTTTCATAGGCTGTATCCTCGAAGTTCTTCAAATAATTATGGTAATGCCTATGGTAATTATCATAGTAATAATAATAGGATGCCCTCTGATATTGAGAATAATATTACGGAATTTATCAATGCGCAATTGTTTTTCAATATTACGATAGAAGAAAAGTTGAATAAGATTGATGATATGTCTAGAAGCGTTGATAGAATTACGCATGATGTAGAAAATCTCAAGAATAATTTTTTCCTAAGGTTGATATTAATGAATCCATTAAAGCTTTGTATGTTTCTATGGATGAAAGTAAGCAAAGAACCACTATGCTTAGAGATGAAACACAATTTTTAGTAAGAGCATTTCCCGATTGCTATCTTAAAAATGATGAAGAGATTAAAATGATTGGTGTTTCTTATATTGATTCATTGTTTAGTAATGTTATAATTGATGATAAGGGAACTTAAGAAGAGTCAACTTTAGCTAGAAGCTGTTCCCATGATTTGGAGGGTAAAAATCTTGTTGAAATAATTGATGAAAGTGGGATTCAAGAGATCAAAACTTTAGCTAGTGATGCACCCACTGTTTCAGATTCAAATATTTTAGTTTTGATAGTTTCTCTTAGATTGAGTGCATTTCTTTCTTGCAATCCATGAAAATTCACCCAATAGCTATGAACAAAATAAAGATTTCACTAAACATATTTCAGAAGCGGTAATAAAAACTTTGGAAGAAAATTTAGAATTAGAGATCTCAATTCCTAGAAAATTATATGATGAATGGGAACCTACCATTAAAATCAAGATCAAATTTTTTGAGTTCTATGCTTTATCTGATTTGGGTTCTAGTGTTTCCATAATTCTGAAATCTCTTTGTCATGTTCTTGGTCTTACCAATATTAAAGAATGTTCTCTCGATTTGCACTTAGCGGATTCTACTATTAAAAGTCCTATAGGAAGAATTAAAGATGGTTTTATTCTTACAAATATAAATTATGTGCCCATATATTTTATTGTTGTTGATATAGATTGCAAACCGTATTGTCCAATAATTATCGGTAGGCCGTTTTACGCACTATAGGAGCTGTGATTTATATGAAAGAAGGGTATATTACATTTCAGTTTCCACTAAGAAAGGGTATGGAATACTTCCCTAGAACTAATATTAAATTACCATATGAATCAATCATGAGGGAAACCTATGGACCAACCAACAATGATGAAAATACTTGAATCTATGCTTTATGCCTAGCTAGGGGCGTAAAACGATAGCACTCGTTGGGAGGCAACCCAATGAATACAATTTATTTTTCACATTTTATTTCTGTTCTTGAGTGTTTGAACAATTATTATATTGTTATGACTGTTTTTTCATGTTTTAATTTAATGTTTGTGCCAAGTAAAGACTTTAGGATCATATTGGGTGATAGTTGCTTTGATCCTCTTCGAAAACAGGAACTTTTGCGTCCAATAGAAGAATTCTAGAAAATCAAAGAAGCAACGAAAGTAACTGAAATATTGACACAATATTGATATACAAATTTCCTACGTTCTCCTAATTCTTCAGAATTTTTTCAGTAACATAAATATGAGTAAAATTCGAGTCTTTACACATTGTTCTGTTTTTGACATATTCTGTTTTCTTTGCATTGTGTGCTTATTTTGATGAATCTATCGATTATGTCAGGAGATATAAGCCATGTTAAAGTTATAATACAGTAGGTATAATGCACAGACAAAATTGGAATGGGTTTTTAACAGTAGTTAAAGCAAATATTGGTTTTCTTATACTAACGGATCTCATGAAAGTTTTGTTGAGTTTTGTGTGATTGAACTTTTGATGTTTTGGGTGAGATCACGATGGATAAAGGAATAAGGAGTGAAAAAATCCTAAGCTTGGGGATGCACCATGGCACCCCAAGGTAATATTCAAATAGTACCAATCAACTAAGCTTGGGGATGCCCCGGAAGGCATCCCCTCTTTCTTGTAACGACCATCGGTAATTTTACTTGGAGCTATATTTTTATTTGACACAGATCATGAGTTTTGCTTGGACCATCTTGTATTATATGAGTCTTTGCTTACTTTTGTTGTTATTTTGTCACAATAATATTTTGTTCATACACCTAATTGAGAGGTCCAAATTATGTTATGATTTGTTAGAATCTCTCTCTATGCTTCACTTAGAATTTTTGGAGCCATGGAATTGCTCTAGTACTTCACTTATATCTTTTTGAATACGGTGGTGCTGTTATTTTGAACAAATATGCTCTCATGACTAACTTAGATTATTTTGAGAGTTAGTAGAAAGTTTCAAGAAATACTCTCTTGCTTCACTTATATTATTTTGAGATTTGAAAATTTTAAAGAAGCTTGTGCTCTCATTCTTCACTTATATTTGTTTGAGAGATTGTTATTAGCAATGGCAATTTGCTTTAAATGCAATTGGACCCAAAGTGATAGATATCCAGGGGAGATATAATAAAAACTTTCATGAAGATCATTGGATGTTAAACTTTATTCTTTGCAATATTTTTGTGATCTGAAGATAGTGATATGTGAGTTGTGTTGATGAGTAATTATGCTTTACTAAGAATATTGGTGTTCAGGTTCATGATTCCCTATTCATGCACATCAAGTCAATAATTATTCTATGAATTGACATCCTACTTGTGTTGCATTATTCGGTGTTAGTTATGTTTAATGTTCTCTTAGGATGGTTTTCATTTCTTGGTTGGGCGCTTCTCAACCTATTTGCTACCTTCACTTGTACTAAGCGGTAATGCGGCTTGTGCATCCAAATCCTAAACCCAAAGTTGTGACAAATGAGTCCACCATACCTATCTATATGCAGTATTTTAGTGTCGTTCTAAGTAAATTTGTATGTGCCAACTCTAATATTCAAAATAAACTTCTCTTTTGTGTGCATATGCCGCTCACGAAGTGGAAAGGGGTGGCCGGCATCTTCCATGTTAAATAGGTTATTCTCAAGATGAGTGTTTATTCAGTAGTCATTGCACGACAGTATGGCAGTAATAAGGATGCCGAGTCCCGAAATGGAAAGAAAATTTACTTTATGTTGTCAAATAATAAATTCCTTGGAAAGTTTTGGTATGGACGGTATATATCCGGCGATGCAGCTAGCAGTGGAGTGTGAAAGAATGGTGGAAAAAGGAATAAAATATATTTTCAGTTTGGGAACCACCTATGATTTGTTTAACTTGGAAGATATTGGGAAATCCTAGTGGTTTTTCGCTTTGAACTCTGGCACTACTACCCAAAATATTTTATCTCTCATTTTTTTGCTTTGAGCTCTCGCACTGCTACAAATATCTGCTTCCCTCTGCCAAGGGCCTATCTATTTACTTTTATGCGATTTTTATTTTATTTGAGTCTCCGTCTTCTCTTATAAAGCACCAACTACGGAACACTGTTATCATACTTGAGCATTGGATGTAGCTAATATTTGGGTGTGTTGCATGAATGGATCAGTGACTAAACATGATGGGCTAGGGATAACATTCTTTAACATTGATATTTTGAAAGACTTGGTTTCTTGTTGATATTCTTGAGTATTAAAATTTTCATGCCAAATTATAGACTATTGCTTTGAATCATCTACAAGTCCATATGTCCATGCTATAAAGAAAATAATATGATGAACATGTTAGGCAGCATTCCACATCAAAAAGTCTGTTTTTATCATTTACCTACTCGAGGACCAGCAGGAATTAAGCTTGGGCATGCTGATATGTATCCAGTGTATCTATAAATTTTGATTGTTCCATGTTTTTATATTATTATTCTTGGATGTTTACAATCATTTTATTGCAACTTTATATCATATTTTGGGACTAACCTATTGACATAGTGCCCAGTGTTAGTTGATGTTTTTTTTCTTGTTTTTTCCTTCAAGGAAAATCGATATCAGATGAAGTCCAAATGACACAAAAAAATTTGGAGAATTTTTTGGACCAAAAGGAAACGCGAGAACCAAAGAAGCTCAACAGGGGAAGCCAAGGTGGCGCACTAGGCACCAGGGTGCGCCATGGGCCTCTAGAGCGCCCTGGTGGGTAGTGGGGGCCTTGGGCGCCTCCTCCACCGCCTCTTAATTTCGTAAATACCCAGATATTCCAGAAACCCTACAGGAGTCGGCGACAAATCATTTTAGCCGCCGCAAGTTCCATAAGCCACGAGATCCAATCTAGAGCCCTCTCCTGCACCCTGACAGAGGGGAACACGATCAGGGAGGGGTTCATCATCCTCATTAGTGCTCCTCTGATGATGCGTGAGTAGTTCATATCATACCTACGGGTCCTTAGGTAGTATCTATATGGCTTTCTCTCTCATTTTTCTTCTCAATACAATGGTCTCTTGCAGATCTATTTGATGTAACTCTTTCTTTTAAGGTGTGTTTGTTGGGATTTGATGAATTGTGAGTTTATAATCAGATCTACGAAATTATATCCATTCTTGATTATTATAGACTCGTATTTCTTCTCCTAATTTGGGTTTTGTTTGTCCAACTTGATCTTTTTATCTTGCAATGGGAAGAGGTGCTTTGTGATGGGTTCGATCTTGCGGTGCTCAATATCAGTGACGGAAGGAGACATGACACACATGTATTGTTGCTATTAAGGATAAAACAATTGGATCTATTCTGACATGAATAGATCTTGTCTATAGCATGTCATCATTCTTAAAGCATTACTCCGTTTCTCCATGAACTTAATACACTAGTTGCATGTTGGATAGCGGTCGATGTGTGGAGTAATAGTAGTAGTTGGAGGTAGGAGTCGGTCTACATGTGTTGGACGTGATGACTATATACATGATCATTGTCTTAGATATGTCATAATTATTCACTCTTCTATCAATTGCGCAATAGTAATTTTTTTACCCACAGTATGCTATTTTCTCGAGAGAAGCCACTATTAAAACCTATGGGCCCGGTTCTATTTCTCATCATCTATTTCCCAGATCTATTTTGCTATTCGCGTTTCCAATTTATTTTCAGATCTATATTATCAAAATACCAAAAATACCTTGCTGCATTTTATTTGCCGTTACTTTATTTGCATCTATAGATCTATCTATCTACCATTTTATCTTACCCACGAGGGATTGACAACCCCTACACGCGTTGGGTTGCGTCGATTTGTTGTTTGTGTGCAAGTAATGCTTACATAGTATTAGGGATCTTCCTACTTGTTCAATACCTTGGTTCCAAACTCAGGTAATTCTTGCCATCGCTGTGCTACATCACCCTTTACACTTGGAGGGAAAAACCAATGCATCAGCGACACCAAGGAGTCATCAAGAATATTTTCCATCCTAGACAAGTTATCTGCTACAGGGTTTTCAGCTCCCTTTCGATCAACAATATGCAAATCAAATTCTTGGAGCAATAACACCCATCTATTGAGTCTCGGTTTAGCATATTTCTTTCCCATAAGGTATTTAATAGCATCATGATCACTGTGAATAGTTACTTTAGAATAAACAATATAAGGTCTAAACTTATCACTTGCGAAAATAACTCCTAAAAATTCCTTTTCTGTAGTAACATAATTTCTTTGAGCAGTGTCTAGGGTCTTACTAGCATAATGAATAACATTCAATTTCCTGTTTACTCTCCGCTCTAAAACAACATCGAGAGCATAATCACTAGCAACACACATAATTTCAAGTGGTAGGTTACAATGAGGTGGTTCGACAATAGGTGCAGAAATTAAGGTTTTCTTAAGTATTTCAAAGGCTTCTACACAATATTCATCAAAAACATAGGAAACATCTTTTTGGAGAATATTAGTTAATGGCCTAGAAATCTTAGAGAAATCTTAATGAAATGCCTATAGAAACCAGCATGACCAAGGAAAGTTCTTATACCTTGGATATCTTTTGGGCAAGGCATTCTCTCTAATGCATCAACTTTGGCATTATCCACCTCAATACCTCTAACGCATCAACTTTAGAAACCATAAATTTTATGCCCAAGCACTATACCTTCATTCACCATAAAATGGCACTTCTCCCAATTCAAGATGAGATTAGTTTCTTCACATCTATGCAAAACTCGACCAAGGTTTCTCAAGCAATCATCAAAGGAAGTCCCGTAAACGAAAAAATCATCCATGAAAACTTCAACAATCTTTTCACAAAAGTCAGAGAATATAGCAGTCATACATATTTGAAAGGTAGCAGGTTCATTGCATAGACCAAAAGGCATACACCTATAATCATAAGTTCCAAAAGGGGAAGTAAAGGTAGTTTTCTCTTGGTCCTATTTTGACAAAGGTATTTGAGAGACTCCAGAATATCCATCAAGAAAGCAAAAGTGTGTGTGCTTAGATAATCTTTCTAACATTTGATCAATAGAAGGCATGGGGTAATGATCTTTTCTAGTTACCTTATTCAATTTCCTAAAATCAATTACGATCCTATAACTGGTTACTATCCTTTATGGAATGAGTTCATTTTTATCATTAGAAACAACAGTTCTACCACCTTTCTTAGGAACACAATGAAAATGATTTACACAACTACTATCAGCAATATGATAAATTATACTTGCTTCCAGAAGTTTTAGTATTTCAGTTCTTACCACCTCTTTCATCTTAGGGTTGAGAAGGCGTTGATGATCAACGATTGGTTTAGATTATGTTTCCATATTAATCTTGTGTTGACAGAGAGTGGGGCTTATGCCCTTAAGATCAACAAGAGTATATCCAATAGCAGCCCCGTGCTTCTTTAAAGTTTTGAGTCATCTCTTTTCTTCATGATCTATAAGGTTAGCACTAATAATAAAATGATATATCTTCTTGTCATCAAGATAAGCAAATTTCAATGTATCAGGGAATGCCTTAAGCTCAAATACGTGATCTTCCTTGGGTGGAGGAGGATCACCTAAAATTTCAACTACTATGTTGTGCTTAAGGATAGGTTGTTGATCAAGGAGTATGCTATCTATTTTATTCCTTACATTCAAATGCATGTCATTCTCATGGTCTAGCAAATATTGTTCTAATGGATTAGTAGGAGGCGAAACAATAGAAGCAAGACTAATTATTTCATCATTATTAGGCAATTCCTTTTCATGTGGCTGCTTTCTAAACTTGGAAAAATTAAACAAATGAGAAATATCACCAACGCTCACTTTGACCTTCTGGGTAGCACAATTAATTTCAGCATTAACTGTATTCGAGAAAGGTCTACCTAATATGATGGGACAAAAATTATCTTGTTCCTAAGCAAGTACTAGGAAATCAGTGGGGTAATTAACTTTTCTGCACAAGACTTCAACAGCTCTAACAAACCCAAGTGGTGAAATAGTATCATGGTTAGCAAGTTTAATAGTGACATAAATATCTTCAATTTCATAGGGTGCTATATCATGCATAATTTCTTTATATAATGTACAAGGTATAACACTAACACTAGAATCAATATCACACAAGCCATGATAGCAATGCTCTCCAGTTTTAACTGAGATAACACGCGTGACTACCACTGGTTTACTTTTATCTTGTTCATCTCGTTTGTTTCTAACAGGTTTGCAATTCTAGCAGCTTCATCACAAAGATAAATAGCCTACCCATCAATGTTATCAACTAGGATATCTTTAACTATATCAACATTAGCCTCAACATTTATTTGTTCCTAAGGTGTTGGTATCCTAACATAACTCTTATGAACCACTGTTGTAGCCTTACTATGTTCTCTAATCCTAACAGGAACAGGAGGTTTCTCAATGTAAGAAGTAGGAACATTTGGATCAACACGGTTAACAATTATTTATTCTTTCTTAATTCTAACAGGCTCCTTGGGGAATTTTTAAATGGGATGATGATATTTAAACCACTTTTCCTTGGGGAGGTCAACATAGGTAGCAAAAGATTCGCAGAAAGTTCCTACTATCTGAGAGTCAAGGCCATATTTATTGCTAAAATCATGAAAGGGAGAAGTTTCCATGAAAGATTTAACGCAAGAAAAATCAATCATTATACCTCACTCTTTACCTTCATCGAGTTCCCAATATTCAGAGTTGCATTTAATCCTTTCCAAAAGATCACATCTGAATTTAATACTCTTCTCCATATAAGAACCAACATCCCAAGAAGCATGTAACGTTCGATCATCATGAGAAAGCCGATCATAATTTTTTTGTATAATCAATTTTCTTGGAAGCTCATGGTTGAGGCAGGTCTGCATCATAGATTTAAGCCTCCCCCAAGCTTGAGCAATACTTTCGCCTTCGTGAGGCCAACAATTATAAATAAAATTCCGATCATGATGGATTAGATGCATAGGATAAAAATTCTGATGAAATTGCAGCTTTAAGCGATTCCAGTCCCACGGCCCAATATCATCCAGTAGCGTGTACCACATTACTGCTTTTCCCTCCAAACATAAAGGGAAAATATTCTTCAACACTTTGTCTCCACATAGACTTGAAATTTTAAACAATCCACAAAATCACATCGACAACTATCAAGTGGTAATCATGATGATTTGTACCATCATATGGATTAGATAACTGTTTTTCAAGCATACCTGAAGGAATTTCATAATAAATATTTTCAGTAGGTTCAGTAGGTTGAGGGACAATATCCTCATCTTCAGTTCGAGGCAAAAATGCCCCGAGCAAACCACTCAAAGGGTGGCTGTTCATAGTGACAAGCATGTGTAAATTTTAGCATGTGTAGAAAATGTTTCCTTACCAACCCCCATTTACCACAGACACTTCACTCCATGGCAACGACACTAGAAAAGATTCTTGATGACCCACAATTATAGGGGATCAATCATAGTCCTTTCAATAAGTAAGAGTGTTAAACCCAACGGGGAGCAGAAGGAAATGATAAGCAGTTTTCAGCAAGGTATTCTCAACAAGTGTTGTAAGTAACAGTGATAGATTGTTTTGTTGCAAGATAACTCGCAACAAGTGACGAGTAACAATAGTAGAAAAGGTGCAAAAAGGTATCCCAATCCTTTTTATAGCGAATGACATGCTTGAATGTACTCTTATATAAAGCAAGCGCTCCCGAGGACACATGGGAATTTATGTTTAGTCATGTTCATCATATTGAGTTGATTCGTGTTTGCTACTTTGATGATTTGATATGTGGGAGGACTGGTTCTAAGGTGTTGTTCTTACTTAAACTAACAACCTATTTATGATTACCCCCTCACGCACGCATCCACAACTATGAAAGAAGATGTCACACCCTATGTTTTAACTCTTGTGGCTAAATTAACAAAGATGAGAAATTAGGACCAATTAAATTTTTTGTGAATGCTTGTGATGCTTAATGTGATTGTTGCTTGCTGCTTGTTTGCTTGTGTTTCAAATCACAAGGTTCCTACCATTCTCTAGACTAACCCCCTTGACCCAAACCTTTGTACAATGACCATACCAGGTGTATAGACCCAAACCTATTTTTACCCAAATATTATTTTGACCAAAAAGCATTTATTTAATTTAAGCCTTCAAAAACCCCCGAGTTGGGATTTGTACTACAAGTCCCCAAATTAGGGAAGTTGTTTTGCCCCAAATATTTTATTTGGATCCCATTATCAAAAATACTTCCAAAAACCAAAAAAATATTATTTTAAAAGTTATTTTTCTATTTTATTCAAATACCTTTCTTTGAGGCCAGGAATGGTCTTTTGCAACGAAAGATTATTTTTCTTCCTTTCAATATATTTGAGAAAATTTAGAGAAACTCACTCGACATATATTCCATATATAAGAGTTTCAACACATGGTCATGTTACAATATTTAGCAAAACCCCTTCAAACCCTTTTTCCCTACTTCAAGCTTTTCGAATATTTCCATAAGAAATATTCTTAATAAATTCCAGTAAATTATAGCATGTCACACATGCTATATGTGATGATCTTTCCTAGTTTCATCTCATTCCAAGTTGAATTGGTTCACCTAAATATTTCAAAACCCTATCTGTCTAGATCCAAATTTGAGAAAATCTACATTGCCAAGTATTTCCAATTGTGCCAATGTTCGCCGTCGCCGCCACCCACTTGCCGTCGTTGGGGTGTTCCGGGGCCCTCGGCGGTTGTAGGGTGCGGGGATGGGGGCGCCGTATTCCCCTGTGCTCGAGGATGGCTGGGCAGCACCGGGGGAGGCCACAACTGCTGGGGTGAGCGCCATGCACCACTCTGCTCCGCCTCCCGTGCGCCTTCTACGTGCGAGCAAAGGAGGAAAAAGGCCCTGTCCGGCGGGGCTCGGGCATCAGTGACCCAGAGGATAGGGCCCAACCATAAGTGAAGGCGGGTACCCCTCCTGGTCGTCTCCCTACTTGGGAGACGTAAAATCCGAAGGTACCTCCTGCATGCCCCCCTCTTGTCCGCTAGGGCGAGCAACTGGGTCGTCCCGTGCGCGGCAGCACTAAGTTGTGCCCACTGCGTGGCTTAGGCCCGCCTAGGTGATCCCTTTTTTTTCCTTTTCATTTTTTTCAGGGGGAGTAGTTAATCCATAACAAATTAATATTGGCTCCAACTTTAGCGATTCAAATTCCTAGGAACTTCTTCAATCCTTGCCTATCCAAACATGTGCATTGCACATTTTTCCAAAGAAATTTTATGTAGTATTAATATTCAAATACATATTTGAATATTTGAAACTCTACATTTGTAAATTCTCGCAGCGCAAAAATCTACTCCAAATGGAGTGATTCCAATTTCCAAAGACTTAGAATGTCATGCACTATTTTTCTAGAATTAGTCAACATTTTTCTCTGCCATATTTCTCTTGCATCAAATAAATAGAACTTATTTGTATTTATTCCATGTTAGAAAATCCATACGAAAATCGTACCAACTCCAAATCTAGTGAGACCAATTCCTAAATATTTGTAAAATCATGCCCTATTAAATGAGTGCCTCCACTCATTTTTAGCAGAATATTTTCTGTAGAATTCTTGTGGGGCCAGTGATGCCTCCATTTTCACCGTTCAAAACTCTCTCGTGATCCAAATCCCTTGGAACAACTTTCAGAATTTTCCTAATGACCAGAGATGTCCAAAGGTAATAAAACTCCTATTTATAGAACACTTTGTGTTTGTGCTTGTTGTGTGGCTTATCGTTGTTGTTTCCGACGATAGTTGGCGAAATAAGCGGAGTACTCGGCTTTGGACAAGAAGACCTCGAAGACCCCGGAGACCTATTTGAGCAAGGCAAGCATCCCTTTGACCATGCCTACGAACCTTTTACTTGCATGTCATATGATGCCTTACTTATGCATATATTCCTATTGAATCGGAGACCCCTTGTTGGGTTGACTCCAAAGAACACCTCGTTGAAACCTGTATTTGGGCATGACCCGACCACTTATGAGGGTTGTGCATGTGGGATGTAGTTAGTTGCTAGTAGTTTCTACGCAAGAAGGGATGGGAATATGCATGGTGACGATGATAGGTGTGTTACAAAGGCTTTTCGAAAACCCCGTCGGGTGCCACTAATGCCCGAGGGCGATGGTGTTGAGATGGATGACCACTTGAGAAACAAGTGGTGTACCAAAAAAGATTTCATGTGTGTTGTTTCGGAAAAGGATTAGATTTAAGATTTGTCGGCCGTCCCAACCTTACATGTGGGACCACGATACCCCAATATGGGAACGGGGCTTTGTTGATTGCTTTTTTGATGCTAGCAGAGAGCCCGCATTACTAGTGGTGAGAGTGGCGTGGTCACTCTCGTGATGGGGTCGTGCCAGGTAGGGAGACCATGCTATCTTTACAGGTTCCGGGCACACCGTTGCGTGCCCTCATGGATGATATGATCTAGAGCGAGGCGTGTATGATATACATCATGAGGGATGGCACTAACGAGTGGACTATTTGTTAAGTGTTGCCATGGGGAAGGCACTGTTCGGGGGCTTACCTTGGGTATGTTAATACCACGAGTCGTGGATGACATAGAAGGTCCTCGAGTCTTTTGGGCACAACGTGCAACCTTTGCAGAGTGTAAAACTATTCAAATAGACGTGTCCACGGTCAAGGACAGTTGGGAAATCCTGATTAAACTACATCGAGCTGTTTCTGCATAAACCAAGTGTGTTTGGGGGGAGTATGAGGAAAAGATGGTGACATGGGAAAGATGATGCTTGAGTTAAGTCAGGTGACTTGGCATGTTGGGTGGACATGGGAGGTTCTACCCTCAGTTGATATTGATATCTTTAACCTATTCACTGGGCTACCGCTATACCTCGTGATGCATGTCGCGCGAGAATTTGATCATGTTATTGCACTAGGGAAGAAGCTGCTTTCTGCAAAAATAGCCTACCAGTGTTATATCATGTTTCATTATTGCCTTGTTGCACAACATGGGTTGCTTGCGAGTACGTTCAAAGTACTCATTCGCTTGCCATTCGTTATTTCATTGACCGGCTAAGAGTGAACAGGAAATGGTGAAGAGTATCTAGTGACGTTCTCGCGAGCTATGACGCTTCCAAGTCAGGATGCTTGTAGGTTGAGGCTGATGACATGGGTTCACGCTTTCAACCAAGATTTCCACGATTAGTTGAGTCTGGTGTGTTGGCCTTCATGGCCCTATCTATGTAATATTTGACCGTAATGGTGATTATTTGTATCACATGGTATGTATGGATGTAAGCTCTTGTTATTCAGTTTTTGTGTGTTTGGTGAGCACTGATCTCTGGGATCACTAAGCACATACATTAACGGTCTTGACCTACAAGTCGGGGTCCCCACAAATATCTTGTATCACAACCATCCTGACTGTAGGAAGCCCTTAGTTAGCATGGACGTTAGTTAGGACAAAACTGTTTTCCAGACCCTTCAAAAGCACTTACAAAACCCCTATATTTCTCACCTCTCTTAAATCTCCAAATGGAGCGAAGGTTTTTGCCTTAGCACATCCACCTTATTCTCTCTACTCTCCTCAGTTGTTTTACAGAACTTGCAATGGCCGCTAGCATCCTTATGATCCCGACCATTGGATTACTTAAAATCCCCGTGGGTAACTTGGAAGTGAGCAACCTTTCCAAGGGATCACCCATGTACTTGGAAGACAAGGTTGGCAACACTACGACAAGACGACACCAACAGAAGCTACCTTCTCAAGGAATGACGACGTCGAGATGGTGACACCCTCGACCCTGTTCTCGAGTGATGTGACCTTGGCCTACGATGACGAGGACATAAGATATGCAAGGTCAGGATATGCATCACTAATAGAGCGACCATGTCATCCTCGACGTTGTGTCGACCACCATCGGTGGATGAAATCTCGCCATTTGGTCCACTCTTGGTGTCGATATTCTCATGAACATAACTGACAGGTTGGAACTCTATCTTGCCTTTCCGGAGATATTGCATAAAGGATTGTCCTCCTGGAACACTCGACGCCTTGGAAGGTAAGAAGACACTGACAGGATGGCGAGACCAACAGAAGACCATGTCGATGACAGCCATGGGGAACGACCTTCGTCGGCAGATCACCTGACGAGTAGTCATCAAGGACTCATTCCAGCAACACGAGTTGTCTCGACAAACAAGAACAAGAGACATAGAAACACCATGAGAAGACCCAGAAGACTGAGCGGACTCCTCTCCAAAGCACGAAGCAAGCATGACTATTGAGTCCAAGGACCCCTAGGGTAGGATGACTCGTGAAACCCCCTATGCGAAGTCGAGTCTGTGAAATGGTTCGGATGGGACCATATTGCTTGTAGCTTATTTTACCTTTTTATGCATTGATATACGTTGCACTTTTGCCCTAGCCAATGAGTATGCGACTATATCCCCTACCTCATCTTGATGTTGTGTTGGCCTTTCGGCACTTGTTTGATTGCATTTGCATTGTACCATCCCCTTAGGCACTCACCTCTATGCTAGTATTCTCTCTCTCACCTATCTCATGAATAGTGTGCTTATGTGATGCTTAGGCTTATGGACGAGACCCAACCCAGGACTTTTCACGAGGGACTATGAAGAGGCTAGAAGACCAAACATCTTAATACAAGCCAGAAGCACGTGTCCATGACGACAACGACAATTGGCCGGAGAGGAATGAAGCACATACATGGGCAACTTACTCTAGAAGAAAATCTGGATGAAAAACCTATGACAAACCATTATATTCTAACCTGAGACATCTAGGTGTCGCTAACCAACTTGCGCAGCCCCGGCACCAGCACCCAGACACGCTACCTTTCCACGTATTCTGACATTGGAGTACACATGCAACACAGACCCTTGCGAGAACTTAGTCCACGGAGCCCTTGACCCTTAGTCAAGCCTAGCCTACTGCAAGTACCCCGTTCACGTTCAGTTGAAGACGAGCGAAGCATTCGAAGCTATATCATCAAGCACTTCAAGATCCACACGAGCAACCACATCAAAGAAGGAGCAACATGGGAACGTGAAGACTGCCTCCGACCCAAAGTTCTGCCTAGGAATCTCGGGGAAAAGATTTTTCTTAAGGGGGTAAAGTCTTTCACACCCTGTGTTTTAACTCTCCAAGCTGAACTAACATAGCTCAAAACTTAGGACCAATAATTTTTGTGAATGCTTATGATGCTTGATGTGATTGTTGCTTGATGCTTGTTTACTTGTGTTTTAAATCACAAGGTTCCTACCATTCTCTAGACTCACCCCCTTGACCCATACCTTTTCCCAATGACCATGCCATGCCATGCGGAGTAGCCTTGCCCAGAGGCGGTGGCGCGGGTAGCTGGGGGGTAGCTTCGGCTCGATGGAGGGCTCGACCGGTGAGGGGCAGCGAGGAGAGGGAGAACGGGATCGAGGGGACGGCTAGGTGTTCGGTCCGGTGGGGGTTGGTGGGGGAGTGAACGAGGGGAGGTGGATCCCCTGGTGGGGAGAGGTGGCGGCGCTGGTGGGGAGGGAGTGAGAGTGGGGCTGAGAGGTAGGCTAGGTTTTGGGGGCCGGGTGGAGTGGGCTCGGTGGCCGGCTGGGCCGGTTGGCCCAGTTGGGCCGAGGCCTTTTCCTTTTTTTATTTGCTTTCTCTTTATTTTATTTTTAGTTTGTATTTTAGATTTATTAAATTTTAGTCAACTTAAAATACCTCCAAAAATAATGATTCCAAAAGGACAATTATCTATGCCATATTTGACACACACCGAACATTTTTATTTTGACATTGAAAAACTTTTATCGTTTGACTTTATTTTAAAATTGAATTTGAATGGGGTTTTAACTAACACGAGATTATAAACAGGAATCACGGGGACGTGGCATCATTAGCATCGGACTATTGTAGCTTAATTATAGAGATGAGTGTAGCAAAAGCTAAGGATGTCAGAGCTCCAAGCCGCTCAGGCAGCGTGTGCTGGCCACGCCAAAGTGCACCATAGGCGGACCCGAGGTCCCCTTTGGCATCTCCCCTCCATTGGGCCCTCCTCGATCCCCCTCTCGGCCACTTCACTCCCTCTCCCTCCTAATGCCACCCGAACATCCCCATTCTCTCTCCCGAGCCCTGCGTCTATCCTCATGCCCGCAGCTTCTCCACCGGCCACAGCTCAAATCTGAGGCCGCAGCTGCTCCCTCCACCTCTACTCCATGTAGGAGTTTCCCCCAGAGTTGTTCCGCTCCTTCTGCTCATCCCTTCTCCTATTCTGCTAGCTGCGCTGCCCTGCCCAACTTCACCATCGACGCCACCCGCTTATCGTCGCTGGCGTGTTTCGGGGCCCTCGACATTCGTAGGGTGCGGGAATGGGGGCACCGCATTCCCTTGCGCCCGAGCATGGTTGGGCAGCGCCACGGGAGGCCACAGCCGCTGGGGTGTGCACCAGGCATCGCTCGGCTGCACTTCTCGTGCGCCATCTCTGTTCGAGTGGAGGAGGAAGAAGGCCCTGCCCGGCAGGGCCCACGCATGAGCAACCCAGAGGGTCGGGCCCAACCATAAGTGGAGGTCGGTGCCCCTCTTGGCCGCCTCCCCGCATGGGAGACATAAAACCCGAAGGTGTCTCCTGCGTGGCCCCCTCTTGTCCGCCAGGCTGAGCAACTGGGCCGGCCCATGCACGGCAGCACTAAGTGGTGCCCACTCCGTGGCTTAGACCCACCTAGGTGATCTCCTTTTTCCTATTAATTTTTTTTCACGGGAGTAATGAATCCATAAAAAATTCATATAGACTTCAAATTTAGTGATTCAAATTCCAAGGAACTTCTTAAATCCTTGCCAGCCAAATATGTGCATTGCACATTTTTCCAAAGAAATTTTCTGTAGTATTAATATTCAAATCAACTCAACTCATATTTGAATATTTGAAACTCCACATTTGTAAATTCTTGCAACACTCAAATCAACTCCAAATGAAGTGATTCCAATTTCCACAAACTTACAATGTCATGCACAATTTTTCTAGAATTAGTAAAAAAAATCTCTGCCATATTTCTGTTGTATCAAATAAATAGCACCCTTTTCTATTATTTCCATGTTAGAAAATCCATAGGAAGATCATACCAACTCCAAATCCAATGAAACCACTTCCTAAATATTTGTAAAATCATGCCCTATTAAATTAGGGCCTCCACTCATTTTTAGCAGAATATTTTTTGCAGACTTCTTGTGGGGCGACTGATGTCTCCATTTCCACCGTTCAAAACACTCTGGTGATCCAAATCCCTTAAAACAACTATAGACATTTTCCTTATGACTAGAGATGTCCAAGAGTAATAAAACTCATATTTATAGAGCACTTTGTGTTTCTGCTTGTTGTGTGGCTTATCGTTGTTGTTTCCGAGGATAGTTGACGAAATAAGCGGAGTACTCGGAATTGGACAGGAAAATCTCGAAGACCCCGGAGACCTATTTGAGCAAGGCAAACAACCCTTTGACCATGCCTAAGAAGCTTTTACTTGCATGTCATATGATGCCTTACTTATTTTGGGGAACGTTGCATGCGAAACAAAAAATTTCCTACGCACACGCAAGACCTATCCATGGTGATGATCATCTATGAGAGGAGAGATCGGATCCACATACCCTTGTAGATCGCTAAGCGGGAAGTGTCAAGAAACGCAGTTGATGTACTCGAACGTCTTCCCGAACCAAATTGCAAGCCGTCCCACGAACTTCGTGTTTAGCACACGTGCAGCTCGGTGATGATCTCTGCCTTCTTGATCTAGCAAGAGAGACAAATAGGTAGCTGAATTCTCCGGCGGCACGATGGTGTGGCAGCGATGGCGATGGAGCTACTCCGACAGGGCTTCGTCGTATCGTACTGAACTAGCTACCGGGTGTCACGAAGTGGTGAGGGAGAGAGGGCTGCGCCTTGGCTTGAGGTGCCAAAAGACTCTCTCACCTCCGCTATATATAGGTGGAAGGGAGGGGTTGTGCCCTAGGAAAAAAACCTAGGGTTCAGCTAGTGAAAGAGAGGAGGAGGAGTCCTCCTCCAATACAACTTGGAAGGAGGAGTCCCTTCCCCATTCAGTTTGGCCCCACCCTCCTTTCCTTTCTCCCTTCGGCTGAATAGGCCTCCTTGGGCTGGCCACCAACCCACTAGGGGCTGGTGCGCCACCCTTGGGACTCTTTGGTTCTCTCCCGGGTGAGTGGCCCTCCCGGTGGAACTCCGGAACCCATTCGTCTTCCCCGGTACTTTATCGGTAATGCCTGAAAACCTTTCGGAAGCCAAATGGATACTTCCTATATATCAATATTCGTCTCCGGGCCATTTCGGAAACCCTCTGACATCCGGGATATTATACGGGACTCCGAACAACATTCGGTTACCAACATCAATAATTCAACTATGCTGAAACGTCACCGAACCTTAAGTGTGCAGACCATGCGGGTTCGAGAACTATGTACACATGACCGAGACACTCTCCAGTTAATATCCAATAGCGGGACCTGGATGTCCACATTGGATCCTACATATTCTACGAAGAACTTTGTCAGTTGAACCTCTATGTCAAGGATTCAGTTAATCCCGTATAACATTCCCTTTGTCCTTTGGTATGTTTCTTGCCCGAGATTCGTTCGTCGGTATCTCTATACCTATTTCAATCTTGTTACCATCATGTTTCTTTACTCGTTCTTTAATACAAAATCCCGTGGCTAACTCTTTAGTCACATTGCTTGCAAGGCTTGTTTGTGATGTTGTAATACCAAGTGGGCCTCGAGATACCTCTCCATCATACAGAGTGACAAATCACAGTCTTGATCCAAGCTAACTCAACGGACACCTTCGGAGATACCTGTAGAGCACCTTTATAGTCACTCGGTTACGTTGCGACTTTTGATACACACAAGGCATTCCTCCGGTGTCGGTGGGTTACATGATCTCATAGTCATAGGAATGTATACTTGACATGTAGAAAACAGTAGCAATAAAATAACACGATCACATGCTACGCTCATAGTTTGGGTCTTGTCCATCACATCATTCTCGTAATGATGTGATCCCGTTATCAAGTCACAACACTTGTCTATGGCTAGGAAACCTTAACCATCTTTGATCAATGAGCTAGTCAAGTAGAGGCTTACTAGGGATAGTGTTTTGTCTATGTATCCACATATGTATTTGTGTTTCCATTCAATACAATTCTAGCATGGATAATAAACGATTATCTTGAACCAGGAAATGTATTAATAACTATTTTATTATTTCCTCTAGGGCATATTTCCGAGAGTGTCCCACTTGCACTAGAGTCAACAATCAAGCTTCACAACACAGTGTGATTTACAATGTAACAAATCTAACACCCATATAGTTTTGGTGTTGATCATGTTTTGCTCGTGGAAGAGGCTTAGTCAGCAGGTCTGCAACATTGAGATCCATGTGCGCTTTGCAAATATTTATGTCCTCCTCCTTGATGAAATCGCGGATGGCATTGAAGCTTCGCTTTATGCGTCTGGTCCTCTTGTGAAACCTTGGTTCCTTGGCTAGAGCAATGGCACGAGTGTTGTCACAGAACAGATTTATTAGATCGAGTGCAGTTGGCACAACTCCAAGATTTGTCATGAACTGCTTGATCCAGACACCCTCTTTAGCTGCCTCCAAGGCAGCTATGTACTCCGCTTCGCATGTAGAATAAGCTACGACGCTTTGCTTGGAACTGCACCAGCTTACTGCACCCCCATTAAGAATAAATATGTATCCAGTTTGTGACTTAGAGTCATCCGGATCAGTGTAGAAGCTTGCATCGATGCAACCCTTTACGACGAGCTCTTCATCACCTCCATAAACGAGAAACATTTTCTTAGTCCTTTTTTGGTACTTCAAAATATTCTTGACCGCTGTCCAGGGCTCCAATCCTGGATTACTTTGAAACCTTCTCGCCATACTTATGGCAAGGCTGACATCAGGTGTTGTGCACAATGTTGCGTAGATGATAGACCCTATTGATGAAGCATAGGGCAGGACACTCATCGTTTCTCTATCTTGTGCAGTCACGGGGCATTGAGCCTTACTCAAATTTGTACCTTGTAACACAAGCAAGAACCCTTTCTCGCATTGCTCCATTTTGAACTTCTTCAAAATCTTATGAAGGTATGTGCTTTGTGTAAAGTCCTATTAGGCGCCTTGATCTATCTCCATAGATCTTGATGCCTAATATGTAAGAAGCTTCTCCAAGGTCCTTCATTGAAAAACTTTTTTCAAGTAATCCTTTATGCTTTCCAAAAGTTCTATATTGTTTCCAATCAGCAATATGACATCCACATATAATATTAGAAATGCTATAGAGCTCCCACTCACTTTCTTGTAAATACAAGCTTCTCCAAAAACTTGTATAAACCCAAACGCCTTGGTCACCTCATCAAAGATCTGATTCCAACTCCGAGATGTTTGCACCAGTCCATAAATGGATTGCTGGAATTTGCGTACTTTGTCCGCATTCTGTGGATCGACAAAACCTTTTGGTTGCATCATATACAACTCTTTATTAAGAAAACCGTGAAGGAACACTTCTTTTACATCCATCTTCCAAATTTAATAATCGAAAAATGCAGTTATCGCTAACATGATTCCGACGGACTTAAGCATCGCTACCGGTGAGACAATCTCATCGTAGTTAACCTTGAACTTGTGAAAAACCCTTTGCCACAAGTCGAGCTTTATAGATGGTTACATTACCGTCCACGTTTGTCTTCTTCTTAAAGATCCATTTGTTCTCAATGGCCTCTCGCCCTTCAGGTAATACTTCTAAAGTCCATAGTTTGTTTTCATACATAGATCCTATCTCGGATTTCATGGACTCTAACCATTTGTTGGAATCCGGGCCCACTATTGCTTCTCCATAGCTCGTAGGTTCCTTGCTGTCTAACAACATGATTGATAAGACAAGATTCCCGTACAACTCAAGAGCAGTAGGTGCCCTTGTTGACCTATGAGGTCCGACTGCAACTTGATCTGAAGTTTCATGATCATCATCATTATCTTCCTCTTAAACTGGTGTAGCTTCTACAGAAACTTCTTTTTGTCCTGCACCAGTATCTGCTTGATTCAAAAGTTCTACAACCTCATCACGTTCTATCTTCCTCCCACTCAATTCTTTTGAGAGAAATTATTTCTCAAGAAATGCTCCGTTTTAAGCGACAAACACTTTACCTTTGGATCTAAGATAGAAGGTGTACCCAACTATCTATTTTGGGTATCCTATGAAGACGCACTTTTCTGCTTTGGGTATCAGCTTTTCAGGCTGAAGCTTTTTGACATAAGCATGACATCCCCAAACTTTAAGAAATGACAACTTTGGCTTCTTGCCATACCACAGTTCATATGGTGTCGTCTCAACGGATTTTGATGGTGCCCTATTTAAAGTGAAGGTAGATGTCTCCAATGAATAGCCCCAAAATGATAATGGCAAATTGGTAAGAGACATCATAGAACGCACCATATCTAATAAAGTACGATTACGACGTTCGGAGACACCATTACGCTGTGTTTTTCCACCCGGTGTCAATAGTGAAACAAATCTACATTGCATTAAGTGAGCACCAAACACGTAACTCTGATACTCACCTCCTCGATCAGGTCGTAGGAATTTGATCTTCTTGTTACGATGATTTTCAACTTTACTCTAAAATTGCTTGAACTTTTCAAACATTTTAGACTTGTGCTTCATCAAGTAGATATAACCATATCTACTCAAATCATCAGTGAAGGTGAGAAAATAAAGATATCCACCGCGCGCCTCTATGCTCATCGGTCCGCACACATCAGTATGTATGATCTCCAACAAGTCACTTGCATGCTCCATTGTTCCGAAGAATGGAGTCTTAGTCATCTTGCCCATGAGGCATGGTTCACATGTGTCAAGGGATTAAAAATCAAGTGACTCCAAAACTCCATCAGCATGGAGTTTCTTCATGCATTTTATAACAATATGACCTAAGCGGCAGTGCCACAAAAAAGTGGCGCTATTATTATCAACTCTACACCTTTTGGTCTCATTGTTATGTATATGAGTATCATTAGTATCGAGATTCAACATGAACAAACCCCTCACATTGGGTGCATGACCATAATAGATATTACTCACATAAATAGAACAACCATTATTCTCTACTTAAATGAGTAACCGTGTCACAATAAACAAGATCCAAATATAATGTTCATGCTTAACACAGACACTAAATAACATTTATTTGGGTTCATCACTAATCCCGATGGTAACTGGAGTGAGATCGTGCCAACGGCGATCACATCAACCTTGGAACCATTTCCCACGCGCATCGTCACTTCTTCCTTCACTAGCATTCGTTTATTCCGCAGTTCCTATTTCGAGTTGCAAATGTGGGCAACAGAACCGGTATCAAATACCAGACACTACTACGAGAGCTGGTGAGGTAAACATTAATAACATGTCTATCAAATATACCTTGTTTGGCGTTGACCGCCTTCTTATCAGCCAGATACTTGGGGAAGTTCTGCTTCTAGTGACTAGTCCCCTTGCAATGAGAACACTTAGTCTCCAGCTTGGGTCCAGACTTGGGTTTCTTCGCCGGAGGGGCAACAACTTTGCCACTCTTCTTGGAGTTACCCTTCTTTCCCTAGCCGTTTTTCTTGAAACTGGTGGTCTTATTGACCATCAACACTTGATGTTCTTTCTGGATTTATGACTTTGTGACTTTCAGCATCGCAAATAGCTTGGCAAGTGACTTATTCATCCCTTGCATGTTATAGTTCAACACAAAACCTTTGTAGCTAGGTGGCAGTGATTGAAGAACTCTGTAAGTGATAGCCTCTGGCGGGATAGAAATTCCCAGCTCAGCCAGACGGTTAGAGTATCCAGACATTCTGAGCACATGTTCACTGACAGACCTGTTCTCCTCCATTTTGCAATCATAGAACTTATTAGTGGTCTTATACCTCTCAATCCGGGCATTCTTCTCAAATATAAACTTCAACTCCTGGAACATCAAATATGGTCCATGACGTTCAAAAACGTCTTTGAAGTCCCGGTTCTAAGCCATACAAAACTACACATTGAAGTCCCGGTTGGGGTGGTTCATCACCTAGCGGTGCATCAAGAACATATTGCTTTTGGGAAACCATAAGGATAAGCCTCAGATTACGGGCCCAGTCAACAAAGTTGCTTCCCTCATCTTCGATCTTAGCTTTCTCTAGGAACGCATTAATATTCAGGGTTGCTACTGCGCGAGCCATTTATCTACAACATAAAATTTTGCAAAGATTAATTAGACTATGGTCAAGATAATTGAGTTTAACTAATCATATTAGTTACAAACTACCACTCAAATTGACATCCCTCCAGTCATTCGAGTGTCACAAGATCCAAATTCACTAACTCAAGTCTGATCATCACGTGAGTTGAGTTAGCTTCAATGGTGAACATCTCCATGTTGATCATATGCTCGACCTTTCAGTCTCTTGTGCTCCGAGGCCATGTTTGTACATGCTAGGCTCATCAAGTTTAACTCGAGTGTTCCGCGTGTGCAACTGTTTTGCACCCGTTGTATGTGAACATAGAATATATCACACCCGATCATCACGTGGTGTCCCGAAACTGTCGCAATGGTGCACACTCGTTGAGAACATAATTTATCTTGAAATTTTAGAGAGGGGTCACCTTATAATACTACCGTCGTCCTAAACAAAATAAGGTGCATAAAAGGATTAACATTACATGCAAATCATAAGTGACATCTTATGGTCATGAACTTGAGCTTCTTGATCTCCAAAGCACCGACATGATCTCCATCATCACCGACCCCACACCCTGATATCCATCATCATGATCTCCATCATTGTGCTGCCATCGATGTTGTCGCGCTAACTATGATGTTACTGCTAATGCTACTGACTAGCAATAAAGCAAAGCATCACCAAGTGCAAAATTATCAAAGACAACCCTATGGCTCCTGACGGTTGCCGTAGCATCGACGTGCAAGTCGATATTTAAGTACTACAACATGATCATCTCATACATCCAATATATCATAGCATGTATTTGGCCATATAACATCACATTATACCTTGCAAAAACAAGTTACCCGTCCTCTAATTTGTTGTTGCAAATTTTACGTGGCTACTATGGGTATCTAGTATGACCGTATCTTACTTATGCAAAGCCACAATGGTGATATGCAAATTGATATTTAACCTTCTCCAAGGACTGCGTTGGTCAAATCTTAATCTACTAAAGTTGGAGAACAGACACCCGCCAGTCATCTTTATGCAACAAGTTGCATGTTAGTCGATGAAACCGGTCTCTCGTAAGCGTACGAGTAATGTTGGTCCGGTCCGCTTCATCCAACAATACTGCCGAATTAACAAAAGACAAAGGAGGGCATCAAATTGAACATGAACGCCCACAAACTATTTTGTGTTATACTCGAGATATCATCTACGCATAGACCTAGCTCATGATGCCACTGTTGGGGAATGTTGCATGGGAAACAAAAAAATTCCTACGCACACGCAAGACCTATCCATGGTGATGATCATCTACAAGAGGGGATACCGGATCCACATACCATTGTAGATCTCGAAATGGGAAGCGTTAAGAAATGCAGTTGATGTAGTGGAACGTCTTCACGATCCAAAGCGCAAGCCATCCCATTAACTCCGCCCCGATCTAGAGTCGAACAGACAACACCTCCAGGCTCACCACACGTGCAGCTCGATGACGATCTCCGCCTTCTTGATCCTGCAAGAGAGACGAAGAGGTAGATGAATTCTCCACAACACAACAGCGCAGCGGTGATGGTGGTGGAGCTACTCCCGCAGGGCTTCGTCCTACCGTACCGAATTAGCTACGGGGTGTCACGAAGTGGTGGAGGGAGAGAGGGTTGCGCCTTGTCTTGAGGTGCCAAAAGCCTCTCTCCCGTCCACTATATATAGGTGGGAGGGAGGGTGGTGCCCTAGGGAAAAATCCCTATGGTTCGACCCGTGCAAGAGAGGAGGAGGAGTCCTCCTCCAATAGAACTTAGAAGGAGGAGTCCCTTCCCCAATTCGGTTTGGCCCCACCCTCCTTTCATTTATCCCTTTGGCCGAAAAGGCCTCCTTGGGTTAGCCACCTGCCCACTAGGAGTTGGTGTGCCACCCTTGGGCCTCTTTGGTTCTCTCCCGGGTGGGTGGCCCCTCCCGGTGGAACTTCGGAACCCATTCGTCATCCCCGGTACTTTACCGGTAATGCTCAAAAACCTTCCGAAAGCCAAATAGATACTTCCTATATATCAGTCTTCATATTCGGACCATTATAGAAACCCTCGTGACGTGCGGGATCTCATCCGGGACTCCGAACAACATTTGTTTACCAACATCAATAATTCAACTGTACCAAAATGTCACCGAACCTTAAGTGTGCAGACCGTGCGGGTTCGAGAACTATGTAGGTATGACCGAGACACTCTCCGATAAATATCCAATAGACGGACCTAGATGTCCATATTGGATCCTACATATGTTATGAAGATATTTTTCGGTTGAACCTCTATGTCAAGGATTCAATTAATCCTGTATAAGATTCCCTTTGTCCTTCGGTATGTTACTTGCCCGAGATTCGATCGTCACTATCTCTATGCCTATTTCAATACCGTTACCGGTAAGTCTCTTTACTCGTTACATAATACAAAATCCCGTGGCTAACTCTTTAGTCACATTACTTGCAAGGCTTGTTTGTGATGTTGTATTACTGAGTGGGCCCCGAGATACCTCTCCATCATACGGAGTGAAAAATCCCAGTCTTGATCCATGCTAACTCAACGAACACCTTCGAAGATACCTGTAGAGCACCTTTGTTGTCACCCAGTTACATTGCGACGTTTGATACACACAATGCATGCCTACGGTGTCTATGAGTTACATGATCTCATGGTCATAGGAATATATACTTGACATGCAGAAAACAATAGCAATAAAATAACACGATCACATGCTACATTCATAGTTTGGGTTTTGTCCATCACATCATTCTCCTAATTATGTGATCCCGTTATCAAGGGACAACACTTGTCTGTGGCTAGGAAATCATAGCCACCTTTGATCAACGAGCTAGTTAACTAGGGGCTTAGTAGGGACAGTTTTTTGTCTATGTATCCACACATGTATTTGTGTTCCCATTCAATACAACTCTAGCATGGATAATAAATGATTATATTGAAACAGGAAATATAATAATAAATATTTTATTATTTCCTCTAGGGCATATTTCCAACAATTTATGCATACATCCCTGTTGAATCAGAGACCCCTTGTTGGGTTGTCTCCGAAGAACACCTCGTTGAAACCTGCATTTGGGCATGACCCTACCACTTATGAAGGTTGTGCCTGTGGGATGTAGTTAGTTGCTAGTAGTTGCAACACAAGAAGGGATGGGAATATGCATGGTGACTATGAAGGGTGTGTTACAAAGGCTTTTCGAAAACCCCATCGGGTGCCCCTAATGCTCGAGGGTGATGGTGTTGAGATGGATGACCACTTGAGAAAGGGGTGGTGTACCAAGAAATATTTTGTGTGTGTGTTTCCGGAAACAGGGTTAGATTTAAGATTTGTCGACTGTCCCAACCTTACATGTGCAACCACGATACCCCAATATGGTCAAGGGGCTTTGTTGATTACTTTGGTCGATGCTTGCAGAGAGCCCGCATTAGTAGTGGCGAGACTGGCGTGGTCACTCTCATGACGGAGTTGTGCCAGGTAGGGCGACCATGCTGTCTTTACAGGTTCCGGGCAAACCATTGCATGCCCTCATGGATGATATGTTCTAGAGCGAGGCTCGTATGATATACATCATGAGGGATGGCACCAACAAGATGACTCTTTGTTTAGTGTCACCATGGGAAAGGCATTGTTCGGGTGCTTACCTCGGGTATGTTAAATACCACGAGTTGTGGATGACACGGAAGTTCCCTGAGTCTTGTCGGTACAACGCGCAACCTGTGCACAGTGTAAAACTATTCGAATAGCCGTGTCCACGGTCATGGACAGTTGGGTAATCCTGCTTAAACTACTTCCAATCGTTTCCGCATAAAGCAAGTGTTTGTCTATATGGGGGGAGTATGAGGAAAATATGGTGACATGGGAAAGAAGATGCTTGAGCTAAGTCAGGTGACTTGCCATGATGGGTGGACATGGGATGTTCGATCATAAGTTGATATTGATATATGTAACCTATTCACTAGTCTACCACTATGCCTTGTGATGCATGTCGCACGAGAATTTGATCATGTTATTGCACTAGGGAAAAATCTGCTTTCCGCCAAAATAGTCTGCCAGTGTTATATCATGTTTCATTATTGCCTTGTTCCACAACATGTGTTGCTTGCGAGTAAGTTCAAAGTACTCATTGGCTTGCCACTCGTTGTTTCATTGGCCAGGTAAGAGAGAACAAGATATGGTAAGGAGTTTCTGGTGGCATTCCTGCGAGCTAGGATGCTTCCGAGTCAAAATGCATGTAGGTTAAGGCTGATCGCATGGGTTCACGCTTTCAACCATGATTTCCGTGATTAGTTGAGTTTGGTGTGTTGGCCTTCATGGCCCTATCTATGTAAGACTTGATCGTAATAGTCATTATTTGTATCATACGGTATGTATGGTTGTAAGACTCTTGTTATTCAGTTTGTGTGTGTTCGGTGAGCATTGATCTCTAGGATCACTGAGCATGTACATTCGGCGATCTCGACCTACAAGTCGGGGTCCCCACAGAATTATAAATATAAATCTAACCATAACATGAAACATGTGGATCCAAATCAACACCTTATGAAGCAACACATAAATTGGGGTTGAAACTTATGTCACTCTCGCAACCCATCATGTACTTGTTACTACACAATGACTTCCCTTAGGCCCATAACATGGTGAAGTGGCATGTACTCAACATTCACATGACACCACTAAGAGAAGTAACAACATCCATATCATCAAAATATCGAACGAATACCAACTTTATGTGATTATTTATAAAAAGACTTCTCCCATGTCCTCAGGAATAATAATCACTACTCACACATCATCAACATGTTCAAGATCAGAGGTGTAATAAAAATTAAGGATCTAAACATAATATCTTCCACCAAGTAATCCAACAAGCATCAACTACAAGATGTAATCAATACAACTAGTAACCCACAGGTACCAATCTGTGGTTTTGAGATCGAGATTGAATACAAGAGATGAACTAGGGTTGGAGATGAGATGGTGCTGGTGAAGATGATGATGCAGATTGGTCTTCGCATGAAGGAGGAAGCATTGGTGATGACGATGGCTTCGATTTCCCCCTCTCGAAGAGAAGTTTCCCGAACAGAATCTCTTTGCTGGAGAGCAAAAGGGCCTCTGCCTCGGTTTATGCCTCGAGAAAGCGGAGCTTTGTACCAAAAGATGACTTATGATTTTTTTTCTAGGGTAAAACATACCATATAGGAGAAGATGGTCGCGAGAGGGCCACCAGGGGCCCAACAAGCCATCGGGGGCGCGACCTCGGGGCGTCCTGTTGGCTTGTAGCTAGCAGGTGGCCCCTCTCTTGTATATTTTTCTACCAGAAATTCTCAAATATTCCAGAAAAAATCTCCATCAAGTTTCGGGTCATTTGGAGTAAGTTGATTTTTTCTGCCTTTTTCTCGGTTTGCTGGTCTAGAATTCCAGTTTCCACATATTTCCCTCTCAGTGATATACCTTGCATAGTCACAGAGAAGGAGCATAAGAATTGTATGATAGTAAGGGATAACGAACATGATTAATACAAATATCAATAGTAATTCATGATGCAAAATGGGCGTATCATGGCCCTGGATTGCCTTTTGGTGGCAGTGAGAGGTAGATCTCCGTCGATGTCTTCGGACGCCACCCTCTTCGTTTTTTGGGAGGAGTCACTCTCCTCCCCGCACTCTTCCTGCTCGCCCTCAAAAGGAGAAGGGGCTTGGGTTTCCTCGGACTTAGTGTCCGGAGGTCCTTTTGGGCGGAGTTCTCCTCATGCCTCCTTCTTATTTTCCTTCTTCTCCGGCACCGTGTACGGCTTTTCAACCAGCATAGCCGTCAGTAAGTCCGTCCTAGGGCCCTCGGGCAGCGGTGTCGGGAAATTAATCTGTTCGGGTTTCTCCAACCAATTTTGTGAATACGGAGCAGAAAGGGTTAAGTGCCTTATTAAAATGAAGTACTCGTACACAAGAATGAAATTTTCTCATCCACCGCGGGAGGGTGTGTGGCATCAAGACCTGTGTCTTCCTCTCGGTCGGCCAAGTCTTTTGTGGCTTGGACAACACCTTCCATACCTTGCTATGGGTGTGATGACCCACAAGTATAGGGGATCTATCGTAGTCCTTTCTATAAGTAAGAGTGTCGAACCCAACAAGGAGCAGAAGGAAATGACAAGTGGTTTTCAGCAAGATATTCTCTGCAAGCACCGAAATTATCGGTAACAGATTGTTGTTGGATAAGATATTTCGTAATGGGTAACAAGTAACAATAGTAACAAAGGTGCAGCAAGACGGCCCAATCCCTTTTGGACAAGCCTGGACGAACTCTTATATAAGGTAAAGTGCTCCCGAGGACACATGGGAATTTCTGTCAAGCTAGTTTTCATCATGTTCATATGATTCGCGTTCGCTACTTTGATAGTTTGATATGTGGGTGGACCGATGCTTGGGTGCTGTCCTGACTTGGAAAAACATCCCACTTATGATTATCCCCTCTCGCAAGCATCCGCAACTACGAAATAAGAATTAAGACAAAGTCTAACCATAGCATTAAACTGGTGGATCCAAATCAGCCCCTTGCGAAGCAATGCATAAACTAGGGTTTAAGCTTCTGTCACTCTAGCAACCCATCATCTACTTATTACTTCCCAATGCCTTCCTCTAGGCCCAAATAATGGTGAAGTTTCATGTAGTCGACGTTCACATAACACCACTAGAGGAAAGACAACATACAACGCATCAAAATATCGAACGAATACCAAATTCACATGACTACTTATAGCAAGACTTATCCCATGTCCTCAGGAACAAACGTAACTGCTCACAAAGCATAATTATGTTCATTATCAGAGAGGTATTGAATAGAATTAAGGATCTGAACATATGATCTTCCACCAAGTAATCCAACTAGCATCAACTACAAGGAGTAATTAACACTACTGACAACCTTACCATGACCAATCGGAGTCGCGAGACGGAGATTGGGTACAAGAGATGAACTAGGGTTTGGAGATGAGATGGTGCTGATGAAGATGCTGATGGAGATGAGTCCCCTCTGATGAGAGGAGTGTTGGTGATGACGATGGTGACGATTTCCCCCTCTGGGAGGGAAGTTTCCCCGGCAGGACGGCCCTGCCGGAGCTCTAGATTGGTTCTGCTCAAGTTCCGCCTCATGGCGGCGGCGTTTCTTCCCGAAAGCTCTCTTTTGGCTTTTTATGGGACAAAACCCTCCATATAGCAGAAGATGGGAGCCGGAGGGGTAACAGGGGGCCCACGAGCCCCCAGGCGTACCCACGAGCCCCCAGGCATGCCCAGGGGGTGGGGCGCGCGTGGCAGGCTCATGACCTCCTGGTGGCTCCCCTCGAGTATTTCTTCCGCCTAGTATTTTTTATACATTCCAAAATAGTTCCTCGCTGATTTTCACGGATTTTGGAGTTGTGCAGAATAGGTATCTCAAACTTGCTCCTTTTCTAGCCCAGAATTCGAGTTGCCAGCATTCTCCCTCTTCATGTAAACCTTATAAAATAAGAGAGAAAATCCATAAGTATTATACCATAATGTGTAATAACAGCCCATAATTCTATAAATATCAATATAAAATCATGATGCAAAATGGACGTATCAACTCCCCCAAGCTTAGACCTCGCTTGTCCTCAAGCGGAATCCGAGATCAATAAATAAGCCCACATGTTTAGAGATAGAGGTGTCGATAAAATAAAATACAGACATGCAGGCATCATGATCATATTTAGAACAACAATATCGTCATATAATCTCTTATGCTAAAGTGACAATTCCTTTACAATGTAAAGTATGGATCAAGAACCTTATTGAGAATTAACACCCAATAGTCTTTAGTCATTGAAGAAATTGCAATTTATCATAACATCGGAAAGAGTCAAATAAGAGCTTGTAGAGCAAATCCACATACTCAATCATCTTTTAGTCTTCTACAATTTCTAAAACTCACGCGGTACTCATGAGATCAAAGTTTCACTTGGACACAGAGAACGATAGGGGATTGTAGTTTTGCCTCCCAACTATTTACCTCAAGGGCAATGTCAACAATAATAATTCATGATTACTTACTTCCAAGTTGATATATGAATATAGATCTTTCCCTAGCACATGACGCTTGCCAAGATAATGGCGAAATAAGGAATTGGTGTCGATCACCATGACTCTTTTAAAGATAAAAAATAAAGGTACAAGATAGGCCATTCGTAGAGGGAAGCAGAGGTTGTCATGCGCTTTTGAGGTTTGGATGTGTGATCTCTTAGTGTGAAGGAACGTCACTTTATATTGCCTCATGTGATAAAGAACTTTATTATTCAGTCTCTCGCTTTTATGTCTTCCTCATCACAGGTTCGTACAAAGCTTA
Source organism: Hordeum vulgare subsp. vulgare (assembly GCF_904849725.1). Classification (NCBI taxonomy): domain Eukaryota; kingdom Viridiplantae; phylum Streptophyta; class Magnoliopsida; order Poales; family Poaceae; genus Hordeum; species Hordeum vulgare. The sequence goes on along the minus strand of NC_058524.1, from coordinate 395,352,717 downwards.
TTTTCCACACACTAATAGATCATACATATTTAGAGAACATTTTTTTATTGCTTGCACCGATGACAACTTACTTGAGGGATATTATTCAATCCATATGTAGGTATGGTGGACTCTCATGGAAAAACTGGGTTGAGGGTTTATGGATGCACAAGTAGTATCTCTACTTAGTGCGGAAGTTTTGGCTGATATGAGGTGGAACCAAGCGTCACATGCTAAGGGATCTCTAGTCATATAACATTGTTCGGAACCAAGCAAACATAATTCATTATGTTGTCTTCCTTGTCCAACATCTACTTCTTAGCATGTAATAGTTTAATGAGTGTTCACAATCATAGACGGTGTCGAAGATGATATATTTATATGTGAACCTCTCTTTCTTTATTAATTCCTATTAATTGCAACAATGACCAAGGTCTATGTTTGTCCGCCCACAACAAGTTTCAATCAACATTCTTTTTATATGTGAAGCCACCACTTCCCATAGGATCATCACATAATCTTTCATGCTTTTGTTCTATTATTATTATTTTCTTTAGATCATGGCATGAAGCAAAGCCCTTAACTAAAAGAATTTTTATTATATAGCTCACGAACTCGATTGCATTGGGGGTAACACAAAGCAAAACTCAAGCCTAGATCATACTAAGAACTTTCTTCTACTAGATAAAGATATTACCAAAAAGGATCGAACTAAGATAAAGGTAAAGGCAAAAGATTTGATGGTGATACGATACCGGGGCAACTCCCCCAAGCTTGGCACAAGCCAAGGGGAGTGCTCATACCCGTGTTTAATTGTCTTCTTTCGGGGGTGATGGTGATGAACCAATCCTGTCTTTTAGTTCCAAGAGGGCCATCAATCTTCGATTTGTACTTTGGAGCTCTCTGATTCGTTTCTCCAGCAAAATAACTTCACGGGTGAGATAAGTATTGCGAACACGAGTTATTTCACATAACCTCAAGAGTTCGATCAAGGATGGGGATAGCAGGCAGAGGTAGGGTTGGAGGGAATCCTCTTCCTCAGCTTCTTCCTTATTGAGCACAGATTGCCCTTTGTCCGACGCCGGATTCTCCTCCTTAGTTTTGCCCATGGTTTTTCCCTGAGTTTGAGCTTGCGTTGGTTTTTCCCTTGAAGAGGAAAGGGTGATGCAACACAGTAGCAGTAAGTATTTCCCTCAGTTTGAGAACCAAGGTATCAATCCAGTAGGAGTATCAAGCCAAGTCTCCAAAGTACCTGCGCAAAAACAGCAAACTTGCACCCAACGCTACAAAGGGGTTGTCAATCCCTTCACTATTGATTGCAAGGTGAGATCTGAAGGCAGAAAGTGCAACAAAGTAAAAGTGTAGGGCTGAAATATGATGTGAAGTAGACTCGGGGGCCATAGTGTTCACTAGAGGCTTCTCTCATGATAGCAAATATTACGGCGGGTGAACGAATTACTGTCGAGCAATTGATAGAACCGCGCAAAGTCATGACGAAATCTAAGGCAATGATCATACATATAGGCATCACGTCCGAGACAAGTAGACCGATACTTTCTGCATCCACTACTATTACTCCACACATCAACCTCGATCTAGCATGCATCTAGTGTATTGAGTTCATGACAAACATAGTAACGCCTTAAGCAAGATGACATGATGTAGAGGGATAAATTCATGCAATAGATATAAACCCCATCTTTTTACCCTTGATGGCAACAACATGATGCGTGCCTACCTACCCCTTCTGTCACTGGGTGAGGTCACCGCACGGTATGAACCCAAAACCTAGCACTTCTCCCATTGCAAGAATCATAGATCAAGTTGGCCAAACAAAACCCACAACTCGAAGAGAATTACAAGGATATGAAATCATGCATATAAGAGATCAGAAGAAACTCAAGTAAGATTCATAGATAATCTGATCATAAATCCACAATTCATCGGATCTCGACAAACACACTGCAAAAGAAGATTACATTGGATAGATCTCCATGAAGATCATGGAGAACTTTGTATTGAAGATCCAAGAGAGGGAAGAAGCCATCTAGCTACTAGCTATGGACCCGAAGGTCTATGGTGAACTACTCACGCATCATCGGAGAGGCAATGGTGTTGATGAAGAAGCCCTCCGTGTCCGAATCCCCCCTCCGGCAGGGCACCAGAACATGCCCCAAATGGGATCTTGCGGAGACATAATCTTGCGGCGGAGGATTCGTGGCTCTCTCTCGTGGTTTTGGATTTTTCGGGGATTTATAGGCGGAAGAACTAGGGCAAAGGAGCCACAGGGGGCCCACAAGCCTGCTAGGCGCCCCCCAGGCCGCGGCTAGGGGGTTTGTGGCCTCCCCTGGTGCCCTCTGCCTTGGTTCTCAAGCTCCCTGCGTATCTTCTACTCCGGAAAAAATCTTTTCGGAGGTTTTATTCCGTTTGGACTCCGTTTAATATTCTCCTCTGAAAAGGGTCAAAAACACGGACAAAAACAAGAAATGGCACTTGGCACTGAGTTAATAAGTTAGTCCCCAAAAGGATATAAAATGCATACAAAACTTCCAAAGTTTGACAAGATAATAGCATGGAACCATCAAAATTATAGATACGTTGGAGAGGTATCAAGCATCCCCAAGCTTAACTCCTGCTCGTCCTCGAGTAGGGAAGTGCTAAAGACTGATTTTTGATGTGGAATGCTACCTAGCATTTTTGTCCTTTGTAATTTCTTTCATGTGACATGAATGTTCAGATCCATAAGATTCAAAACAATAGTTTGCTATTGACATGAAAACAATAATACTTCAAGCAAACTAGCAAGGTAATCATTAACTTTCGAAATAACAAGGCCAAACAAAATTATCCCTACAAAATCATATAGTATGGCTATGCTCCATCATCCCCACACAACGAATTTAAATCATGCACAACCCCGGTATTGGCCAAGTAATTGTTTTCGCACTCTTACTTTCTCAAACCTTTTTCAACTCTCACACAATACATGAGCGTGAGCCATGTATATAGCACTATAGGTGGAATAGAGTGTGGTGGAGGCTATGAGGCAAAAAGGAGGAGATGGTCACATCGACTCGGCGTATCAAAGGGCTATGGAGATGCCCATCAATAGATATCAATGTGAATGAGTAGGGATTACCATGCAACGGATGCAATTAGAAGTATAATTGTGTGAAAGCTCAAAAGGAGAGCTAGTGGGTGTGCATCCAACTTGCTTGCTCACGAAGCCCTAGGGAAATTTTGAGGAAGCCCGTCATTGGAATATACAATCCAAGTTATATAATGAAGATTCCCACTAGTATATGGTGGTGACAAAACAAGAGACTCTCAATCATGAAGAACATGGTGCTATTATGAAGCACAAGTGTGGAAAAAGATAGTAGCATTGTCCCTTCTCTCTTTTTCTCTCTTTTGTTTTGTTTGGGCACTTTGGCCTCTTTTCATATATTTTTTTGTGTGTGGGCAACTTTGTCCTCATTTCATTTCTCCTCACATGGGACAATGCTCCAATAATGATGATCATCACACTTTTATTTACTCACAGCTCAATGCTTAGAACGATGATGACTCTATAGGAAATGCCTCCAGCAGTGTACCGGGATGTGCAACGATCCAGCTTAGCGTATGACTCGCTAGCTACCTTATGATCATGCAATGGCAATATGAAAGTGATGGCACAAGTCATGAGACGGAACGGTGGGAGTTGCATGGCAATATATCTCGGAATGGCTACGAAAATCCCATAATAGGTAGGTATGGTGGCTGTTTTGAGGAAGGTCTATGGTGGTTTTGTGTACCGGCGATAGTTGCGCGGCACTAGAGAGGCTAGCAATGGTGGAAGGTGAAAGTGCATCTATACCATGGACTCACATTAGTCATGAAGAACTCACATACTTATTGCGAAAGTTTTTATTAGTAATCGAAACAAAGTGCTAAACGCATACTCCTAGGGGAAGGGTTGGTAGGTGTTAACCATCGCGTGATCCCGACCGCAACACAAAGGATGACAATCCATAAATCAATTATGCTCCGACTTCCTAACATAGCGGGTCACCATACGTGCATGTTATGGGAATCACTAACTTCAACACAAGTATTTCTAGATTCACAACACCCTACTAACATGACTCTTAATATTACGAAATCCATGTCTCAAAACTAATTGAGAGGAATCAAACTTCTCTTTCTAATCAATGCACAAGAATAAGGAAGTTTTATTGTATCCTCTTTGGATTCCTATCATCTTTAGGACTACTTTCATAGCACAAGCCAACTACCAAGTTACTCAGAGAGAGAACTCTCAAAAGGTATAAGTGAAGATCAAGAGTTCTTATTTCTCCAAAATATGACACCGCCGTGCTCTAAAAGATCTAAGTGAAGCACTCGGAGCAGAGTTATCTAGCTCAAAAGATATAAGTGAATCACATGTGAGCTAAATTGCCTAACTCAAAAGATATAAGCAAAGCTCAATGAGTTTTCTAGCAAATTCACGATGATTGCATGTCTCTATCAATAGGTGTGCAGCAAGGATGATTGTAAAACAACAAAAAGAAAAGACTCCTACAATACACGACACTCCAAGCAAAACACATATCATGTGGTGAATAAAAATATAGCTCCAAGTAATGTTACCAATGGATCGAAGACGAAAGAGGGGATGCCTTCCCGGGGCATCCCCAAGCTTAGGATTTTTGGTGTCCTTGAATTTGGCTTGGGATGCCTTGGGCATCCCCAAGCTTGAGCTCTTTCCACTCTTTATCCCATTGTCCATGAGAACATCACCCAAAACTTGAAAACTTCACAACACAAAACTTAAACAGAAACTCGTGATATCATTAGCACAAGAAAACAAACTGCCACCTCTTTAGGTACTGTAGCAAACTTGATTTATATTTATATTGGTGTTAGATTACTGTATTCTCACTTTTCCATGGCTAGTACCCCCTGATACTATCCATTGTTTCATCAAAATAAGCAATCAACACAACAAAAACAGAATCTGTCAAAAATAGACCAGTCTGTAGCAATCTTTATATTTCGTATACTTCTGGTATCTCACAAATTCTGAACAATTACGAAAATTTGGGCAATCGGCATATCAACCAGAAGCAAAAATAATCAACTCAAAAGCTCTTTCTGGATAAAAATGAAAAATAATTTTGTGAGCGAAACGTTTCTGTCTTTTTCCAGCATGTTCAAACAACCATCACCAAAACTAGTCATAGAGGTTTTACTTGGCTCAAACACAAAAAGAAACACAAAAAACGCAATCATAACAGAATTATGATGGCGTGGATGCAAAAAATAGAAAGCAAAAAAGCAAAGATAAATTCATTGGGTTGCCTCGCAACAAGCGTTATTGTTTAACGCCCTTAGCTAGGCATAAGGCGAAAGAATCATGTATCGTCATCTTTGGTACTCAAACCATAAATAGCCCTCATCATGGATTCATAAGGCAATCTTATTTTCTTTCTAGGAAAATGTTCCATGCCCTTCTTTAATGGAAATTGAAATCTAATATTCCCTTCCTTCATATCGATGACAGCACCAATAGTCCTTAGGAAATGTCTACCAAGAATGATAGGACATGTAGGATTGCAATCAATATAAAGCACAATGAAATCTACGGGTACATAGTTCCTATTTGCAATAATAAGATCATCATTGATCCTTCCCATAGGTTTTTAACACTAGAATCCGCAATATGCAAATTAAGAGAGCACTCATCAATCTCATTGGAGCCTAGAAAATCACATAAAGACTTTGGAATCGCGGAAACACTAGCACCCAAATCACACAAAGCATTGCATTCATAGTTTTTGATCTTGATTTTGATAGTAGATTCCCACTCATCATGAAGTTTTCTAGGAATAGAAACTTCCAATTCAAGTTTCTCTTCAAGAGATTTCATCATAGCATCGACGATATGATCGGTAAAGGCCTTGTTTTGGCTATAAGCGTGTGGAGAGTTTAGCATGGATTGCATCAAGGAAATACATTCAATCAAAGAGAAACTATCATAATTGAATTCCTTGAAATCCAAAGTAGTAGTTTCATTACTACTCAAAGTTTTGATATCATCTACTCCACTTTCAATGCTTTTAGCATCAAGATATGTAGACTCCGAATCATTGGGGCATTTTTCAACCAAAGTGGATTCATATCCAGCCCCATCATCATTAGGTTCGACACAAGAAAACAAGGATTCAATGGGAGTCACACCAAGCACTTAAAGATCTTCGTGATTCTCATCATGAGAACACGCCTTTTTAAGCCATTCATGTCTAGCATGAATTTGCGCGGTTCTTTCTTTACTCTCATTCATGGAAACACGCATAGCTTTCAAAGTTTCATCCATATTGATCTTGGGAGGAGCACATCTAACTTTCAAAGCATCAATATCAAGAGACATTCTATCAACGCTCCTAGCCGAATCATCAATTTTGAGTAGTTTTTCTTCTATGGACGCATTGAAAATCTTTTGCGAGTTGATAAACTCTTTAATATTACTCTCTAGATCAGAGGGTAATTTATTGTAATTTCCATGAGCAATGTTGTAGGAGTTGCCAAAGTTATTAGAGGGATTACTAGGAAAAGGCCTAGGAGTATAGTTTCGTCTAAAAGCATTGTTGTTGGAAAAATTATTCCTACCAACAAAATTAACATCCAAGCTTTCATTGCTACTCTCAATCAAGGAAGACAAGGGCATATCATTTGGATTTAAAGGAGCACCTTTACTAGCAAACAATTTCATTAACTCATCCATCTTAGCACTCAACGAGTTAATATCTTCTATAACGTGTACTTTTTTACTAGTAGGTGACCTTTCAGTGTGCCACTGAGAATAGTTTGTCATGATATTGTCTAGGAGTTTCTTGGCTTCTCCTAATGTTATTTCCATGAAAGTTCCACCGGAGGCGGAGTCCAATATATTTCTAGAAGCAAAATTCAAACCAGCATAAAATATTTGTATAATCATCCAAAGACTCAAGCCATGAGCGGGACAATTTCTAATCATCAATTTCATTCTCTCCCAAGATTGTGCAACATGTTCATGATCTAGTTGCTTAAAATTCATGATATCATTACGGAGAGAGATAATCTTAGCTGGTGGAAAATACTTGGATATATAAGCATCTTTGCACTTGTTCCAAGAATCAATACTATTTTTGGGCAAAGATGAAAACCAAGTTTTTGCTCGATCTCGCAATGAGAATGGAAATAGCTTCAATTTAATCATATCATTATCCACATCTTTCTTCTTTTGAATATTGCATAACTCAATGAAGGTATTAAGATGGGATGCGACATCTTCACTAGGAAGGCCGGAGAATTGCTCTTTCATAACAAGATTCAGCAAAGCAACATTGATTTCATATGATTCCGCACTAGTGGCGGGAGCAATCGGAGTACTAATAAAATCATTATTATTAGTATTCGAGAAGTCAGAAAGTTTGGTGTTTTCAGTCATGGTGACTTCACAAGCAGACAAGCACACAAGCGAACAGAAAGCAAGCGAAAGCAAAGGGCAAACGAAAAAGGCAAATATTTTTGTAATTTTTTTTCAGAAGTGGGGGAGAAGAAAGCGAGAGGCAGAAAAGTAAATGCAAGAGATGAGTTTGCGATGGTTACTTGGATAAGCTTCAATTGATGCTCCCCACCAACGGCGCCAGAAATTGGCACGTTCACGGGAGACTATTCTTGACCTTATCCTCCTCCCCGGCAACGGCGCCAGAAATTCTTCTTGCTACCTCTTGAGCTTGCCTTGGTTTTTCCCTTGAAGAGGAAAGGGTGAAGCAACACAATAGCAGTAAGTATTTCCCTCAGTTTGAGAACCAAGGTATCAATCCAGTAGGAGTATCAAGCCAAGTCCCCAAAGTACGTGCACAAAAACAGCAAACTTGCACCCAACGCTACAAAGGGGTTGTCAATACCTTCACGATTGATTGCAAGGTGAGATCTCAAGGCGGAAAGTGCAACAAAGTAAAAGCGTAGGGCTGAAAATATGATGTGAAGTAGACCCGGGGGCCATAGTGTTCACTAGAGGCTTCTCTCATGATAGCAAATATTACGGTGGGTGAACGAATTACTGTCGAGCAATTGATAGAACCGCGCAAAGTCATGGCGATATCTATGGGAATGATCATACATATAGGCATCATGTCCGATACAAGTAGACCGATACATTCTGCATCTACTACTATTACTCCACACATCGACCGCTATCCAGCATGCATCTAGTGTATTGAGTTCATGACAAACAGAGTAACGCCTTAAGCAAGATGACATGATGTAGAGGGATAAATTCATGCAATAGATATAAACCCCATCTTTTTACATTTGATGGCAACAACATGATGCGTGCCTCGCTACCCCTTCCGTCACTGGGTGAGGTCACCGCACGGTATGAACCCAAAACCAAGCACTTCTCCCATTGCAAGAATCATAGATCAAGTTGGCCAAACAAAACCCACAACTCGAAGAGAATTACAAGGATATGAAATTATGCATATAAGAGATCAGAAGAAACTCAAATAAGATTCATAGATAATCTGATCATAAATCCATAATTCATCGGACCTCGACAAACACACCGCAAAAGAAGATTACATCGGATAGATCTCCATGAAGATCATTGAGAACTTTGTATTGAAGATCCAAGAGAGAAAAGAAGCCATATAGCTACTAGCTATGGACCCGAAGGTCTATGGTGAACTACTCACGCATCATCGGAGAGGCAATGGTGTTGATGAAGAAGCCCTCCGTGTCTGAATCCCCCTCCGGCAGGGCACCAGAACGTGCCCCAGATGGGATCTTGCGGAGACAGAAGCTTGCGGCGGCGGAAAAGTATTTTTCGTGGCTCTCTCTCGTGGTTTTGGATTTTTCGGGGATTTATAGGCGGAAGAAGTAGGGCAAGGAGCCACAAGGGGCCCACAAGCCTGCTAGGCGCGACCCCCCCAGGCTGCCGCTAGGGGGCTTGTGGCCTCCCCTGGTGCCCTATGCCTTTGTTCTCAAGCTCCTTGTGTATCTTCTACTTCGGAAAAAATCTTTTCGGAGGTTTTATTCCGTTTGGACTCCATTTAATATTCTCCTCTCAAAAGGGTCAAAAACAAAAAAAAACAGGAACTGGCACTTGGCACTGAGTTAATAAGTTAGTCCCAAAAAAGATATAAAATGCATACAAAACATCCAAAGTTTGACAAGATAATAGCATGGAACCATCAAAAATTATAGATACGTTGGATACGTATCAGTTTCTTCCAGCAGCTCTTTCTTAGCCTCCGTGACTTCCACCCTTTTCAAATCAGCATTTACTTCTTCATAGACTTGAGGGAAATCATTCTCCCCGACATATTCCTAAGACGACATCCTTGCCCTAAATCCGCTGCTGAAACAGGCTCGAAACAGAAACAGAGGATATTTGCATGATACGAGGGTCAGACCTTTCGGGAGATTATATAATGAATTTTTACTGACCATAAGGAGTATTCCACAAGAAAACAGAGTCCGGGAGACACACGAGGTGCTCACGAGCCCCCCAGGCGCGCCCAGGGGGTGGGGCGCGCCTGGCATGCTTGTCACCTCCTCGTGGGCTTTCCGGACGACTTTAAATTTTTATATTTTTCTAAATACTCCAAAATGGAGAAAAATTGCTATTGGAAAAGTTTTGGAGTTGGTTTACTTACCGTATCACATACCTCTTTGTTTTTGGAGTCTGAAACAAGCTGGTAAATATCCCTTATGTACTCCTCCAGAGTTATGGTATTAATAATATTGCTTTCAACATTTATGGGAGTTCGTGAGATATAATGATTGATTCTTTGCCCATTTACAACTCTTGGAAAATTACCTTCCGCGTTGTTGATTTTTATGGCACCGGAACGATATACTTCCTCAACAATGTAAGGTCCTTCCCATTTAGAGAGAAGATTGCCTGCAAAAAATCTTAAACGAGAATTGTATAGCAAGACATAATCACCTACATTGAACTCACGTTTTTGTATCCTTTTATCATGCCACCTCTTAACTTTTTCTTTAAACAACTTGGCATTTTCATGTGCCTGAGTTCTCCATTCATCAAGTGAGCTAATATCAAATAACCTCTTCTCACCAGCAAGTTTGAAATCAAAGTTGAGCTCTTTGATTGCCCAATAAGCCTTATGCTCTATCTCAAGAGGTAAATGACATGCTTTACCGTAAACCATTTTATACGGAGACATGCCCATGGGATTCTTATAAGCAGTTCTATAAGCCCACAATGCATCATCAATTTTCTTAGACCAATTCTTTCTAGACCTATTAACAGTCTTTTGCAAAATTAATTTAATTTCTCTATTACTTAACTCTACTTGACCACTAGACTGAGGATGATAAGGAGATGCAATTCTATGGTTGACATCATACTTAGCAAGCATTTTACGGAACACGCCATGAATAAAATGTGAACCACCATCAGTCATTAAATATCTAGGGACTCCAAATCTAGGAAAAATGACTTCTTTAAGCATCTTAACAGAGGTGAATAGCTTCTACCCACTTAGTAACGTAATCAACAGCAACTAGAATATGAGTATACCCGTTGGACTTTGGAAAAGGTCCCATATAATCAAAACCCAAACATCAAATGGTTCAACAACAAGTGAATAATTCATAGGCATTTCCTGACGTTTACTGATATTACCTATTCTTTGACATTCATCACAAGACAAGACAAACTTACGAGCATCCTTGAAGAGAGTAGGCCAATAAAAATCGGATTGCAATACCTTGTGTACAGTTCTATCTCCCGCATGGTGTCCTCCGTAAGCCTCGGAGTGACACTTCTATAGGATCTGTACCTGTTCATGCTCAGGTACACAACATCTAATAACACCATCTACTCCTTCTTTATAAAGGTGAGGATCATCCCAAAAGTAATGTCTCAAATCATAAAAGAACTTTTTCTTCTGTTGGTATGTGAAACTAGGTGGTATATATTTAGCAACAATATAATTAGCATAATCAGCATACCATGGTGTACTACGTGAAGCATTGATGACATTGAATTGTTCATCAGGAAAGCTAGCATCAATAGGTTGTGGGTCATCAAGAACATTCTCTAACCTAGACAAGTTATCTGCTACGGGGTTCTCAGCACCCTTCCTATCAACAATATGAAAATTAAATTCTTGTAGCAAGAGAACCCATCTAATAAGTCTAGGTTTAGCATCTTTCTTTTCCATGAGATATTTAATAGCAGCATGATCAGTATGAATAGTAACTTTGGAATCAACAATATAAGATCTGAACTTATCACATCCAAACACAACTGCTAAAAATTGTTTTTCAGTAGTAGCATAGTTTCTTCGGGCACTGTCTAGAGTTTTACTAGCATAATGAATAACATTTAATTTCTTATCAACTCTTTGTCCTAGAATAGCACGAGCAACATAAACACTAGCATCACACATAATTTCAAAATGTAGGTTCCAATCAGGTGGTTGAACAATAGGTGCAGTTATCAAGGCCTTCTTAAGTATTTCAAATGCTTCTTCACAATCATCATCAAAAACAAATGGAATATCTTTTTGCAAGAGATTGGTGAGAGACCTAGAAATCTTAGAGAAGTTTTAATAAACCTTCTATAGAAACCAGCATGACCAAGGAAACTTCTTATACCTTTAATGTCAGTAGGGCATGGCATTTTCTTGATCGCATCAACTTTAGCCTTATCGACTTCAATACCTCTTTCAGAAATTTTATGTCCCAAGACAATGCCTTCATTAACATAAAGTGGCACTTCTTCCAATTCAAGACAAGGTTAGTATCTTTACATCTCTGCAAAACTCGATCAAGGTTGCTCAAGCAATCATCAAAAGAAGATCCGTAAACAGAGAAATCATCCATGAAAACCTCAACAATCTTTTCACAAAAGTCAGAGAATATAGCCATCATACATCTTTGAAAGGTAACAAGTGCATTACATAAACCAAAAGGCATACGTAAATAAGAAAAGGTACCGAAAGGGCAAGTAAAAGTGGTTTTCTCCTGATCAGATTGTGCAACGGGTATTTGGGAGAAACCAAAATAACCATCTAGAAAGCAAAAGTGTGTATGTTTAGACAATCTTTCTAGCATTTGATCAATAAAAGGTAAAGGGTAATGATCTTTCTTAGTAGCTTTATTTAATTTCCTAAAGTCAATTACCATCCTATAGCCAGTAACAATTCTTTGTGGGACCAATTCATCTTTATCATTAGGGACAACAGTTATACCTCCCTTCTTAGGGACACAATGCATCGGACTTACCCAATCACTATGAGCAACAAGATAAATAATACCTGCTTCCAGGAGCTTTAGTATTTCTTTTCTTACCACCTCTTTCATCTCAGAATTTAATCTTCGTTGATGATCGACAACTGGTTTGGAATCAGGATCAGTTTTAATTTTAGGCTGGCATGGAGTGGGACTAATTCCCTTAAGATCATCAAGAGTATATCCAATAGCAGCACGGTGCTTCCTCAGAGTATTCAATAATTTCTTTTCTTCATGCTCTGAAAGGTTAGCACTGATAATAACATGATATATCTCTTTTTCATCAAGATAAGCATACTTAAGAGTATCAGGTAATTGTTTAAGCTCTAACACAGGATCACCCTTTGGTGGAGGTGGATCTCCAAGTAATTCAACATGCAAATTATTCTTAGGGATAGGACGTTGTTCAAAAATAACTCTATCTATCTCATTCCTTTCATCCATATGCATATCATTTTCATGTTCAAGCAAGTATTGCTCTAAAGGATCAGTAGGACGCACAGCAATAGAAGTAAGAGCAATAATTTCATCCTTACTAGACAATTCTTTTTCATGAGGTTGTCTACCAAACTTAGAAAAATAATTTCATGTCACACGCCTCCAAAGCCAACAGTAACAGTTTATTTCTGACAATCAATTTGAGCATTAACAATATTGAGGAAAGGTCTACCAAATATGATGGGACAAAATTTATCTTGTGTGGTAGCAAGAACGAGAAAATCAGTAGGATACTTAGTTTTACCACACAAGACTTCAACATCTCTAACAATTCCCACAGGGCAGATAGTACCTCTATTAGCAAGTTTAATAGTAAGACCAATAAATTCCATCTCGATAGGTGCAATCTCATCTTTAATTTTATTATATAAAGATTGAGGTATTGCACTAACACTAGCACCCATGTCACATAAACCATGATAACAATGATCTCCTATCTTAACCGAAACAACAGGCATGCCAACAACAGGTTTATGTTTGTCTCTAGCATGAGGTTTAGCAATTCTAGCAGCAGCTTCACAGAATTGAATAACATGCCCATCAACATTATCGGCCAAGAGATCTTTAATAATAGCAATACTAGGTTCCACTTTAATTTTCTCAGGGGGTGTGGGTGTTCTAATGTAGCCCTTACGTATCACAGTTGAAGCTTTAGCATGATCCTTTATTCTAACAGGGAAAGGTGGTTTCTCAATGTAAGCACTAGGAACAATAGGGTCATTATAAGAAATAACTTTCTCTTCAACTGGATTGGGTTTTACTACATTAACTTCTATGGGAGGATGATATTTAAACCACTTCTCCTTAGGGAGATTAATATGAGCAGCAAATGATTCACATAAAGAAGCTACTATCTCAGAGTCAAGTCCATGTTTAGCGCTAAAATCACGAAAAGTATTTGTTTCAACGAAGGATTTAACGCAATTGAACTTAAGATTCATACCTCACTCCTTACCTTCATCAAACTCCCAATCTTCAGAGTTGCGTTTAATTATTTCCAATAAATCCCATTTGAAATCAATATCTCTCTTCATAAAATAACCGGTACAAGAAGTGTCAAGCATGGTGCGATTGTCATGAGAAAGTCGAGCATAAAAGTTCATAATAATAATTTCTCTAGGCAGCTCATGGTCGGGGCATGAATATAACATTGACTTAATACTCACCCAACCTTGAGCGATACTTTCTCTATAACGAGGCCAAAAATTATAGATATAATTCCGATCACGATGTACCAAATGCATAGGATAAAACTTCTGATGAAATTCCAGTTTCAATCGGTTGTAGTTCCATGATCCAGTATCATCACATAGCCTATACCATGTCAATGCTTTATCCTTCAAAGATAAGGGAAAGACCTTCTTCTTGACATCATCCTCGGGCAAACCTGCAAGCTTAAATAAACAACAAACCTCATCTACATAGATTAGATGCAAGTCGGGATGTGATGTTCCTTCTCCTGTAAAAGGATTAGCCAATAGTTTCTCTAGCATCCCGAAGGAATTTCATAATAAATATTTTTAGTAGGTGGAGTAGGTTGAGGAGAAACTCTTTGTGCTTCCAGTCGAGGTGAAGATACCCCGAACAAGCCCCTCAAAGAATTAGTTTCCATAGTGACAAGTGACAATAAATTTCAGCACACTATACAAATGTTTCCTTCCCAAATTCCACTCACCAAAGGCGCTTCACTCCCCGACAACGGCGCCAGAAAAGAGTCTTGATGACCCACAAGTATAGGGTATCTACCGTAGTCCTTTCGATAAGTAAGAGTGTCGAACCCAACGAGGAGCAGAAGGAAATGACAAGTGGTTTTCAGCAAGGTATTCTATGCAAGCACTGAAATTATCGCTAACAGATAGTTGCGGGATAAGATAATTCGTAACGGGTAACAAATAACAATTGTAACAAAGGTTCAGAAAGATGGCCCAATCCCTTTTGTAGCAAGGGACAAGCCTGGACGAACTCTTATATAAGGTAAAGCGCTCCCGAGGACACATGGGAATTTCTGTCAAGCTAGTTTTCATCATGTTCATATGATTCGCGTTCGCTACTTTGATAGTTTGATATGTGGGTGGACCAGTGCTTGGGTGCTGTCCTTACTTGGACAAACATCCCACTTATTATTAACCCCTCTCGCAAGCATCCTCAACTACGAAAGAAGAATTAAGACAAAGTCTAACCATAGCGTTAAACTGGTGGATCCAAATCAGGCCCTTGCGAAGCAACACATAAACTAGGGTTTAAGCTTCTGTCACTCTAGCAACCCATCATCTACTTATTACTTCCCAATGCCTTCCTGTAGGCCCAAATAATGGTGAAGTGTCATGTAGTCAATGTTCACATAACACCACAGGAGGAAAGACAACATACAACGCATCAAAATATCGAACGAATACCAAATTCACATGACTACTTATAGCAAGACTTATCCCATGTCCTCAAGAACAAACGTAACTACTCACAAAGCATAATTATGTTCATGATCAGAGAGGTATTGTATATAATTAAGTATCTGAAGATATGATCTTCCACCAAGTAATCCAACTAGCATCAACTACAAGGAGTAATTAACACTACCGGCAACCTTACAATGACCAATCGGAGTCGCCAGACAGAGATTGGCTACAAGAGATGAACTAGGGTTTGGAGATGAGATGGTGTTGATGAATATGTTGATGGAGATGAGTCCCCTCTGATGAGAGGAGTGTTGGTGATGACGATGGTGACAATTTCCCCATACGGGAGGGAAGTTTCCCCGGCAGGACGGCCGTGCCGGAGCTCTAAATTGGTTCTGCGCAAGGTCCGCCTCATGACGGCGGCGTTTCTTCCCAAAATCTCTCTCTTGATTTTTTTTCTGGGACGAAGATGGGAGCCGGAGGGGTAACAAGGGGCCCACGAGCCCCCCAGGCACGCCCAGGGGGTGGGGCGCGCCTAGCAGGCTCGTGACCTCCTGGTGGCTCCCCTCCAGAATTTCTTCCACCTAGTATTTTTTATATATTCCAAAATAATTCCTTGCTGATTTTCACGGCTTTTGGAGTTGTGAAGAATAGGTATCTCAAACTTGCTCCTTTTCCAGCCCACAATTCCAGCTGCCGGCATTCTCCATCTTCATGTAAACCTTATAAAATAAGAGAGAAAAGGCCTAACTATTGTACCATAATGTGTAATAACAGCCCATAATGCGATAAATATCAGTATAAAAGCATGATGCAAAATGGACGTATCAGGGTCGTGTGGTAAAAGGGAGCATGATGGCCGACTCTTCGGGATTGTAGGAGCACATGGGTGTGGCTCGATGTTGGCAGGGGAGAAGGCGACGACGAAGCATGACCTAAACCACGTTGGTCATCTCAAACTTATTCTTTACCAGCTCGGAGATGCACCTCTGCAGTGAATCCACCTTCGCCTTTGACCCTAATCAAGCCCTTTCCTCGTCCACGACACTAACCTGGTGGGAGGTTCGGATCCAAATCCAGAGGTCGCTGGCCAGTCTGCGTTGCATGGTTTAGTGATTCCAAACCACTCATGTTGCCAGATCTTGATGGTATCTATAAAATACCTGTCCGGCCATTGTACCAGGGAGAGCTTGCTGAGCATCACCCCCACCCCCCGTAGTGTGCCTGCTCGCCGCTAACTACTTTCGGCTTGACATTGAAGACTTTTAACCACTAACTGAAGTGTGGTTGGACCCGCAGAAAGGCTTCACAAAAAATAATAAAGTCCCAGATGTGCGTGAAAGAGTTCAGGGGGATATCATGAAAATCTAACCCATAGAAAAACATCAAACCCCTTACAAACGGATGGAGCGGAAAGCCGAGGTCCCCACATGAAGTGGGGGGTGAACACCACCCGCTCGCCTTGCTTTAGCGTGGGGTGATACGTATCCAATGTATCTATATTTTTTATTGTTCCACGCTATTATATTTTCATTCTTGGATACTTTTTGAGTAATTATTTAACAATTTATATTATTTTTTAGCACTAATGTATTGACCGAGTGCTTAGTAACAGTTCCTGTTTTTGTGTGTGTTTTGTTCTGCGGAAAATCCATATCAAACGAACTCCAAATGCGATAAAAATTTACGGAGTTTTTTGGATTATATATGAATTTTGGGAGTCGGAATCAATGCAAGACGGTGCCCGAGGGGCCCACAAGCCAACAGGGTGCGACCATGGGGTGGGTTCACACAGTTATCTCTTGTGGCCAGCCCTAAAGTCAGTTGGAGCTGTCCTTTGTCCGCGAGAAATATAATTTTCCGATGAAAGTCCCCTCAAAATTTCAGCCTGGTCGGAGTTATGGATCTCTAGATATTTAAGAAATGGTGAAAGGCTAGAAAACAGGTCACGAAAACACAAGAGAAACATATATATATATATATATATATATAGAGAGAGAGAGAGAGAGAGATGTATCCAATCCCGGAGGGGCTGCTACCCTCCGGGTTCCATGGCGGCCATGAACGAGCGGAGAAACCCTACTCCCACCAAGGGCAAACGCCAAGGAAGAAGAACAATGAGGGAGGCTCTCTCCCCCTCTCTCCCGATGGCGCTTGAGCGCCGTCAGGGCAAATATCGTGACAACGATCTACACCAACAACTTCGCCGCCGTCACCACCAACTATCTCCTCCTCTATGCAGTGGTGTAAAACCTCTTTTCCCCGCTGTAATCTCTACTTGAACATGGTTCTTAATGCTATATATTATTACCCAATGATGTGTGGCTATCCTATGATATTTGAGTAGATTTATTTTGTCCTACGAGTTAATTGTGATATGATGTTATTGATATGAGTTTTGTGTTGATATGGTGCTGTCCTAAGGTGCCCTCCATGAGGCGCACATGTGAAGGATACACACTGGAGGGTTTGCAATATGTTGACTATCCACTTATAGTGGGTGGTGAGAGTGACACAAACTTACACCCGAGTAAGGGAGTTGTGTGCATATGGGAGTCAAGAGGACTTGATGTTTCATGCTATGGTTGGGTTTACCTTAATGATTTCTAGTAGTTTCAGATGCTTGCTATAGGTCCAATCATAAGCGCATATGATCCAAGTACGAAAAGTGTGTTATCGTATGCCTCTCCCCCATCGCATGTGATAAGTATCTATCATGTTATATTCAATTGCCTGGATGCTTGTGCTCCTTTCCATGAGGTGGGGGTGTGGTTGCCATAGTAAGGGGCTTCTCCCCTGGCCAGTTCATCATGGTCCTCACAAAAGCCATCCGAGCTCCCTCTATGCAAATGGAGCACTTCAGAACCTCGAGTTGAGGCATGGCGTCGCACAACTTCTGCACTAAGCCGATGTAAATGTTTGGCAGAGGCTCAGTAGGCCATAACCGGATGTAGAGGTCTTTATGGACGGCTCCACCATCCTATGCAACTCCATAAGCTGCTTCATTTGATTGAAAAGATGGGGGTTGGGCTTGGTAGTCTGAAACTGCGCCTAGAAGGCCTCTGCTCGACGTCCCCGTCGTGGACCGCGTAGTGCTTGGTCGCGTCTCTTGCACTCCATGGGAGGTCCCTAAAGGCGCCTGGGGAACGCCATAGCCATGTAAGAAAGACAAATCAGTTTCCACAAAAGGCACTTTGAAGTAAGTATGGCTTACCATCCGCAATCTTCTTGGCCTCACGTACTTCTTCTTCTTCAAAGAAGCGCCTCTCTACCTACTCCGATTTGAGCTCGGAGAACAACTTGGAGAGCTCGCTCGCTTGTTACTCAAACTTTTGTTACAAGGCCTAGCTTTTAGCGCTCGTATCTTGAAGATCCTGCTGGACCTCGGCCACTCTAGCCTTGTGCCCACCGCTCTCGACCTTCAGCGAGCTTAGCTCGGCGGCAGTCTGCTCTGCCACCATCTTATGAGGGGCAACCTCTCGCTTGGACTTCTCCAATTCATCCCTAAGTTTCTCCAACTCCATGTCCATAGCTGCTGACATAATTGAAATCACGATGTTATATACATAAGACAGACAATACTAAACTACTAAAGTACAACAATAGTCTCAGCAGCATGCATTAAGCTTACCCTGCTTCTCGTCTAGCCAACTATTAAGTCGGCTGAGTTCCTCATCTTAAACCTAGAGTTTTTGGTTTGGCTCGGCAAGTTCAAGGGCATTGGTAGCCACAGCCGAGGATGAGGCCTGCGAAAAAAGATAGGGTTTGATAAGCATCCGCGCTTACGGGATTAGAATATTTGGTCGAAGTACCCTACTGAGATGTTATAGTTCATGGGTCCCCGAACTGATTTTGTTCAAAGACCGTGAGTTCTTTTGAGCCACGGGCCAGTTTTTTGACTCACCAATGGCTCGAGGGCTATCATACCTATAAGTCATGTAAAAACCTTATAAACAAATTTAACACTAGTTGGTTTACCTTGAAACCTGCCAACAAAACGCTGAAGGCTCCCTTCAGTCCACTATCAACAAACTCGATGCTTTGAAGAATCACACCCATAAGTATGCGGTGTTCATCGGCGATTGAGTAGATGGATAGAGACTCCTCCATCATTGCAGGCCACTCGGTCACAGCCCATCTATCACAGGCAGCGCTGAAGGCAACGAGGAAGATGTCGGAGGACCGAAGCTCCTTGGAGCCGTCTCTAGAGGAAGCTCGGACGCATCACGGTCCTCCTCTCGCCTCGTCGGGATGGAATCGACCTCTTGGATCTGTGTGACCGAGGCATGAACCTCGGCCGGAAAGTGGGGACCCCTACTTACAAGTTGGGATCGCCGAATGAACGTGCTCAGTAATCCCAGAGATCAATGCTCACTGAACACACGGTAACTGAATAACAAGAGTCTTATATCCATACAAACCGTTTGATACAATAAGTGACCATCACGGTCAATTCTTACATATTTATAGGGCCTTGAAGGCCAGCACACCAAACTGGACCAATAGCAAAAATATTGGTCGAAAGCGTGAACCCATGCCATCAGCCTTAACCTACACGCATTCTGACTAGGAAGCGTCCTAGCTCGCAGGAACGTCCCCAAGTTACTCTTCTCCATATCCTGATCTCTCTTACCTGGTCAATAAAATAACCAGTGGCAAGCCAATGAGTACTTTAAATGTACTCGCAAACAACCCATGGTATGGATAATGCAGTTGGTACGTTAACAAGTAATATGCAGTACTGGTGGATAGCAGCTGACTGTAAATAAACATGATCATAGGTGGATGTGCAACATAAGCTAGATGGTATTTAGAAGAACAGGTTACATATATCAATATATCTGTTGTGGGCTGAACACTCCGGGTTCACCCGATATGCCAAGTCACCAAACTTGGTCATATCAACTCTTTCACACAACTCCTTGAACACACACACATACACTTGGTTTATACGGAAACGACTGGACGTAGTTTAAGTAGCACCACCCAACTTTGCTTGACCATGGACACGACTATTCAAATAGTTTTATAGTCTGCAAAGGTTGTGCGTTGTACCCACCAGATCCGAGAAACTTCTGTGTCATCCACGACTCGCGGTATATAACATACCCGAGGTAAGTACCCGATCAATGCCTTTCCCTTGACAATACTAGACAAAGAGTTCCATTCGATTGGTACCCAACCCACATGATGTACATCTTATGAGCATCGACTCTGGATAGTATCATCCATGCGGGGACCAATGGTGTGCTCGGAACACGTAAAACGGCATAGCCGCCCTACCCGGCACGACCCCATCACGAGAGTGACCACACATCACTCCCGCCACTAGTAATGTGGATCTTTGCTAGCACCAACCAGAGTAATGAACAAAGCCCCGTCCCATAAAGGGGTAACGTGGTCGCACATGTAAGGTTGGGATGGTCGACACATCATATATCTAATCCCATTTTCGAAACCACACACACCAAAATATACCCGGTGCACCACTTCTCCAAAAGTGGCCACCTATCTCAACATCACCCTCGCGCATTAGTGGCACCCGATGGGGTTTTCATAAACCTTTGATTTTTACCATCATGCTCATACTTCTACTATGCTTAGCTCTCCTTGTCAACATGATATTAGCGTGATCCTCATAGGTGGTAGGATCAAGCTCAAAATGCAAGTGCTCCAGAGGAGCCATCGGAAATATCACATTGATGATTTACCGATTATTCATGATCGTATGCAACGGGAATAATAGCTCTACTATCATGCAATAATATTTGCTCAAACATGGTCAAAGGGTTGCTTTCCTTTGCTCACCTAAGTCCTCGGGGTCTTCGAGGTCTTCCGATCTAAGTCTGAGAACTCCGTCTTCTCCGTCCACTACCGTAGGAAACAAACAGACTAAGCCACACAGCAAGCAGAAACAAAAGTGCTACATAAATAAGTGTTTTATTTTTGTTGGACCACTCTAGTCATAATAAAAATACCTGAAGCTTTCTATAGGAGGTTTGTACCTTCGGGGATTTTTGAATGGACGAAAGGAGGAATAGGAGATCTTAAAGGAAGTATATAGAAAATATCATGATAAAAAATGAGTGGAGGCACTCATTTAACAGAGTATAATTTTAGAAATATTTAGGTACTTGCCTCACTGGATTTGGAGTTGATATGATTATACTAGGGATTTTCCAATATTGGATAAATAAAAAAGGTAGCTATTTATTTAATGCGACAGAATAATGCCTTATGAAAATGTTGACTAAGTCTCTAAAAATAGGATATGATATTAGAAGACTATGGAATTTTGACTCACTCCACTTGGAGTTGATTTGAGTGCTATATGAAATTTGAAAGGTGGGGCTAGGAGTATCCAAATTTGTATTTAAATATAAATACAATATAAAAGTTGTTTGGAAAAATGTGCAAAGCACACGTGTAGATAGATCTTGATTTTTAGGACCTACAGAACTTTCAATCACCAGATTTGGAGCTCAGATGAATTTATTAGAGGTTTTTCAATTATCTGAAAAAGAATAAGGTGAGAAAGGGGGCTTTACCCTGGAGCTAAGCTGCGCTCAGGCGACCGATAGGCAGATGGGCTGGCCCAACCGCACGAGCTAGCCAGCGGAGCGGCCATGCTGAAGGCGCATTCCTCGAAATGTGTCTCCCATGAAGGGAGGCGCCATCCAACCGAAGGCGGACCACTTAACCCACGGGGGTCGAGGCCTTAGCCACTTACAGGCGGGCTCCGATGGCAGGCCCTTCCCCTACCTCTCGCCTGAAGCACAGGAGGGCAGATGAGAGAGAGCAGAGCCGCGCAAGAGCTTGTCCCGGTGGCTCCGGTCGGTTCCAGTGACTGCCCGGCCACTGACGGCCGCGGGGCGAAGGCCGCATCCCTCTGAGGATGCTAGCTCCACCGGGGAGCGTCGGGAGGAGACGTGCCATGGTTGTGGCAGCGGTTGCAGGAGGTTGGCCGCGGCTGGGGGGATCCGGCTGCCGGGAGGAGGAAAAGAAGCCCGGGGGAGGAGCTTGGGCAGTGGCAGGGCACTGCGGCGAAGCCAACGAGATAGGACGGGGAAGGGAGAGCCCAGAATCGAGTGGGGACGAGGCGACGTTGCTGTGGCCATGGGAGAAGGAGGATAGGGGAGCTCAAGGGAGAGCTGTGTAGGTGCAATAGGGAGAGGGGGAGAGATGCAGGGCAGTTGTGGCTCGAGGGAGAAGAGATAAGGGAGGGCAAGGGAGAGAGAGAGAGCTCGGGAGCTCTCGGGAGCTCCCAGTGCATGGATGCCACACACCCGATACAGAGCTTCGAGGCTAGCTGATGCCGGGAAGTGGCTTGACTGGTCAAGGGGGGCTTGGTGGCATGCTAAGACATGATGCAACGGTTGGATACGCCCTGGAGAAAGAAAACAAGGTGCAGAGCACCCTTATTGCAGGTCACGGTGGTGGTCACCATGGCCACCTGTGCCTAGATTGATATTTTGACCAGTCAATTATGTCTTTAGTCCAGGGCATGCATTCAGGAGGCTAATGGAGAAGTTTGGTTGCATATGGAGTAGGGTAGGTGGGTTTTTGACCGAGGTCAAGTTTGCAACAACAAACTTGGAGGTAAGAAAAATGATTTTCATATGGGGAGTCTTGGGGAAAAATTATATCTACCAGTGTTTCCTATGCAAAGACTACAACACTGCCAAGTTTGAGCTCAAGCAAAGGAGGGTAGCTAGCACTTGCTATACAAAGCTACTTTTCAGCTAGAAATCAATTTGTAGATGTGTTGCTCATTTTTCCTACATGAGCATGCCATCTCTTGGTTCGAAATGATGCATTAGCATGTTGGGGAATCTCTGGAAAAAGGTGGGGACTTTGTATTTAGCAGAAGTGGGGCAAGAGGGGTAAAAACGGTGATCCAAGGGTAAACATGAGAGGTAGCTACAAGGGGTCACCCTCCAATAATTGACCAGAGGTCATGGTAATGCTACTGGAGGTAAAATGTAACTATATAGATCTGTGGTAGAAAGTTGAGCTCAAGGGTAAAAGTGGAAGGGGCCAAAGTAGCCACTTTGGTGAGTGCACACAAGGCGTTTGATGAGTTTCAAGGCAACCAGATGGACTTCAATTGATATGAAACTTAATAGGATCAAATAATATATTAAAATAAGCTTGGAAGCAAAATTTGGGAATTGGTGGAGAAGGTTTCCAATGTACACTTGAAAAACCCATGAAATGGGCAGAACTGGCCTTCTGCTTCCAAAGCTATTCAAATCAATTCCCATAAATCCAATATTTGGTGTGGGGGCATTATTTGAGAATTAAGGCATGCCCAAAAAGTTTGGGGTCAATTGGAGAAACTTTATAATGTAAAGTTTCCCAAAGTTAGAAATCAACAGAGAGGGTTTTGAGGGGCTTGGCACAAGTTCTTCTATTGTCCTTGATGCACCACTTGGTGTGGATGCATTATTGGAGTGTCAGAACATGTCTACCAAATTTGAGCACAATTGGAGGCACTTGAGAATGTAGAGTTGCTCAAATTTCGATCTGGACAAATAAGGTTTTAGAATAATTAGTGCAACCAAATCAACTTGGATTGAGATGAAACTTGGCAAGATCACTACATATATCATATGTGACATGCTAGAATTTTACAGGAATTTATTGAGAATATTTCTTATAGAAATATTCCAAAATCTTGAAATAGGAAGGAAGGGTTTGGAAGGGGTTTGCACAATATTTTGAACATGACCATGTGTTGAAACTCATATATATGAAATATATATGTCCACTCAGTTTCCCTAAATTTTCTCAAATATTTTGAAAGCAATAAAAATAACTTTCCTTCATAATAAACCATTTCTGGCCTCACAGGAAGGCATTTAAATAAATAATAAAATAACTTTTAAAATAATAGTATTGTGGTTTAGAGAAGCCATTTTGATAATGGGTTTTAAATAAAATAGTTGGTGCAAAATAAATTCCCTAATTTGAGGACTTGTAGTACAAATCCCATCTCATGGGTTTTGAAAGCTTAATTCAGAGAAATGCTTTTTGGTGAAAATAATATTTTGTAAAAATAGTTTTTGGTCTGAAACACATGGCATGATCATTAGGCACGAGTTTGGGCTAATGAGGTGACTCTGGAGAGTAACATGAATTATTGAGAATCAACCACAAGCATACAATCAAGCAAGCAAACAATAGTCACTCCAAGCATCACAAGCATTCACAAAAAATTTAATTGGTCCTAATTTTTGAGAAAAGTCAAATCAGTCAGGAGATTTAAAAATAGGGTGTTACAGACCTTACCCCCGTAAGAAAATATCGTCCCCGAGATTTCTAGGCTAGGGGTTGGAGAGATACAAAATCTTGAGTCGGAAGTAGTCTTCATGTCCCCGTTTTGCTATTGTGGGTCTTGAGGTGCTTGATGATACAACTTCGAATGCTCCGCACGTACTTTCCTGATCGTGAGCGGATTCTCGCAATAAGTCAGGCTTGACTGATGGTCGAGGGCTTGGTGAACTAAGCCCGTGCAAGCTTCTGGCTTGCAAGTGCATTCCATAGTCGGAATACGTGGAAAGATAATGTGTTTGGGTTCTGGTACTGGGCTTCTCATGCCGGTTAGTGACATCTAGATGTCTCGTGTTACAACGTACGGTCAAGGTACTCGCATAGCTCTCTGATGATGGTAAGTACTTGACTCCCTTAAGGCATGCGAGGTATGGTTGCAGATGGTCTTCAGCCTCGAGGGTGTTGCAGTGGTCTTGGAAGGCTCCTTGTGAAAGGGTCTGGGTCGGGTCTCACCCATGAGTCTAAGCTCGGAGACTCAGAGTCCATAACGGGTCCTACCATCTCGAAAGGTTCGTGAGGGGTTCTGGATGAGCTGGCTACCCAAGAGTATACGCCAGTCATCCACTCCCGAGGTCTGCGGCTCGGCAAGCGGTGAATCACCTTTAGCAGGTTTTCACCATGATCCAATTAGGACTCTCGTCCTTGGTTTGGACCAAGAAGAGGCTCTCTGATTTCTCTTGTTGTCCAAAGGTTTCATCGTCTTGATTCGTCGAGGCTTCTTGACATTGTTGATGTAGTTGGCGCAGGGTCGGTGATTGACTTCTTCTACTTCTTCTTCCTTGTCGTGGTTTTCCAATGATGGCGGTTCTTCGTCTTGTCTCGGGTAGGATAGACTTTCGCTGTCTTGAGGTTGCTTTGAGAAGCCCACCTTGTCGAGGGGCATAGCGGTTGGCGTTCCTGGGGTCCGTCCAAACAGGACTAAGGTGTTCATACTCTTATTGGGCGAATAAGTATGTCGTCCGTGAGGGTAACAACATATTTTCCCAAGAATCACATAAGCTTAGTGCTTATGATACAGGTGAGGAGAGCGGGGATCTGCTATGGGAGGTCACTGGCCGAGATATACGTGGTCCAACATGATCTAGTCCTTCATACCCATGTTCGTCATAAACACGATGGGTGGTGGTCGGGCGGAGTACTAGCCATATTCCAAAGACTTAGAGTCGTTTTCTATGGTCGTAATCCGACCACCTTATGGCTGGGTGAAGCTTTACGGTCTCAAGGAACTTAGGATGTGGGTGAACAGTTATCATCTTATCTCTAAGCACATTCCTTAGATGCCAATAGTCCGACCTCTAAGTCAGGACGACATCACCCTATCTCATCAAAGATACCATCTCACATGGGTCAACTCCACACCACTCAAGCTAGTCAACACGAGGGTTGAGGGAAGAACTAAACCCAAACACTACAAGTATCATACAACATACATTGCACATGTGTCCCTATGCGGGAACCTCGAGGAAGCATGCAAGCTGTTAAGCTTGAACTGGGATGCTACAAATCCAAATGTCCAGCTAGATCATTCAATGGACAGGGTACTGCATTCTATATTAAGGAAACATGTAGTATCCCAATCCAAGATCTCGTTTCCTTTCTATGAATCACATTAAATGGTCCATCAATCTGGTCGATCATCACTGGTCTCATCACTCCTACAAATAAAATAATGACGGGGTTCTACATAATCACTTAGAGTCCTCATATTTCACATATTATTGCGAGAACTACGTCGTAGAATATCCGCCAACTGTCACTATCATGGCCAACTAATCTCTAAAGCCAACTCATATAGGTTCGTAAATCAATTCGACAACTCCAAGTATTCGCACTCGTTATCCACCGAGAAACATGGTATCATGATAGAGATCATTGGGCTAAATTTAATTTACTTCGAACCATGTGGTCTCTGTCATCATCAATACTCTATTGAGATTACCTATTCAAAGCAAAAACCAAGTCCAATAAGAACTCTTCCTCGATACTCCAAATCATTATGGTAAAAGCATCAAGCCACGTCAACTACTTGTTGAAGTCAATTATACCACCAAGAATTATTTCTCGCGATCATAATCGTCCTACTGAATCCAAAATTACTCCAGGAATATTTAGGTTATGCTACTTATCAATTTTTCCACCGAGTTCACCTACCTTTATAAGGGTCTTACGATCCACCAAGATAGTCTAGCTATATCCTCAAGATAATTTTCATCATCATAGCAACCTTAGTATAATACTCTTATATCCGAGAACGGTCCTTCTTATGGCATCAGGGTTATGGTGCTAGCTTAAGAATGAAGGATACTCGTTCACCGTGATCACTTGTTTCATAAAGAACCCAATGCTCAGCGGGGGTTTATCGGGGCTCGAGGGTGTTCTCACAAATCCATGTATCAGACACGGGACCAGAAAATTGAGCCGGAAAGGCTTGCGGAGGTTAGTCTGGTCTAGAGTGGGTTTCCGATTTTGAGGAAAGCATAACTCCTACGGGTTGCATCTAGTTGAGCAAGGTATAGTCAGTGTCTTTAGTGTCGGCTGTCCGTCGAAGTGGATCCCTGGTGCATCCTGTCTTGCTGGTCTTCAGTTGTCGAGAAGGGTGAGAGAGAGAGAGAGTAGCAGCACAGAGGAGAGTGCCTAAGGGGTGCTATAGTGCAAGTGCAATCAAGCAAGTGTTGGAAAGTCAACTCACACATCAAGATGTGGCAGGTGATATAACCCCATGCTTGTTGTCTAGAGAAAAAGTGTGACTTATATCATATCACAAACAAACAAAAACAAACAGCACACAACATGGTTCCATCCGAACCATTTCACGGACTTGACTTCACATAAGAAATTTACGACTCATCCTACCCTAGGGTTCTCGGACTCGACAGTCGTGCTTGCTTCGTGTCCTGAAGAGGAGTCTGCTAAGTCTTCTGGATTTCTTGTGGTGCTTCCACATCTCTTGTTGTTGCTCTCCGAAACGACTCGAGTTGAGTTGAAAGGGAATTCTTGATGACTTCCTCTTTGGAGAGTTGCTGACGAAGGTGGTTTTTCTTGGCTGTCGTTGACAGGGTCTTCTGTTGTCTTTATAATCTTGCCATTGTCTTCTTGCCTTCCAAGGCGTTGAGAGTTCCAAGTGGATGACCTTTATGCAGTTACATCGGCAAGGCATGATAGAGTTCCGACACGTCAGTCACGTTGATCATAATTTCGGCACCTCGAGCAGGGGAGGACGAGAACCGTTTTCGTGCTCACTAAGGTGCGGCGGACCAAATGGTAAGGTTCTCATCCACCGGTGGTGGTCGATACAACATTGATATTGACAGGGTCGCCCTATTAGCGATGCAGATCATGGTCCTATATATAATATGTCCTGCTCATCGTAGGTGAAGGTGGCATTACCCCGGAACAGTGTCGAGGGTGTCGCCATCTTCTGAGTCTCGATGTTCTTGTTTCTCATGGAGGTACTTCTGTTGGTGCCATATGTCGTAGCGTTGTCATCCTTGTCCTTCAAGTACATGGGTGGTTGGTTGGAAAGGTTGCATCCTTCCAAGTTACCCACAAGGATTTTAAGTAATGCTATGGTCACAGGGTATAGGGTGCTAGCACCCGTTTGCAAGTTTTGAAAAGGTAGATGAGGAGTGTCAAGATAATAAGAGTGGAAGTGCTAAGGCAAAACCTTGCTTCCTTTGAAAGTTTAGGAGAGGTGAGAAAGATAAAGGTTTGTAAGAACTTTGGAAAGGTGTGGAAAATAGTTTGACCTAACTAACGTCCATGCTAACTAAGGGCTTCTTACAGTCAGGATGGCTCTGATACCAGCTCTGTGGGGACCCCGACTTACGAGTCGAGATCACCGAATGAACGTGCTCAGTGATCCCAGAGATCAATGCTCATCGAACACACAATAACTGAATAACACGAGTCTTACGTACATACATACTGTTTGATACAATAAGTGACCATCACGGTCATTTCTTACATATTTATAGGCCCTTGAAGGCCAGCACACCAAACTGGACCAATAGAGGAAATATTGGTCGAAAGCGTGAACCCATGACATCAGCCTTAACCTACAGGCATTATGACTAGGAAGCGTCCTACTCTTCTCCATATCCTGATCTCTCTTACCTGATCAATGAAATAACCAGTGGCAAGCCAATGAGTACTTTGAATGTACTCACAAACAGCCCATGGTATGGATAATGCAATTGGTACGGTAACAAGTAATATGCAGTATTGGTGGATAGCAGCTGACTGTAAATAAACATGATCATAGGTGGATGTGTAACATAAGCTAGATGGTATTTAGAAGAACAGGTTACAAATATCAATATATCTGTTGTGGGTTGAACACTCCGGGTTCACCCGATATGCCAACTCACCAAACTTGGTCATATCAACTCTTTCACATAACTCCTTGAACACACACACACACACACACACTTGGTTTATGCAGAAACAACTGGACATAGTTTCAGCAGCACTACCCAAATGTCCTTGACCATGGACACGGCTATTCGAATAGTTTTACACTCTGCAGAGGTTGTGCGTTGTACCCACGAGATCTGAGAAAAGTCATCCACGACTCGCGGTATATAACATACCCGAGGTAATTACACGATCAATGCCTTTGCCTTGACGATACTAGACAAATATTTCCACTCGATTGGTACCCAGCCCACATGATGTATGTCTTACGAGCATCGGCTCTAGACAGTATCATCCATGCGGGGACCAACGGTGTGCCCGGAACACGTAAAAACGGCATAGTCTCCCTACCTGGCACGACCCCGTCATCAGAGTGACCACCCATCACTCCCGGCACTAGTGATGTGGCTCTTTGCTAGCACCAACCAGAGTAATGAACAAAGCCCCGTTCCATAGAGGGGTAACGTGGTCGGACATGTAAGGTCTGTACGGTCGACAAATCATATATGTAATCCCATTTATGAAAATTCTCACACCAAAATATACCCAGTGCACCACTTCTCCAAAAGTGGCTACCTATCTCATCATCACCCTCGGGTATTAGTGGCACCCGATGGGGTTTTCATAAACCTTTGATTTTTACCATCATCATGCTCATACTTCTACTATGCTTAGATCTACTTGTCAACATGATATTAGCGTGATCCTCATAGGTGGTAGGATCAAGCTCAAAATGCAAGTGCTCCGGAGGAGCATTCAGAAACATCATATCGATGATTTACCGATTATTCATGATCGTATGCAACATGAATAATTGCTCTACTAGCATGCAATAATATTTGCTCAAACATGGTTAAAGGGTTGCTTGCCTTTGCTCACATAAGTCCTCGGGGTCTTCGAGGTCTTTCGGTCCAACTCCGAGTACTCCGTCCACTATCGTCGGAAACAAACACAGTAAGTGTCGGTGCACTAAAGACTAGGGTCCCTAGTGCCCCAGACTTGTGCACGGGCGCAAAGAGCCCCTGCCGGCAGGGGCATGGCTGGACCGAGACAAGATGCATCAACCGAAGCCAATCAAAGCCTTGGCAAGCCTGCCTTGCCGGGAAGATAATCAAGGCCTCACCAAGCCTGCCTTGCCGGGAAGATGACCAAGGTCATCCCCATTTGGTGGGCGTGATGAACTCACCAAGTACAAGATCTCGGCAAGCCTCCCTTCCCGGGATGACAACCGAAGCCCCTGGCAAGCTCCCTTGCTGGGATGACGTGGCTAGGAACTCGAGGGCAACCGCCCTTGCCATAGTGCCACCGCCCCCAAGTTCCAGCGCATTACACATGCTTCAGCACAGCGTCGAAGTGTCGAAACACCTGGATACGTGTCTTCACCACCACATTGCTGACAAGGACAAGACGTGCATTTAATACTCCTGACAGCGGTAGATGGATAAGCACCGCTCTAGGTTCACTGTAACTTCTCGTGAACCTACCACCAAGCACTGTAGGTGACCCCCTTGCCTATAAAAGGAGGCCCTTAGCTCATTCACAAGAGGTTAGACTCTTTGTACATTGTCCAGAACACGGTTATCATCAGTCACTGTAACAAACGACAAAACGCTTAATACAGCCAGACAAGCAGGACGTAGGGTTTTACGCGTAAGTGGCCCGAACTTGGGTAAAAAGGCTTGTCAGGTGTTGATCGTTAGCTCTGCTCTTGATGTCACTTTCCCCGCCCTACGATCACAAGGTTTTCACGTTGATTCCCATAGGTGTCGACCTAGCTTCGCCGACATCTTCGGCGCGCTAAGTAGGGGGTGCGGGGTTGTGCGTGAATCAGAGCAAGCTCAGCACCAGATTCTTGGAAGTTTGGGTGCTACGCCGCATTCCCCCGGAAACGGGGAGCTGCGGTGGTGCTGTGTTCTGCTATGGCTTCCCAAAACCTGCGCGAGCGCGGGGCAGTGAGGCAGAGGCTCCAAGGGTAACGCCGTCAGGCCGATGCGTCGCTCGGGGCCAACGCATGGCTGCCGAGGGCGTGCCTGGGCGCTTCACAGAGGCCTCGCGCATACTCCGGCGGACGCACCTCTGCGGAGCGATGCATAGTCGTTGAGGATGCGCCACACGGCCCCAAAGCCCCCACGCGAACTGCAGCGCGAGTGTTGCGCCCCTGAGAGCGTCGCATCATCGCCCAAAGACGCGCTCGGGTGCTCTGCAAGCACAACCTAGCAAGAGAAAAGCAAAGGGGTTACACCCTGGCCAGCTTTCCCTCCAAACGACGATCGCGGACCGTCGGCAAGAAGATCTTGCTGGAGGAAAAGGTTGCCAGGAGCGGTGATTTCTTGCTTGCCGAGGGTTCCAACGCTCCGGCAAAAGATTCAAGCACCATGCAACCACGGCGTGAGCAGATAAGTTTTTAAGTCTAAGATTCAGATCTGAGGTAGATAGATTCTCTGTTTTTTCCTTTGAAAGTTTCCAATCTTTGTGTGTGGAATTTGCGCGTACTGCGACCTTACCAAAGTTCAGTGCACCTTGTCTTTGTTTCGAACTCATTCAAATGACCTGAACAGCCACAGAGCGCCTTCAAACAGTTGCAAACCGGATCAACATACCAAGCGACTACGTAGCACCCGATTTCTTCTCAAACTGCGCTTGGCGATTTCCATGGTTGCACTGAACGAGGCAAGGAGCCTTGCCGGTAGTTGCTGGCAAGCTCCCAGATTATGCAAAGGCGAATCATACAAAGAACGGAATCTGAAAAGGGGAAAACAATCTTTTCATTCATTTGTTTGGGGTATTCTCGAACATAATACATGGATGATATGATCTACTTTAACCTAGAACTATTGTCCTTGGCGAGGAACTACGCTCACCGGGCTGGAGTTCAGGAAGACATGAGCGGCCATCTGCGCGATCCAGACTGGTTCGTCCGGGACCAGCATTGCGCGGAGGAGAACGAAGCCCGAAGAGATGGAGGAGCAGAAGCCCGGGCGCTGACGGGAAGATGAGGCAGCTTCGGTCGGTCCGGCGTGGGAGAGAGCGAGCGGAAGACTGACGACGATGGTACGACCGGCGGTTAGCCCGAGGACAGGCCCTCTTATGCAGACAATGTCTGCAGGGGGCCTCAACCGCTTCCGCTGACGTCATCATCCGTCCCTTCATCGCCACTCCCACGCGAGGAAGGGCTTTCAGTCCCGCTCGAGCTCTCTTCGCAGCAGCCGAGACGCGCACCCGAGCTCCCGGATAGCTTGATGGAGAGCACGTTACCCGCCATATTCTTGAAGCGGAGAACGTGCCTATCCCAGAGGCTATGAGCGCGGGCGAAGCTTTTCCACCCATGGCCGAGGAATAGGGTCCGAGGACCAGTACGCGCCGCGACCACCAGCACGGTGCCATTGCTGTAGCCATGCATGCGGAGCCACAGGGTCGGGGGCCCCTCTCCTTCCGTTGCCTCGGCGAAGACACCGGGGAGTCGGACACAGGACCGTATAGGTACTCGCAACTGAACGAGGAACTCCATCGGGTTCCTTCCAATGTGGGCCGCCTCAGGAGCAGGCCCCGAGGAAGGCGGAGGCTTTGGAGTAGCGCTCTGCCTCCCCCAGCCTCGACCTCTACGACGACCGCGACCCCTCACCCTTCCTCCGCCGCGGGCGCTCAGGCCGTCTTCCTCCGCGGCGCCCCGAGAAGCTTTGGCATGATCCAAAGGGGATCCCCTCGCTGCCCGGGCGGTCGACGGTGGCCGACCCCGTCCCCTAACCATGGTTAGGGGCAAGTGCCGCCTACAGACACAAGAAGATCCTGAAGACCAAGGCCGAGGAGTTGGTGGATTCAGGAGGAGTTGGGTGAGGAAAACCCCCTCGTAATCCCTCCCAATTTATAGGACAGGGCGTGGGGGCTAGCCTCCCTTACTCCAGAAGCCACCACCCTTCTCTCCCAATCGCTCGAGCTCACGGGCGAACAGAGAACCGCCTTGCTGCACCAATGCATGCACGCGCGTGCCCAGCCACTACTGCGCCTTTTAAGGCCACATCTGCGCATGCCACACGCGTGGCAGAGGCGTTTCAGGAGGCCGAGAGGCCACTCCGTGCACGACCTCCCACTTCGCGCATCCGATGCACGGCGTGAAGAAAAGTAATTGCCAGCAAATCCAGCCATAAAGGCCCGTGCACCTCTTTGGACCTGGCCCAACAACGCTTCGCATGCATGTTTGGCCCAGGCCCCGGGGCTCCTGTCGGTGCACTAAAGACTAGGGTCCCTAGTGCCCCAGACTTGTGCACGGGCGCAAAGAGCCCCTGCCAGCAGGGGCATGGCTGGACCCAAACAAGATGCATCCACCGAAGCTAGTCAAAGCCTCGGCAAGCCTGCCTTGCCGGGAAGATAATCAAGGCCTCGGCAATCCTGCCTTGCTGGGAAGATGAGCAAGGCCACGCCGATTTGGTGGGCGTGATGAACTCACCAAGTATAAGACCTCGACAAGCCTCCCGTGCCGGGATGACAACCGAAGCCCCCGGCAAGCTTCCTTGCCGGGACAAAGACCCAAGGCCCCGGCAAGCTCCCTTGCCGGGATGACGGGGCTAGGCACTGGAGGGCAACCACCCTTGCCACAGTGCCACCGCCCCCTAAGTTCCAGCGCATTCCGCATGCGCCAGCGCAGCGTCCAGGTGTCGAAACACCCGGATACGTGTCTTCACCAACACATTGCTGACAAGGAGAAGACGTGCATTTAATGCACCTGACAGCGGTATATGGATAAGCACCCCTCTAGGTTCAATGTAACTTCTCGTGAACCTACCACCTAGCACTGTAGGTGGCCCCTTTGCCTATAAAAGGAGGCCCTTAGCTCAGTCACAAGAGGTTAGACTCTTTGGACATTGGCCAGAAGACGGTTATCATCAGTCGGTGTAACAAACAACAAAACGCTTAATACAACCAGACAATCAGGACGTAGGGTTTTACGCGTAAGCGGCCCGAACCTGGGTAAAAGGCTTGCCGGGTGCTGATTGTTAGCTCTGCTCTTGACGTCACTTTTCCCCGCCCTACGATCACAAGGGTTTCACATTGATTCGCATAGGTGTCGACCTAGCATCGCCGACAGTAAGCCACACAACAAGCAGAAACAAAAGTGCAACATAAATAGGAGTTTTATTTTTCTTGGACCACTCTGGTCATAAGAAAAATACCTGAAGCTTGCTATAGGAGATTTGGACCTTCGGGGATTTTTGAATGGATGAAAGGAGGAATATGAGATCTTAAAGGAAGTCTACAAAAAATATCATGATAAAAATCAGTGGAGGCACTCATTTAACAGAGTATAATTTTAGAAATATTTAGGAAGTTGTTTCACTGGATTTGGAGTTGATATGAATATACTAGGAATTTTCTAATATCTATCTATTATATACTACTAGCAAAAGAGCCCGTGCATTGCAACGGGTAAGAAAAACACTCACTAATCTAACAATCATGGGTCCATAGGCCCATGTCCTTTATTTCAACACATGAAATCCCATGTGTATTTCTATTTACCCTTCTTTCCATGACGCTGGCTTTAGTGTTCACCCCATCACAACATGTTTGAATGTTGTCAATCTTAAGATGTCTCCCTCTCAACATAAAATGATAAATTTATTTTTTCGGTGAGGTTTTGACAAGGCGTGCATGCCTGATTATAGATATTGTTTTTATTCTCCATCCTAGTTTTGCCGAAGTGTTCATTTTCAATTCGAATCGACACCGATATGAAGGAAAGACCAATCATGCGCTATCGATTAAGGTTTCATCGTAAATAGCATTTTTAAATTGTTCACACGTAAAATAATATCATATTCAGATTCTACATATTTTTCTAATCAAATTTCATATATAACATGTTAAATTTAAAGTTAGCGTAAAAAAGATATGGATTTTCAAAAAATCAATTAATATATACTGCGGGTTGATTATGAGAAACTTAAGAGGGTTTCTAGAGAAAGAGTATGACGGACTAAGAATGCCTATTTCTTTTACTAATATGTATAGATTTCTTTTCAAACTTTCACAAGAAGAGAATCCTCACCTGAAGTTTCATTCCATTTCAAGAGAGCGTTTATAAATCAAGCTAGTGCTAGGAGAGATAGTTGCCCCATAGCTCGGTGTCCACTTTGAGCTTGATCTCTTTGCCTTATTCTAGTCGAAAGATGATTGTCAAAAAAAATCTAGTCATATGATGTGCCAACTTGTTATGTTTACCATTGGCAAGAAGATTAAGATTAGCAAATCAATAAAAAAATATGTGCCCTCTAGAAGATGTCTTATTTGAGCCGGTCGATTCCATTTCATCGCCCCCTCCTCTTTCAGGAATTTACTGATTTCAAATGGCGTGGGAAATTAAGATGGCAATTTCAACCGAGGAGAACATGCCATTCTAGAGGGTGATCGGAAATTACGGTTCAAGCTTTCCCAGCCTCTTTTCATGGATGGACTCTTAACGCCTACGAAGTCTTGTGTATAGGGGCGTACAACAATAATTTCCACAATGCCCTATTCACAACACTCTCTTATTTCAGGGAACCTATGAGAAAAACAACGTATATCTGTTCAGAAAAACTAAAAATACATGACCATGTGGGCATACCCTGTTAACGTACACACCAAAGAAAGAAAGAAAGAAAGAAAGAGACATGTAGTAAGACAGCAAGTACAAATTCACTGTAAAATATCATGAACAAAACAATCAACAGATGAACAAAAACAAAATCGTCAGAAGCTCGCGAGGCTGGCTACAGATCCCTCCTGCCGCCGTTGCTCAGGTCCACGTCGTTCAGGGTCAGGCTGTCCAGAATCCTAACGACCTGCAACGCAGCCCAAGACGAAACAAATCAATGGCGAGAATAGGCGTTGCGAGGTTGGAGGAGGTTCTTCTTCCTCGCCCGAACGCACGAACCTGCCCCATCTTGGGCCTCCTGGCGGCCGAATGCCGGATGCACGCCACCGCCGCCTCGATCATGCAGAACATCTCGACGTCGTCGTAGTCACCGGTGAGGCGCGGGTCCACCAGCTCCTCGAACTCCTGCTCGTCGATCGGGCGGTTCAGCAGCGGCCTCGACTGCGACAAGGGCACGAGCGAGCATGCTGTCAGTGATGGATGCAATGGCGTACTGCATGGGTGTGCTGCTGCTGCTGCCTGCCGGTGGTGATCTTGCTTACCCACTCCACGAGGCTCTTGTTGCCGAGGGGGCGGGATGTGTCGAAGGGCTTCCGGCCGGTGATGAGCTCCAGGAGCACCACCCCGAAGGAGAACACGTCCGATTTCTCCATCAGCTTCCCCGTCGAGGCGTACTCCGGCGCCAAGTACCTGTTCGTTTTTAGTCACCACAAACACAGAGTTTTTGACAATTTTTCCTCGTTTCCTATCGACGTGCCGAGATGAATGGCTCCTGCAGTTAGAGATGGTTTGTTTACCCGAATGTGCCCATCATACGCATGGAGACGTGCGTCACGTCGTTCTCCGCATGCCTTGCGAACCCGAAATCCGCGACCCGGATTACGATGAATCCGACATTCAGGTTTCGTCAGTAACTGAACTTTTTTTTCTCGACAAAGGTTAGTAACTGAACATACTACCATCGATAGAACAACAACCATTTTATTGAGAAAGAGCATAACCTGAGCTTCTAAGTTGTCGTTGAGAAGAATGTTGGATGACTTGATGTCCCCGTGGATGATCCTTGGATGACCTATGTACAACAGCAAAGAGCACAAAAAATCAGCTGCAAATTGAGAACGAATAGACGCAGAAATAGGAGCAAAAGTAAACCCATCCACATCTTACAGTCCTCGTGCAGGTAGGCCAACCCACGCGCCGATCCCGCCGCGATCCTCACCCTCGTCGGCCAGTCCATCACCGGTCTTCCCCTCCCTGCAAGCAAAGCAATTTAGGCGCACAGAACCAGTGGGTGAGCCATGGCCGTTCAAGAAGTTAATACTATGCGTTTAACACAGCTAGAGTCAGAGAAGCAGAGAACGGGGAAATGGATGAGGGATTTGAGGCTGTACCAGGAGGAGGACGCGCGGGCGCACCCCTGCTCTTGCTGGGGAAGGGTTGAGCCCGCAGCGAACGGGAGGGGATCCCGATACAGAGCCGCCGCCCGTTGTATCTTCTTCCTCCTCCTCTCCAGATCCAGAGTGAGCCGAGCCACCGCTGATCCCGATCGAGAGCGATTCGAGCCAACGCGCCCCTGCTGCTGCTTCTTCTTCCTCCTCTCCTCTCTTCTTCTCTCTAATCCCTCTCTGCCTCCCATTCTGCAGGCGCCATGGACCTCCGCCGGCGTCCCGATCTCACCTCTGTTTCATTCCAGCAGGGGACGAATGGATCCGGGGTGTCTCGTGCCAGATCCGGCCTCGTTCCTCTCCTGCATGCCCCTCGCATCGCCCCGCCCGGCGTTGTATGCCGCCGTCCTGGATATCCCTCGCTCGGGAGGTTGGTGACGACCCACCCCTCGAAGCTTCCCGTGGGCGGCGCTGCCTTGCGGCCTCGATTCACTGAAAACTGTAGTGCGGGTTGAATAGCCAAAACAACAGGGGCTTTTCTGCAAAACCGACAACGACGTACGACAGAAGCGGTCCGTGGTTTATTATTAGGAAGAGAAAAGCAAAATACAAAGAAAAACTAGACATGTTATTAAGAAAATTTCATGTTAATTAGAAAATACTAGCCCTTCATCTCATAGTTCGTTATAAAATAAAGTATTGTAGCCCTTAGATCTTTGTAACGTGAAAAATATTGTGGGTCAACTCTTTCCATCTGACACGTGCAAAAGTGATATAACACGTATCTGTTTGCAAAGGAAAACAACAGCGTACATGTCTTTTGTGCCAGCGTCGGACTCTGGCACAAAATATCATGGGGCTCTACCCCGACAAGCTTTTTTATATATAGGTGATGACATGGTGATGTCATAGACTAAAAAACAATACTACTTTCTTCATCTCGGTTTATAAGTCCGGCAAGTGTATTTAGGTAGTCAATTTTACCAACTTAATAATAAACTTATATTATAAAAAGTATATCATTAAAAACTTTAGATGTTCTATTATCTAATAATATAATTTTTATATTAAATAATAAATTTTATACAAGTCAAATTGACGAACTAGATACACGTGTGTGTCTTCTAAACTGTGATGAAAGTATTACGCATGATCTTTTTCCATGCTTATGTTTAATCTGTAGATTAAGATTCAAGACATTTCTAATGGATACGGTTCCTGGGCCGTGATCTATTGGATCTGAGATCCGACTTTATGTGAGGATATGTTCTACATGTGGGCCATTTTGCGACTCTTGGATAGCTTTTTTTTTATAAAATGTTCAAGAGCCTTTACCATGGTATCCATCGGCTCGCAAGAGCCCATAGCATGGTACGTATCATCCAAGCCTTAGAAGCACCTGCTATTTTCTCTTTAGGCAGTGATCCGTAGCCTGTCAAAAGAGTTGTGATTGGTAGTGAATGTACACACAGGATTCTAAACTCTAACTAACATAAATCTCTAATCCCTCCAAAAAATACAAAAAATAAGCTGACCACCCTAGAAAGAGGAAGGGAAAGACAATAAAAACACATCTACCCTAGAAAGTAGAAGTGTGGAAGGGGAAATTGCTAGGTAAAAAAAAGAGCTAACCAACCAGGGACGTGGAAAGGTAGACGTCCAGTAAATTAATTTCAGTTATACTCCCTCCGTTTTTAAATATAAGACCTTTAGATATTGCATTATGAAGTATATATAGATGTACATAGATATATTTTAGAATGTAGATTCACTCATTTTGCTCCGTATGTAGTCTTGTAATGTAATCTCTAAAAGGTCTTATATTTTAAAACGGAAGGAGTATGTAGGATTTTTTTAACGAAAGTACACACTCACCAGTAAAAAGTCACTATGCATATATATAACTAAGTTTGTATGTTATAAAAAAAAGACCAACCATATGCAAAGAAATAAAATCAGAAGACAAGCGTATGACAGTTACCAAAAGTTACCCCTTAGAACAGCAATGTGAAGAACTCTGTGTCCAAATATAAAAAATATATTGTGAAAGTACTCTTTACATAAATATTCGCATCCGTAGGCGTGGACAAATTCCGTGCTAATGCTAGAAGCTAACAATCTAATGATTGGGAAAAACGCATGAGTGAAATGATATGCTTATGCGAGAAAGATTAAGTCGGTACCAATTACAATGTTAGGTGAAAACAGCCGTGAACAAGTAGTTGTTCATCATAAGTCTATCTGCAAGTGAGCAAATTTCATCAGCAAAAAAATCAATCAAATTCATGTTGACGAGAATATGAT
This sequence comes from Hordeum vulgare subsp. vulgare, assembly GCF_904849725.1. Lineage (NCBI taxonomy): Eukaryota > Viridiplantae > Streptophyta > Magnoliopsida > Poales > Poaceae > Hordeum > Hordeum vulgare. The sequence continues at coordinate 395,313,484 of NC_058524.1, read as the reverse complement.
GCGACACATCTCTCACAGATTAAGTGTCGATAATATAAACTAGCAAGATTAGGGTTTGTTATTTATTTGAGCTCCATGATAAGATAACCTTTTGGAAGCACAGATGCCTTCTGAAGCAGCATAGTCAAAATAATATGACCCCTCCTTTTTTATTTACTTCACACATTAGCTTTGTCTCGAGTAAAATTTTCTAAACTTAGACAAAATTTATACAAATAAATATTAACATTCACAATACCAAATCAATACCATTGGAATCGTCATTCAATATATTTTATCATGGAAGTTTAGATTCTTTATAAAGTTTGACTTATATTAAAGCTAATATGCAGAGTGAATAAAAATGGAGGAAGTAACAAATACATGTGGTGATAGTGTACATTGACCAGATTGAGGGGTATGGATTGAGTTAGCATGGTTGGAGTTAGAGAAAATGGATGAAATCAATATTACCATGTTTCAAGATAGAAAGGGATTAGAATGGTAATAAATTATAGCAAATGTAAGTAATCCTCTTACAATTACATCCTCTCTAGACTATTCCTCTTACCCGCAATGTACAAAGTTCCAATGGTTGATAAGAAAAAGAAATTTGTTGAGTGATTTGGCACCAAAATAAGCATCTAAATAGTGCTACATAAATTATCATTGATTCCTATAATCGAGGGTTTGAGAGTTTTCTTGTCATTTATTTTTTACATTTTTATTTTTATTTTAAAAAAGATGGATCAATTTGTAGATGTCAGGATGCAGCAGGCAGGAAGGCTGGAAATGGACAACCGGTGATCTATATAGACATACACAAAATGACAACATAACATAGAATTGCAAATGTACTCGAGATAACATACACCAACTTAAGTAGCAAGTGTGAATATTGTCTACTGCGTTACAAAACAGGCAGGAAGGATGGATCATTTTGTTATTTATTTGCAATGTAATCCTATGTTACAAACAATAATACCAAACTTACACCTTTATGAATATGGCAGTGTCTACAACATCGTCTACTATATAATGAAAGGGGGTAAATATGAGTATAAGAATATGTACATAAGATAAAATAAAAGAATCAAGACTTTTAATACACTAAGGACCTAGCCCTCGCATTTGCGGGGGCCACCTTGCTAGTTGGATAAATAGCTAAAGGGAGCTATTTATTTAATGCAACAGAATAATGCTTGATAAAAATGTTGACTAAGGCTCTAAAAATAGGATATGATATTAGAAGACTCTTGAAATTTTGAATCACTCCACTTGCAGTTGATTTGAATGCTATAGGAAATTTGAAAGGTGGGGCTAGGAGTATTCAAATCTGTATTTAAATATAAATACAATATAAAAGTTGTTTGGAACATTGTGCAAAGCACACCTCTGGATAGATCTTGATTTTCGGGACCTGCAGAATTTCGAATCACCAGATGTGGAGCTTAGATGAATTTATAAGAGGTTTTTTCAAGTTTTTGAAAAAGAATAAGGTGAGAAAGGGGGGCTTTACCCTGGAGCTAAGCTGCGCTCAGGCGGCCGATAGGCAGATGGGCCGGCCCAACCGCGCGAGCTAGCAAGCGGAGAGGCCACGCCGAAGGCGCATTCCCTAGAATGTGTCTTGTTGGGGAACGTCGCATGGGAAACAAAAATTTTCCTACGCGCACGAAGACCTATCATGGTGATGTTCATCTACGAGAGGGGATTTCCGATCTACGTACCCTTGTAGATCGCACAGCAGAAGCGTTAGTGAACGCGGTTGATGTAGTGGAACGTCCTCACGTCCCTCGATCCGCCCCGCGAATCGTCCCACGAACCGTCCCGCGATCCGTCCCACGATCTAGTGCCGAACGGACGGCACCTCCGCGTTCAGCACTGAAAAGACCTCGATGACGCCTAGAGGGGGGGGGTGAATAGGCTATTTAAAAACTTCTTCGGATTTGGCTTGAACCTAATGCGGAAATAAACTAAGAGGGTACTTGTCAAGCACAAATCCTAAATGCACTAGGCACTGCAACGTGTATCAACAACACAATCTACCAAGATGGACACAATACAGTTACTAACAAGCACAAGTAAGTTACACAGACTTACTTGAGCTATATCACACGACAAGTAGGTGAACAACACAAGATACTAGATCACACTATATCAACACGATGTATCAAGGGATGCAAGTATGAACGTGTGGATATAGAGGGTATGCTTGAATGATTAATCTTGTACAAGAAATGGACAACATAATATAATGAGCACAAGCAATATGCAATGTATGTATGCTCAAATAACACAAGTAAACCACAAGTAAGGAGTTAGGGTTAAGGATAACCAAGGTCACTGAGACGAAGATGTATCCCGATGTTCACTTCCTTGGAGGGAAGCTAGTCACCGTTAGAGAGGTGGATGTTACCATGAAGGCACACCAACGCCACGAAGGCTCACCCTATTCTCCCTTTCAGATAACACCACGAAGGCCTTTCTCAACCACTAGTGGTAAGCCTTTGAGGTGGCTTCCAAACCCTCACAAACTTTTCCGAGGGAAATCACACGGATTGATTCCTCTCCGAAGAACTCCTACCGCCTAGGAGTCTCCAACCTCCAAGAGTAACAAGATCACGGGGAATGCTCAAAACTTGCTCAAATCACAAATAGCTTGGGTTGACAGAAGGAGAGGGAGACGATCTATCTTTTGATTGGAACAACCCTCAAAGGGGCTCACAAATGCTCTTGGGATCTAAAATTTGGAGTGAGCAAATGTGTGTGAGGTGGAAATGTGTTCTTATGAGGAGAAGGCTGTGTTGGGCAACCCTCTCACGAAGTGGGAGGGGGGTATTTATAGTGGGGAGAGAAAAAGAGCCGTTGGGGACACTTTAAGTCACACAGGGTCCGGACGTCGGACAGTTGTCGGAAGTTCGGGCGTCCGCGAGCGGTCGGACGTCCGACAAGGGTCGGTCATCCGAGGCCTGTAGATACGACTGAAACTATTTTGAATTAAACAGCGATCGGACGCCCGAAAGGGGTCGGTCGTCCGAGGCCTGTAGAAACGACTGAACCTATGTTGAATTTATCAGCCACCGGACGTCTGGAGAGGACCGGAAATCCAAGTTATACAGCTCAACTTCTACTGGTGGTAGGTTCCAGATTTCCGACGGGTGTCGGACGTCCGGCGCTCGGACGTCCGGAGGGAGCCGGATTTCCGAGATATAGAACTCAACTTCTACTGGTGCAGGCTTCCGGATTTCCGGGACTTGGCCGGACATCCGGGCCTCGGACGTCCGGAGGGAGCCGGAAGTCCGAGTTATATGGCTTTGATTTCTCTGGTATAGGATTCCAGATTTCCGAACTAGTCGGTCGTCCGGTCCTCGGACGTCCGGAGAAAGCCGGATGTCCGAGGCACTGGTTCTGTTTTCAGATAACTACAAAACAGTGGAGATGTGGTCTGAGCAGAGAGTGATGATGTAGTTTGAGCAAGTTCATCACAAAACCTGTGATCCCCTCTTGATAGTGCGGGATCCCTAAGGACTCAAGAATCATAAAAGAGTACTGATGATCCATACTTGAGTGTATACTTTTATTCGCTGATCATCACTCCGCACAACTAACGTCAAAGGAACTGATACCTTTGAGTTAGCCCTTTCACCTGAGCTTGATGTTGTTGTTCCTTCTTGGCTCAAGTCTTCAAGTAGCTTTCCCATACATAATGCGGAAAGCCTAGCTTATGTATTCATCTTCATTTGTCCACCATGTGAACATCCACAAGAATCAAGCATGTAGTGCTTAGAAATGCTTATCTTGATCTTGTCCTTGTTAGCACATTAGGTTGTCCTTATCAACACATGATCATTGACAATAGTTTCAGTGATATATTCGTGCTGATCCACTTGAACTTGCACACCACAATCTTGATGACGATCACCACTTGACGTCATCCTTCATGGGTTGTATGAGATCTTCCTTTTGACGCAAGCCCAATGGAAACACACATAACCCCCACATAGGAGTCTCACAAATACCATGGGTTAGTACACAAACACGTAATGGACAATGCTTACCATATCATGGGATCACTTGATCCCTCTCGGTACATCTTATACGCTTTGTGTGTTGATCATCTTGATTTACTCTTTGTCTGAGATCTTGATCAACCTAGTGTTTCTATGACAATTCTTTGGATAATACCTTGAATAACATCTTGGTCATCATATAAACTCCTTGAACCCGACAGATGGACTTCAAGAAATGCAACGATGTGCCCAATGTCTGTGAAAACAACATGTGGTCGTTGATGACAAGTTGATGGATATACTTCTCGCCCCTCATTGGTTACCCCAAGTGGAAGGTGGAGATATAGTCAGCAGCAGATTTCCCTTACACGGGGATTGTAAGGTTTATCGAACCAAGAGGACTCTGAGGATCAACAAGTAGGTGTTCGCTGCTCTGGCGCTAGCAAAAGACGTGGACCTACACACATAACAAATAACTTTGCTCCCAACGAGTTCAGAGAGGTTGTCAATTTCTCCGGCCTTGTAGTTTGCAAAGGATCAAAACACAAGCGGGAATAGCAATAATGATTGCAACGGAAAAGTAAATAAAAGCAGTAAATGGTGGAGGTGTAAAAATGGTGGTAATATGGACCAGAGTCACATGATGTTTGATACGTCCATTTTGCATCATGCTTTCATGTAGATATTTATCGCTTTTTGGGCTGTTATTACACTTCACGGTACAATACTTATGCCTTTTCTCTCTTATTTTGCAAGGTTTACATGAAGAGGGAGAATGCCGGCGGCTGGAATTCTGGCCTGAAAAAGGAGCAAGTTTGAGATACCTATTCTGGAAACTCCAAAACCCGTGAAAATCAGTGAGAATTTATTTTTGAATTTATAATAAATACTAGGCCAAAGAAGTACGAGAGGGGAGCCAGCAAGAGGCCACAAGCCTGCTAGGCGCCCCCCCGGCCGCGCCTAGGGGTTTTTGGGCACCCTGGTGGCCCTCTGGCCCCCCTCTTTTTCTACAAGAAGGGTTTCATTCCGAAAAAAATCGAGAGGAGGCTTTCAGGAGGATTTGCCGCCGCCACGAGGCGAAACTTGAGCAGAACCAATCTAGAGCTCCGGCAGGGTCGTCCTACCGGGGAAACTTCCCTCCCGGGGGGGGGGGGGGAATTCATCGCCATCGTCATCACCAACACTCCTCTCATCGAAGGGGACTCATCACCATCAACATCTTCATCAGCACCATCTCATCTCCAAACCCTAGTTCATCTCTTGTAACCAATCTCCGTCTCGCTACTCCGATTGGTACTTGTAAGGTTGCTAGTAGTGTTAATTACTCTTTGTAGTTCATGCTAGTTGGATTACTTGGTGGAAGAATATATGTTCAGATCTTTGATGCTACTCATTACCTCTCTGGTCATGAATATGATTATGCTTTGTGAGTAGTCACCCTTGTTCCTGAGGACATGTGATAAGTTATGCTATAAGTAGTTATGTGAATTTGGTATTCGTTCGATATTTTGATGTGTTGTATGTTGTTTTTCCTCTAGTGGTGTTATGTGAACGTCGACTACATAATACTTCACCAATATTTGGGCCTAGAGGAAGGAATTGGGAAGTAGTAAGTAGATGATGGGTTGCTAGAGTGATAGAAGCTTAAACCCTAGTTTATGCGTTGCTTCGTAAGGGGCTGATTTGGATCCACTAGTTTAATGCTATGGTTAGACTTTGTCTTAATTCTTCTTTCGTAGTTGCGGATGCCTGCGAGAGGGGTTAATCATAAGTGGGATGCTTGTCCAAGTAAGGGCAGTACCCAAGCACTGGTCCACCCACATGTCAAACTACCAAAGTAGCAAACGCGAATCATATGAACATGATGAAAACTAGCTTGACAGAATTTCCCATGTGTCCTCGGGAGCGCTTTACCTCCTATAAGAGTTTCTCCAGGATTGTCCCATGCTACAAAAGGGATTGGGCCACTTTGCGGCACCGTTGTTACTTTTGTTACTTGCTACTTGCTGCGAATCATCTTGTCACACAACTACTTGTTACCGATAATTTCAGTGCTTGCAGAGATTACCTTGTTGAAAACCACTTGTCAAATCCTTCTGCTCCTCGTTGGGTTCGACACTCTTACTTATCAAAAGGACTATGATAGATCCCCTATACTTGTGGGTCATCAATGTTCACTAGTGATGTATTTCCCAAAAGACGATAAACAACTATGTTGGGTAAACAAATTACAGCTGGGCAATTGACAGAATTATAAACGCACCGGAATGCTAATCATGCTACTAGAAAGTTAGAGGCTCAAAATTAATGGGCCGTGCGCCAAGACAAGTAGACCGTTTATCCATCAGCATCTACTCTCTAATCATCCACCTTGAGATATCTATCGAGAACATCTCGCTGGTATAAAGTTGCGAGCCCCACCCAAAGTGTAAACTCAAAGCAACGGAAAACTACATAAATGAACTTTGCATAAGGTAAACAATCCTTGCAACCTTGGTCATAATCACCGTTGTTTTCTCCCTGGTGTCAACAACACATCCCCTAGTCTCATATTTTTGTCACTCAAGCTAGACATCAGGGGGCATGAACCCACAATCATGCATAACGCTCCCTCTTGGAGTTACAGTCTACTACTCGACCAAAGCAATAAAAAGGAAGAGAGAACATGCATGAATTACTCAAGAACATAATATAAAAGGAGAACCAAATATATAACTCATCACAATCTGAACATAGTCTCATAATCCATCTGATCCCGGCAAACCAAGCATAGCAACAACAGCTAAATTACATATATGCCTTGATCATGTAGGGCAGCTCACAAGGGCTAAGCATTGAAGCACAACATTGGAGAGAAGACATCACATAGCTACTGGTCATGGACTCATGGTCCAAGGAGGACTACTCACGGCACGTCTAGGAAGCGTCCATGGTGGTGGAGAAGCTCCCGGAGGTCAATCCTCCCTCCGACAGGGTGCCGGGAAGAGGTCTTCTGGCGCTGCCGATCTTGGAAGCGCTGCTGCGGTGGAATGGTGGAGAAATTCACGATTCCGGATTTGATCTAAGGGTTTTTTGTCGGAGAGGTTAATATAGGCCGAAGGAGGGCACCAGAGGGGGTGGGCCCCACCCAGGCGACCTGGTGACAAGGCCAGCAGGGTGGCCGCCTGGGCGAGCCCTGGCTCCCCTTTGGCCCCACTTGATGCTTCGTGAAGCTTTCGTCATGCTGATTTTTATATATTTTCTCGGGATTGTTGGGACTCTGTAAATTGGGGTAAAAGTCCGTGCAAAAAAAGACATCAGCAGAAACTGGCACTGGGTGCACTGAGTTAGTAGGTTAGTCCAAATATGTGTAAAATGTATGAAAGTGTAGCAGAACATGTAACAATGTCACCCAAAAGAGCATGGAACAAACAAAAATTATAGATACATTTGGGACGTATCAACATCCCCAAGCTTAATTCCTTCTCATCCTCGAGTAGGTAAATGATAACACAAATAATTTCTATGGTGACATGCTAACACACATATAAGAACATCAAAATAAAGCAAGTAAGATATGCAATTCAAGTCAAGACAATAACAAGCAAGAGTCTATATTTAGTATTGAAAATAGCAAAGTAAGAACATAAAGGTGCAAGAGCTCTCACTGTCTGTGACTCGAATGTCTCCAAATGGTCTTTGCGTGCAAGAAGTGGGATATGGGTTTAGAGCATAAAAATATTATATAATTTAATTGAGAACTCAATCTACTAAAACTTCACACTTGGTCTCCTTTGGAATCTTACTTTGACTCATCCCTAGACCACTAGTCAGGCACAAGTCAAAATGATCCTCTCCATTTCGACTTTGAGCACTCCTGCAATGGATGAGCGCAAGCAAGATATGTTGTCACTTAGGATGGCGAAGAGAATAATGATGGGGAAGGAAGACAAAAAGGGTGTGAAAGGCTCACATCAATGAGGGCAACCATAGGGGAGAGAAATCCAAATGATAGATATGATGTGAGGACTAGGTATTGCCATGCAACGGATGCACATATGATCTAAGGTAAGCTCTCCAATGGAACTAGTGGGGATGCATCCAACTTGCTTTCTCATGAAGACCTAGAGCTCATTTGAGGAGGCTCATCATTGGAATATACAAGCCAAGTTCTATAGTGTAAGGGTCCCCACTTAATTATGCATGAATGATAATCTCTATGGAGTACAAATATAACAATGGAGTACGAGTGTGGATCTTTCAAAAGTAATAGTAGTGTTGCCCCCTTCTCTCTTTTTATTTTTTTAAATTTTTTTGTGGACTCTTTGGCTCTTTCTGTTGATCTCTCATTTGTCCTCTTTGGGATCTTTTTATGTGTCCTCTTTTGGGATATTTTAATTTGTCCTCTCTGGGATCTTTTCCTCACTTAAGGGCAACACTCTATATTCTACAAGAATAAAAACAAGATCTCCACACTTCGTAAGAAGTACTCATCATAAAGACAAATGAAAACTATCATGATGTATGGAAATGTATGCCTCTACCAGTGTAGTAGGAGGTGCAATGAAACTAGCACGTCATGTAGCAATAATAAGGGAAAGGCCCAACTAGCATGCGGCTCCTCGGACAAGCAAAAGCTTGTATGACATGAAGATCAAGTCATGAGATGGTGGATGTTGCATGGCAATGTATCTTGGAAAGGCTATGGAAATGCCTTAATAGGTAGGTATGGTGACTGTTTTGAGGAAGGATATAATGAGGCTTATGATGACAAAGCGTATCATGCCAAGGGTTTGGATGCACCGGCGAAGTTTGCACCAACTCTCAAGATGAGAAAGGGCAATGCACGGTACCGAAGAGGCTAGCAAGATATGGATGGTGGAAGTGCCAACAATCGAATACTCCCATTATTCCAAAGAACTCATGCACTTATTATCGGTAACTCTCTATCTAGTCAGGAGATTCACAAAGAGACAAGCACCCCAAGGAGGAGTGTTTGGGGGTTTGGTTACCCTTGCGCATCCTCGACCCATGATAACGTGAGGGTACTCTATATATTCCAACCCGTCTAGAGGTTAGCGATCCATCTAGTAGCTAGAGTTCTCAACTATTTTTTTGTTTTGTTTTTTAAAATACACACCGATTTCCCAAAATACAAAACCTATCACTAATAGGCTCAATCTCTTAACACCAATAGTCCAAACATTACTCAAATCAATACCTCAAAACTATTGCAAGTTACCACTATACTTAAATAGCAACCTCAGTTACCTACTCATGCAAGACACACAACTCAGTGCAACAAGCCAACTCTCTAAACAAGGTAAGCATGATAACTCAAGAGAGTTCCAAAAGCAACCTAGATAAAATCTCTTAAAAAGATAAAGCATGAAAACTAAGAGCTAAGCATGACAGCAGCTATGAAAAGATAAAGAACAAACAAAAAGATAAGCATGAAAAACTTTGTTGTGTTCTAGGATGGAGTGGAGCGTGTTTCTCTCCCAAACAAAGAAGATTAGGTTCCAACTTGTTATTAACAGCAAGCAAAACTAAAACAAACTAAAAAGTAAAGAGTGGGACGCTCCAAGCATAGCACATAACATATGAAGTGATAAAAATATAGCATGGAGAAGGACGAACTTATGATTGTTGATTGAGAAGGGGATGCACGGGGGCATCCCCAATCTTGGACGCTTGAGTATCCTTGAATATATCTTGGGGGTGCATGGGGGCATCCACAAGCTTAAGCGCTAGACACTCGTGGATCTTCTTTCATCATCTTCCATCGCATACTTGAAAACTCCCTTCATACAAAACTCATCATAAGCTGATTAGAGTGGTTAGTGCCCATAGTAAAACAATTTATTATGTACTGGAAATAAAGATTTTCATGACGAGCTACTGTTTCTTAAGATTGCCAAAAGGTTTTTGCAAAGAGAAAGCAAGCTTAAGATTTGCAAAACAATGAAAACACAAAACAGGGCTGAATCTGGGAAAAGCATAACAGCACGTAGTAAATAATTTTTTCGGGGCAATTCTGCAAATCAAATAAAAAAACTCAGATCATATGCTAGAAAGACAATTATATAGAGCATACTGTCAAACAAATTCAGATCAAAAAGATGATTTGGTGATTTTTGGCGATTTTTTCCGTCAAGCAGACATAATCTGTTTCTCGACAGCATGTCACAACTTTTGAACTTTTACGCAATCGGAGGCTAAAACTTGGCACAAATCTTGAAAAATAAAGATACAATGATGTTGCTACAGTAGTAACAAGCATCAAGACCACTAAAACTGAAAGTAAAAAACAAATTGGGTTTCCTCCCAACAAGCGCTTTCTTTTATGCCTTTGAGCTAGGCATGATGCAAAATGATCAAGTTGTATCAATTGAACCATCACAAAGATCATCAAAAAGCTCTTCAATAGTTCAACTAATCTTAAGAGGACTCTCAAAGAGAGTCCTAGTGGAAACACTTCTAGGAACAAAAGCAAAGGTAGTAAGACCAATTGAAATTTCATTTCTAATTCTATTTAAGAGAGGTATCTCTTCCAAGGTCTTCAGAGTTTCAACACCCTTAGAAATAGGTATACTTGTATTGGGGTGAGAAACCTTGGGGTACATGAACGAACTTAGGTCCCTTCCTTGCGGGGGTTTCTACCTTTTTAGTCTTGATGGAGGATAGAGTAGTTCCTAAAGTTTCAATAATATCATCGATCTTATCATTCCTAGAAGGATCCACATCATGGGATTTAAGGGCCTCCAAAGTTTTGTAAATTTTGTGCATGGAGCTATCAAGTCTATTTAAGTTCCCTTGAATCCTACGATCTACTTCATTTAGTTTATCCATGCTTGGAATCTCTAGCTCTATATTCTCAAATTTACTTATAATGTGAGCTAAAGTGATATCATCGTTTATGTCAACAATATGTGGGATTCCAACAAGATTTACCATAATGTTAAGAGCCTCCCAAACGAGAGCTTCCAAGAAATTTCCACCTATTGTTGTGTCTAGAACAAACCTATTCCAAGAAGTAATACCAACATAAAAATTTCTAAGCAAAATAGTGGTGGATTGCTTCTTGGTGGCTCTATCTTGAGAATCTTTAATTCTATACCAAGCATGTTTCAAACTTTCTCCAACCCTTTGTTTGAAGGTAAGAATCTCTCCTTTGGGTGCAACAACAAAGGCAAAGGACTTAGACATACTGACTAAACAAAGCAAAGTAACTACTCTTTTTTTTGTGGTTTTTGGTATACGACTCTTAAGCAAAAACTAGAAAGAAAACTAACAATACTAAAAGCAAAGGTAAAAGATAGTGTGCAACTGCCCTATCTTGAAGACTGGAGTCCATAGCAACGGCGCCAGAGATTTTTTGATGACGAGTTGATGGATATACTTCTCGCCCCTCATTGGTTACCCCAAGTGGAAGGTGGAGATGTAGTCAGCAGCAGATTTCCCTTACACGTGGACTGTAACATTTATCGAACCAGGAGGACTCCGAGGATCAACAAGTAGGCGTCCGCTGCTCTGGCGCTAGGAGAAGACGTGGACCTGCACACACAACAAATAACTTTACTCTCAACGAGTTCAGAGAGGTTGTCAATCTCTCCGACCTTGTAGTTTGCAAAGGATCAAAACACAAGCGGGTATAGCGATAGTGATTGCAACGGAAAAGTAAATAAAAGTAGTAAATGGTGGAGGTGTAAACAATGGTGGTAATATGAACCAGAGTCACAGGATGTTCACTTGTGATGACTCTCTCCGAGAAGATGATAAACAACTATGCTGGGTAAACAAATTACAGGTGGGCAATTGACAGAATTATAAACGCACCGCAATGCTAATCATGCTACTAGAAAGTTAGAGGCTCAAAAGTAATGGGCAGTATGCCAAGACAAGTAGACCGTTTATCCATAAGCATCTACTCTCTAATCATCCACCTTGAGATATCTATCCAGAACATCTCGCTGGTATTAAGTTGCGAGCCCCACCCAAAGTGTAAACGCAAAGCAACGAACAACTTCATTAACGAACTTTGGATAAGGTAAACAATCCTTGCAACCGTGGTCACAAGCACCATTGTTTTCTCCCTCGTGGCAACAGCACATCCCCTAGTCTCATATTTTTGTCACTCAAGCTAGATATCAAGGGGCATGAACCCACAATCATGCATAACACTTCCTCTTGGAGTTACAATCTACTACTCGGCCAAAGCAATATAAAGCAACGGAGAACATGCATGAATTACTCAAGAACATAATATAAAAAGAGAACCAAATATATAAGGGTTTTCTGGATCTGATCTAAGGGTTTTCTATTGGAGAGGTAAATATAGCTCGAAGGAGGGCACCAGAGGGGGTGGGTCCCACCCAGGCGGCCTGGTGGCGCGGCTAGGAGGTGGCCCACGCAGGTGGCCACCTGGGCGAGCCCTGGCTCCCCTCTGGCCCCACTTGATGCTTCGTGAAGCTTTCGTCATGCTAATTTTTTTATATTTTTCTCGGGATTTTTGGGACTATGTAATTGGGGTAAAAGTCCCTGCAAAAAAAGATATCAGCAGACAGAAACTGGCACTGGGTGCACTGAGTTAGTAGGTTAATCCAAATATGTGTAAAAAGGCATGAAAGTGTAGCAAAACATATAACAATGTCACCCAAAAGAACATGGAACAAACAGAAATTATAGATACGTTTGGGACATATTAGTCGTCCTTTTTTGGCACGACCCCGTATCGAGAGTGACCACGTCACCCCTGCCACTAGTAATGCGGTCTCTTTACTAGCACCAACCAGAGTAATCAGCAAAGCGCCATTCCATAATGGGTATTGTGGTTGTACATGTAAGGTTGGGACGATCAAGAAATCTTAAATCTAATCCAGTTTTCGAAACAACAGATAACTTACCTCGGTACACCACGTCTTTATCAAGTGGTTACCTAGCTCAACACATCTCCCTCGGACATGTGTGGCACTCGATGGGGGTTTCGAAAATCTTTGAAACCATTTCCTTCATTGTCACCATGCATAATCCCACCCCATTTAAGTAACAACTATTAGCAACCTAACTAATTCCCACCCGCACGACCCTCATAGTAAGGTAGGGCCATGCCCAAGTGCAATTATCAACAAGGAGTTACTCGGGGGACAACCCACCAAGGGAGTCACCGGTTCATCATGCTTCCATGCATCAGAAAGAAATACTACATGACATGCATAAAAATAGTTTTTGAAACATGGTCAAAGGGCTGCTTGCCTGGCTCAGCAAAGTCTATGCGTCTTCAATGTCTTCTAGTCCAAGGCATTCATCAAGAACGCAATCTATCGTCACAAATATAACAAAAATAATAAGGCCACAGCAAAAACAGGAAAAATAACACACTTACGAAAATTTCAACCCAATTTTGTAAAATATTAGGGTGAGTATAGGTAATATGAAAATTGTTGGGTTCTAGAAGTGCAAAAAGTTGTGAAAACATTTTAATACAAGGTAAAAATGCCCCAAACAAGGTTTTAAAATAAAACAGTGCATGAAACAATTTGTAAAGATTGCACAAGTGGCACTATAAAATACTACATAATATTACAAGATTTTAAGTGGGGGAATATTTGGGTTTGGATACTATTCATCCTTGTGGGGTTTTTCCAAAACAGAAATAAAAAGGAAAAAAGAAAAAGGGTAACAGTTCCCGGGCCACAGTCTTCTAGCAGCTGGGCCGGCCGTGCTATGGCAGGTTTAAATGTGGCGGGCGGGTCCCGGGGGCCAGTGAGAAAGAGAGAGGGTCGAGGTAGAGGTGCGAGAGGTTGACAATTAGACCCGACGTGTCGGGTCCATCGCTAACCCCTCGCGAGAGGGCGACGAGGCTCACCAGCGACGACACATACCACGACGAAGCAAGCATGCGATGGGGATGGGCTCAGGAGCGAGTCACCGACCACGTGGAGGTGGAGGGGGCTGCTTGTCACACTCTGTGTTTGTACCACTTTTTCCACACGATATTTTTAACAAAATTGGAGTCAATTAAAACTTTTTGTATGTTTGTGATGGTTGATTTTGTTTCAACTTTCTTATGTGACTAATTGAGTTTGTTTCAACTTTTGAATCACTATGGTTGTTCTCCTCTCTAAAACCCACCTTCTTGACCCCAAACCCTTCCCCAATGATCATGCCATGTGAATAGAACCAGAAAATAATTTTTATAAATTATTATTTTGACAAAAGGCATTAATTTATATTAAGTTTTCCAAAACCCGTGATTTGAGATTTGCACAGCAAGTCCCCAATTTAGGAGAGATGCCTTACCACAAAGTTTTTATTTGGAACCTATTATCAAAAAGGTTTCCCAAAACCATAACATAGTTATTTTAAAATTTATTTTCTATTTTATTCAAACACAACTTTCTAGAGCCATAAATGGTATTTCACAAGGAAAAATTACTTTATCACTTCAAAAGTATTTGAGAAAATTTAGGGAAACTCAGCGGACATATATTTTCCATACATAAGAGTATCAACACATTGTGATGTTCAAAATACTAGAGAAAACCCCGCAAAACCCTTTCTGCCTATTTCAAGCTTTTGAAAATTTTCCATAGGAAATAATCTCAATAAATTCCAGCAGCAAATCACACATGATAAATGTGGTGATCCTCCAAAGTTTCATCTCAGTCCAAGTTGATTTGACCCACCCAATAATCCCAAAACCCTTTGTGTCTAGAACCAAATTTAAGAACCATACTGATTTTACCCATCAAATGATCCTGTTAAATCTCACTGCAAGTGGTGAGTTTTATCTTTCTCAAACCAGCATCAAACACCTTCGGTTGATTTGGTAAAAGTGCTGCTTTCAGCCCTTCTACCATTCCCCTTCAATCCAAATTCTTACCACAAGCCCACATTGTTACCTTTCATCAGTAGTAAGAAGATCCAGCTCTGGTTCAACGATTGGGGTGGGTAAAACCCCCCAATTAACCCTCTGATTCACCCTGGCAGAAGCTTTCTCCCATTTTGTCTTTGACCTCTACCTCTCTCCTCAGCACCATAGCATCCAAGGAGCATCTCCACTTCCCCGGGCGCTAGTGGACAAGATGGTACACGCCAGAGCGCGCTGACATGTCGTGGCATGCCAAAATGGCGCTCTCGACGCGCCATAGTGCGCTCGTGCACTGAGGCTACCGCCGAGTGGCCAGCCCCGACCAGTCTCATGCCCCCTCCTGTTGTCCCCGATGTGCCCTCGACGTCCAGTGCCCTATGCCCCGTCGGACCCCTCCTCTTTCTCCCTCTCTCCCCCTGCGGCGTGTGCCTGTGTCCGCCTGATTCTGCCAGTAGGCGCCCGCGACGGTGACAAGCCAGGAGCCTTCCCACGCTCCTCCTTGTCCTCTTCCCAACCCCATATTGCGTCAACGAAGACCACATACGTGCCCCCAAGTCCCCTTTCTCCCCTGGAAGTAGACATAGTCTCGCTGGTGCATGACCCCTGGATGGACCGTGCCCCGACTATAAAAGCCTCCCTGAGCCTCCTTCCCCTCCCTTCGACATCCTGCTTCTCCTAATCAAGCTCTTAGAACACCCACTTCTCACCAGAGGATCCCGAGCTCAAGCTCGAGCTCAGGATCCACCGCATCGGGACTCTAGCAATCCCCGAGAGTCGGCCGTGCCGACCACCCTCCTGAAGCGCCTCCGCTACGGGACCTTGCCGCACGTGACTCACTTCACCTCAGCTCCTCCCTCCAACCCCAACCGAACGGCGGGATGATGCTGGTCTCATTCCCTTCATCACCGAGTCCAACCGTGCCCAATCTCGTTGCGGATTGCGTTGTTGACAAGGGAGTTTTACTAGAAGGCTTTGAAGACCATGAAGACTTTGTTGAGCAAGGCAGGCAACCCCTTGACCATGTATAAAGGATTATTTTAATGCATGTCATATTAAGCATTTCATTTTGATGCATAAGATCATATTGAATCGGTAACTACCTTGGTGGGATGTTTCCGGTAAATCCTCGTTGACACTTGCACTTGGGCATAACCCTACCTACCTATGAGGGTTGTGCGGGTGGGATGTAGTTAGGTTGCTAGTAGTGCTACGCCTGGGATTGGGTACATGCATGGTGACAGTAAAGGAAGGTGATTTCAAAGGTTTTACGAAAACCCCATTGGGTGCCACTAATGCCTGAGGGAGATGGTGTGAGCTAGGTAGCCACTTGAGAAAGAAGTGGTATATCGAGGGTAATGAGTGTATGGTTTTCGAAATCGGATTGGTTTAAGTAGCGACCATCACTCCAACCTTACATGCACGACCATGATTCCCCTTATGGGACGGGGCTTTGCTAATTACTATGGTCGGTGCTAGTAGAGAGTCCGCATTACTAATGGTGGGAGTGTCGTGGTCACTCTCCATACGCAGTCGTGCCAACTAAATGGCAACCACGAGCTGTTTTCACAAACACATGGCACCCCATTGCGTGCCCTCATGGATGATACATGTGATGTACATCACGTGGAGCTGTCACCAACGCGTGGTCTCTTTGCTAGTATCGTAATGGGAAAGGTTATGTTCAGGTACTTTCCTCGGGTGTGAGAAACACCACGAGTCGTGTCTTGACACGTAAATTTCTCGAGTCTTGTGGGCAAAGTGTGCAGCCTCTGCAGAGTGTAAAACTATTCGAATAGCTGTGTCCACGGTCATTGACAGTTGGATGACCGCTATTGGGCTACGTCTATGTTTACCAAACATTGTGCATGTATGAGAAAGGTGGTTACGTGAGAAAAATGATACTTGAGCTAATTCGGATCACTTGGCATGATGTGTGAACACGGGTTGTTCAACCCTCAGTTGATATTGATATCTGTAACCTGTTCACACGGATGTCACTTACCTTATGATGCATGCCCTCATAAGCACTTGATCATGTCATTGCACCAGGGAAAATCAGCTTTTCGCAAAATAATTATTACTGTTATATTATGCTTCATTTTTGCCTTGTCCCACATCATGGGTTGCTTGCCACTAGTTATTTAATTGGCTAGGCATGCAAGTGCAAGAAGCTAGAGAAGAGTTCGGTTGTGACGAACACGCGGGCTAGGACGCTTCCCGTCAGAATGCGTGTAGGTTAAGGCAGATTGCATGGATTCACGCTTTCGTTCAAGATTTCCGCTGCTAGTTGTGTTTGGTGTGTTAGCCTTCAAGGCCCTATCTATGTAAGACTAGACTGTGGTACTCTTTTTTTGTATCAGACTGTATGTAAGGATGTAAGACTCTTGTATTTTAGCTTTTGTGTGTTCAGTGAGCATTGATCTCTGGGATCATTGTACACGTGCATTCTGCAACCACGACTTATGAGTCGGGGTCCCCACAGAGCTGGTATGAGAGGAGTTTGAATGTATGAAGCCTTAGCTAGCATGGGCGTCAGATAGGACGAACCCCCTTTCCAAAAACTATACCTAGCATCTATACTTAGGAGTTTCTGAACTTCTTGACTCTTCCACTCTATTTTTTCAAACTCTTTACTAACCCCCTCCACTTAACCTTTGTAGATGGCTGTCGTACCCAAAGACCTAGCATCCGACTTTCCCCTACTCCTTGAGGTTAGCCTGGAGAAGTGCCAGATCCACCGATCACCCATTTTCTTCTACCACGAGCACTAGGTCAATGCCACCACGAAGGAGTACCAGTTTGATGTGGTCGTGAAGGCAAACTACTCACAAACAAGCTGGTTCTTTGAAGGTCCATAGATGGAGACTCTGGTGTTAGAAGTCGAGACAACGGCGCGGAAGGTGCTCATCCACCTTCGCGACATCCTTCCATAGATGGGTGACGAGCCAGCTACTCGCCACTTCCCTTTTGGGAAGGATGATGATGGCAGGAGTTGGACGTTGATCCCATCCCCGAAGAATGGAACACCGCTCAGGTCTGAGACCTACTTCACCCATTCCGCCGACAGTCTCGCTCACAACATGATCAAGGAGTCTGCGAAGCTCCGCCAGGAACTTCACCACACCCGTGAGCTACTCCATCAAGCGAAGACGAAGCCAGGCAAGATCAAGTACGATGGAGCTCCCGAGGGGCGACCCGCTATCGCTTACAAAGGAGGAGTACCCCCAGCTAGAGATGCACTCACACGACGTCATCGCATGAGTGTGAAGGAGTATCGTGAGCTCTTCACCGCTCCACTGACGAAGTGTTGTCGAGATGGACCTCCCTGTTCCCCGACTCCCACGATGGGAGACGATGCCCGTACAGATGATGACCAGGAAGAAGACCCAGATGAGCGTGAGTACGAGATCGAGCACTCCATTACTTGAGTCCGAGAACCCATAGGGTAGGATAAGCTATTTATTCTTCATGCGAAGTCGAGTCCGTGTAATGGTTCATATGAAACCATGTGTTCTTATTGTTTATTTTTTTTGTTTGTGTTTGATGCAGGTCGTGCTTCTGCCATATGAAACATGTAAGCTACTACATCGCCTATCTTATTTAAATGTTATGTGATGAGTCTTTCAACCTTTGTTTGACACACTTACACTTTACCAACCACCTTAGGCACGATTCCCTCTCGTTGCTATTTCTTTTGTCTATTCTAGTTGGTTGACTTGTCTGCTCCAAACATGATGGTGACTGCTACTCACACCAGTACTTTGTGCAACCGAGCCCGAGAACTCTAGCCACCAACCAGGAGTCGGTTGGTCGGCTCAAGGTGAAGGTCACCAGGAGCAGCCACAAGGCAATCTTTCCCCGCCACCGCCTCCACCAAAGAACATGACCATGGTTCAGTTTCTCCAAGTTCATCGGGAGGAACGCCAAGCCAACAATGCCGCTATCCAACAGATGGCTCAGGTTCTCGTGAACAACCAGTAGCAGGGTGGGAATGGCAACGATCGTTCCACTCTGTCAGAATTCATGAAGACTTTGCCCCCGACCTTCACCGAGACAACTAAACCTTTGGACGCTGATGATTGGATCCGCACCATCGAGGACCTCCATGCATTGGTCAATAGCAATGAGGACCCTGAGAAGGTTCTCTATGCCTCTCACTGCCTCGGAGGTACCACCACAGCTAGGTGGGATGGATTCAACGTCAAGCAAGGCGAGAGTGTAATCATCTAGGATGATTTCAAGCAAGGATTTCGCATAGCCCGTATCCCTTATGGGATTATGGCCATCAAGAAGCAGGAATTTTGAGCACTGAAGCAAGGAAGTCGCACTGTCAAGGATTACCTGCAGAAGTTCAATCTCTTGTCAAGGTATGCACCTGATGATGTCAGCACTGAGGCAGCTAAGATAGAACGCTTAATGGACGGACTTCAGCAATCACTGTAGCCTCAACATGTTGCCTGTGACTGCCAAACCTTCTTCGAGCTGGTAAACAAGGTCCTCATGCTTGAAGATAACTGTCATGCCATGGAAGACACACACGCAAACGCAAGATGATCAACATTGGTGGTTCCAACAACTACAAGACTCGCCCCTCGCAATCAGCCCTAGCGAAGCCAAACTATCACACTCAGCAATCTAGGACTCCTGCATCTTGTTTGAGCTACCAGCCTCAGTAGTATGCCAACCCCAGGCGGACATACAACAACCCCAAGAATAAAACTAGCGGCAAGACCAACAACTTCGGGCAGGTCACATGCTTTGGGTGTGGTCAGCCTGAACACATCTGAATGCAGTGCCCCAACAAGAAGCCAGATGCACCGCACCCCAATACGCCAAACCAGGGACAAGGCCATGGAGCACCACCCAAGAACCAAGCTCCCCGCAACTTTCCCAATAATGGCAATGGTGCGATGAATCACGTCTCCGCTCAGGAAGCCCAAAGAGGACCCAAATGTCATACTAGGTACGTTCCTTGTCAACTCAACCCCATCAACAGTTCTATTAGATCGTGGTGCTTCACTTTTTTGTTACCCAAAGTTTGCGCTAGAGAGTGGCATGGATCCTATGCCTTTGAGTAGTCGCATGATGGTACAAACCCCGAGTGTAGTAATCAGGACCAAGATAGGGTTTAAAAGAGTTGGGATCAACATCAACGGGGTCGAATTCTTAGCAGATCTCATCGTGCTAAAGTCGCAAGACTTGGATGTGATCCTTGCCATGGATTGGTTAACCAAGCACCAAGGCTTGTTGGATTGTGCGAAGAGGACTGTTACAATGACCAATAGCCAAGGAGTCAAAGTCAACTATGTTCCCAACTCTGCCTCCAATCAAGCCCCTCAGGTTAATTGCCTTTCGGGAATTAAACCCTAAACCCTAAACCCCAAATGTCTTTCCCGACAAGATGCCTGGAATGCTACCTGATCGTGACATTGAGTTCATTATTGAGCTAATTCCCGGAGTAGGACCCATCTATAAGAATACCTATAGAATGGGATCCAAAGAGTTGGCTGAATTGAACAAGCAACTTGTTGAGCAGCTCAGAAAAGGATTCATTCGTCCTAGTGCCTATCCTTGGGGATCGCCTGTTCTATTTGTGTCAAAGAGGGATGGAACTACCAGGCTCTGTATTGATTACCGCTCTCTCAGTGAAGTCACAGTGAAGAACAAGTATCGAGTTCCCAAGATTGAGGACGTTCGATCAGCTGAATGGTGCCAATGTGTTCTCCAAGATCAAACTCAGGTCTTGGTATTACCAGTTGAAGATCAGACCCGAGGATATCCTGAAGATGGCATTTGTGACCAGATATGGCATGTATGAATACCCGGTCATGTCATTTGGGTTAACCAATGCCCCAATCTACTTCATGTACCTCATGAACAATGTCTTCATGGAGTATATGGACAAGTTTTTCATTGTCTTCATCGATGACATACTTGTCTTCTCCAAGTTTGAAGAAGAACATGAGAAACACTTGAGGATGGTGCTAGAAAAGCTTCGAGAGCACCAGCTTTATGCCAAGTTCAACAAGTCTGAATTATTGTTGCATGAAGTTGGGTTTTTGGGCCATGTGTTGACAACAGATGGATTGTCAGTTGACCCCGCCAAGATTGAAGCCATGACGGAGTGGCAATTGCCGACCAATGTGAAGGAAGTCAGAACTTCCTCGAACTCGCAAGATACTACCGCAAGTTTGTTGAAGGATTCTAAAGCATCGCCCGACCTATGACTCAACTCTTGAAGAAGGACAAGAAGTTCGAATGGACGCTGAAGTGCGAGGAAAGTTTCGAGGAGCTCACGAAGAGGTTGACAATGGCCCCGGTTTTGGCCACCCCTGATATTCACAAGGAGTTTGTGATATATTGTGATGCATCAAGGACCGGGCTTTGTGGTGTCCTGCTGCAAGAAGGCAGAGTTGTGGCATATTTGTCCAGACAGCTACATCATCACAAAGAGAACTATGCCACTCATGATCTTCAGCTTGCAGTAGTGGTGCATGCCTTGAAGATATGGTGACACTACCTTCTGGGGAAGCGATGTGACATATACACAAACCACAAGAGTTTGAAGTACATTTTCACTTAGAAGGAATTGAACATGAGGCAGCAAAGATGGTTGGAGATGATCAAAGCTTACGACCTCAATGTTCAATACCACCCCACAAAAGCCAATGTGGTGGCACACACCCTGAGCACACAGGCTTGTTCCTTAAATGTTATGATCAAGGAAAGGCTACCTGCCTTGTATGCAGAACTTGAGAGCTTTGGATTGGAGTTAGTCGCACCATGATTTCTAGCTAACCTCGAAGCGAAGCCTACATTGATGGACGATATCAAGGAAGCTTATATGGGACGCGAGAGCATCAAAGGTATAAAGAAGAAGATCAAGGATGGCAAGGCCCCATGATTCTGAGTGGATTAACAAGGAGTTGTATGGTTTGGGGTCCGCATTTGCGTATCCAACAAAGTTGAGCTCAAGAACCTGATCTTCCAAGCAACACATGATACTCCATATTCCATCCATCCCGGAGGAACCAAGATGTACCAAGACCCTAAGGCAAGATTTTGGTGGCTTGGCATGAAGAGAGAGATAGCCTCTTATGTCGCAAAATGTGACGTGTGCTAGAGGATCAAGGCTGAGCATCAGCGACCCACTGGACTGCTACAACCTCTCCAAGTGCCTAAATGGAAGTGGGACAAAGTTGGGATGGCTTGATCACCGTTTTGCCCATATAAAGCAAGGGACAAGATTCCATTTGGGTCATTGTCGATCACCTCACCAAGGTGGCCCACTTCATTCCCGTCTAGACAGCCTGCACTAGGAACCAGTTGGCAAGTCTCTACATAAACCGGATTATAAGCCTCCATGGAGTCCCTAAGGAGATCTCGTCAAATAGAGGTACTCAGTTCACCTCGAGGTTCTGGAACAGATTCCAAGAGGCCTTGGGAACCAAGCTATCCTTCAACGATGCTTTTCACCCTCAAATATGCGTATAGACGGAATGAGCAAACCAGATACTCGAGGACATGCTCCATGCATGTGTGTTGGCATATGTAGCCAAGTGGGAAGGTTGTTTGCCCTTGTTGAGTTCTCACTACAGGAATCGGGCATTTTGCCGCCAGGACGCTACAGACGGCAAAGAGAGAATTACAGACGGCAAATTTTTTGCCGTCAGCCCATGACGTCAAAAAATGTCGTCAACCCATGTGCCCGCAAAGGGTAATTTTGCCGTCAGCATTTTTTCTGACAGACGACAAAAAATTTGGCGTCAGTGAAAATAGTTTGCCATCATCTATTATGAGGCAGACGACAAAAATAGATAACAGACGGAACGACCAGCCAAACGAACGACGTTAGTTATTTTTGCTGTCAGGTCGGTTATCCTACAGACGGCAAAGAGATGCATTTGCCGTTAGTCTCGTATTCAACAGACGGTGAAGAAGTTTCTTTTATTTTAAAAAATGGTGGGTATGTCCTCGGTTGTTCTCGCTGCAGCGCCGTCGATGGCGGTCCTTGGTCATTCAGGTGGCAGAGGAGAGAGATAGTCGTCGGCATTCTGGCAGTGAGTGTGTCGAGCGGCAAGATGGCGGCCAGCGGTGAGCACGTACTGTGGCCCAGGGTCGTTCTGGCAGAGGAGTAGGCCGAGGAGGCTCATCTGTTATGGGGTCCTACGACATGCGGCAGCAGCGAGGTTCGATGGGGTCCGGCCGAAGCGAGATCCGACCCGGGCAGCCGCGGCAAAGTCCAGCCAGGGGCGACCGCGGCGGAGTCCGACCAGGGGCTGCCGCGATGGTTCTGGTGCTCGGGGAACGAGAGTTGGCCGTGGCACGGTCCGGCGAGGGTAGGCCGCGGCGGAGGACGGCGAGGGAGGCCACGGCGGAGCCGGCGAGGGGCAGAGAGGTAGGGGTGATAAGCTCGGCTGCTGCAGGGTCCGACGAGTGGCGCCATGGAGGGGTCCGGCGAGTGGCGGAGTTGCTGAGTCCGGCGAGGAAGCTCCTGGTACACGCAGGTGAGGAACGCTGCAGCTGCCTTTCTGTGGTGGATAGGAGATCGAGGGAGTTGGGAGCGTGCGTTTTTTGTGGGAACGTGCGTTTTTGTGGAGCAATCTAATGGACCGGTGGGTGTGGGGTTTGGGGCAGCACCGCCACGTCAATGATCCAGGGGACTTGGGTTCCAACCAATAGGAAACCAGTATATAGTTTGTGTTTGTTTACCCTATTATTTTTGGCAAAATAATCATGTTAAAATTAAGTAAATATTCTCAAAAAATTCCCATGCCTTCTAGAGATAATAACGCAATACCATGCCAAATTTCGTATACTTTATACTATTTTTACATTTTCAAATAATTTAAATAGTAGACACTATCATTTCGCCTACACTAAAAAACAAACACACATCAAAATCTTTGCCGTCTTCCAACCGAAAACAGACGGGAAAATATGTGTTTTGAGCTTTTGCGTTTTGAGATGTGCGGATGAGATACCGCCATGTCATCGATCCGTAGGACTGATCCGTGAGATGTGTTTCTTCTTTGCCGTCTGCGGATTTTTTACAGTCGGCAAAATATCTTTGCCGTCATCGGTTTTTCTTACAAACTGCAAAATATGTCTTTGCCGTCATCAATGTAGTTTACAGACGGCAAAATATATTTGCCGTCATCATATTTTCTTAAAGACGGCAAAATATTTCTTTGCCATCAGTTATTCTTTGCCGTCAGGTCAATGACGGCAAAATAACCTTTGCCGTCTACCCCGACGATTAGCTGACGGCAAAGAACTTTTCTTTAGGCAAAATAGCAGATTCCTGTAGTGTCTCCTATAAAACAGCTATCTGTCCAGCCTCGAGATGGCACTATTTGAAGTGTTGTATGGCCGCAAGTCATGCACTCCCCTCAACTGGCCAGAAACAAGGGAAGGGCTGGTCTTCGGACCATATGTTCTCCATCAAGCAGAGGATCAAGTTCTACTCGTCATGGAGTGTCTAGAGGCTGCCAAGTCAAGATACAAGAGCTACACCAACTCCCGTCACCAAGACACGAGTTTCTGTGTTTGGGACTATTTGTATCTACGAGTCATGCCTCTCAAGGGAAGAAAGCGCTTCCACATCAAGGGAAATCTTGCACCAAGATACATTGGCCCCTTCAGGATCACTGCAAGACGAGGAGAAGTTGCCCACCAGCTGGAGCTACCATATGAACTTTCATATGTGCACAACATTTTCCACATGTCGCAACTCCGGAAGTGCCTCCAAGTTCCCAATCCCCCTGAGCTCTACAAGGATATAGATCATCAAGCCATCGATCTTCAGCCATACCTCACTTATCTTGAGAGACCAATCTGCATCCTGGATGAAGCCGAGAGTTCCACTAGAAGCTCCACCATCAAGTACTTCAAGGTCCACTGGAGCACCGACACTAAAACAGAAGCAACATGAGAGGAGCGTGAAGACTACCTCAAATCAGAGTTTCCTTCTCTTTTTAGTGCCTAGCCTAGGAATCTCGGGGACGAGATTCTTGTAAGGGGGTAGGTCTGTCATACCCCGTGTTGGTACCACTTTTTCCGCATGGTGTTTTCATAAAAATCTGGAGTCAATTAAAACTTTTTGCATGTTTGTGATGGTTGACTTTGTTGCAACTTGCTTATGTGACTATCTAACTTTTGAATCGCTATAGTTGTTCTCCTCTCTAAAATGCACCTCCTTGAACCCAAACCCTTGCCTAATGATCATGACACGTGAATAGAACAAGAAAGCCATTTTTACAAATTATTATTTTAACAAAAGGCATTTATTTATTTTAAGTTTTCCAAAACCCCTAATTTGAGATTTGCACTTCAAGTCCCTAATTTAGGAGAGATGTCTTACCCCAAAGTTTTTATTTGGAACCTATTATCAAAACGATTTCCCAAAAACCATGAAATAATTATTTTAAAACTATTTTCCTATTTATTTAAACACATCTTTCTAGAGCAAGAAATGGTATTTCATAAGGAAAAAAATACTTTATCACTTCAAAAATATTTGAGAACATTTAGGGAAACTCAGCAGACATATATTTTCCATACATATGAGTTTCAACACGTGGTCATGTTCAAAATATTGGACAAAACCCCTCAAAACCCTTTCCGCCTATTTGAAGCTTTTGAAATATTTCCATAGGAAATATTCTCAATAAATTCCAGAACAACTCTAGCAAATCACGCATGATAAATGTGGTGATCCTATAAATTTTAATCTTAATCCAAATTGATTTGATGCACCTAATAATCCCAAAACCTTTATGTCCAAAACCAAATTTGAGAAACTTTACATTGCCAAGTTTATCGAATTGATCCCGAACTTTACAGGAGTGATCCAACTCCAAAATAAGGATGCTACACTAAGTTGTGCATTTGTGGGAGTTGATTTGATCACTTAGGTCCATAGAAATCTGATCTTGTCCATTTCTAGGGGTTTTCATGTTTACATTGTCAACCTTCCTCAAATGAGCTCAAACTGGGTGAACCCTACTGACTTTACCCATCAAATGATCTTGTTAAATCTCACTACAAGTAGTGAGTTTTATCTTGCTCAAACCAGCATCAAACACCTTTTGGTGATTTGGTAAAACTATTGCTTTCACCCCTTCTTCCATTCCCCTTCACTCCAAATTCTATCCACAAGCCCACATTCTTACCTTTCACGTGTAGAAAGAAGATCCAGCTCTGTTTCAAAGGTTGGAGTGGGAAAAAAAACCCCAATTACCCATCTGATTCACCATGGCAGAAGCTTTCTCCCATTTTTTCTTTGACCTCTACCTCTCTCCTCAGCTCTAGAGCATCCAAGGAGCATCTCCACTACCAATAGGAGGTAGTGGACAAGATGGGATGTGCCAGAGCGTGCTGACATATCGTGGCATGCCAAAACGGCGCTCTAGACGTGCTACAGTGCACTCCTGCACCGAGGTCGCTGCCCAATGGCCAGCCCTGGCCATCTCGTTCCCCCTCCTGCTGTCTCCCGAGGTGCCCGCGACGTCCGGTGCCCTGCGCCATTTCGGGCTTCTCCTCTCTCTCCCTCTACCCCCTGCGATGCGTGCCCGCGGCCGCCCAATTCGGCGAGTAGGCGCGTGCGACTGTGACAAGCCAGGAGCATGCCCCCGCTCCTGCTCATCATCTTCCTGACCCAAGACCACGTCCACGAAGACCACACACGCATCCCCAAGTCCCCCTCTCCCCCTGACAGTCGACATGGTCTCACCGGTGCACGAGCTCTCGCTAAACCGTGCCCCTACTATAAAAATCCACGCCAGGCGTCCTTCTCCCTCCCTTCGACCTCATCCTGCACCTAATCAAGCTCCTAGACCACCCACTCCTTGCCAGAGGCTCCCAAGCTTGAGATCAAGCTCAAGATCCACCGCATCGGGAATTTAGCAATCCCGGGAATCGGCCCGGCGACCACCCTCTCGAAGCGCCTCCACCACGGGTCCTCGCAACTGGCGATCCATTGCACCTCAGCTCCTCCCTCCACCACCAACCGAACGGCGGGATGATGCTGGTCTCATTCCCATCATCACCAAGCCCATTCGTGCCCAATCTCGTTGCCGACTGTGTTGTTGATGAGGGACTTGGACCAGAATACTTTGAAGACCCCGGAAACTTTGTTGAGCAAGGCAAGTGTCCCCTTTACCATGTCTAAATTATTATTTTCATGCATGTGATATTTAGCATTTCATTCTTATGCATAAGATCATATTTTCTCGGTAACTTCCTCAGTGGGATGTTTCCGATAGCTCCTTGTTGACAATTGCACTTGGGCACAACCCTACCTACCTATGAGGGTTGTGCGGGTGGGATGTAGTTAGGTTGCTAGTAGTGCCATGCATGGGATTGGGTACATGCATGGTGATGGTAAAGGAAGGTGATTTCAAAGGTTTTACGAAAACATCGTTGGGTGCCACTAATGCCCGAGGGAGATGGTGTGAGCTAGGTCGCCACTTGAGAAAGAAGTGGTATATCGAGGCTAGTGAGTGTGGGGTTTTCAAAATCGGATTGGTTTAAGTTGCGACCATTACTCCAACCTTACATGCACGACCACGATTCCCCTTATGAGACGGGGCTTTGCTGATTACCATGGTTGGTGCTAGTATAGAGCCTGCATTTCTAGTGGCGGAAGTAACATGGTCACTTTGAGATGGCGTCGTGTCAAAAAAAGGGCGGCCATGGGCTGTTTTCACATACACTGGGCACACCATTGCATGCCCTCGTGGATGATACGTGTGATGTACATCATGAGGTGTTGTCACCAACCTGTGGTCTCTTTGCTAGTATCGTCATGGGAAAGGTGATATTCGGGTACTTACCTCGGGTGTGAGAAATGTCGCGAGTCGGGTCTTGACACATAAGTTTCCCGAGTTTTGTGGGTAAAGTGCGCAACCTCTGTAGAGTGTAAAACTATTAAAATAGTCGTGTTTACGGTCATGGACAGTTGGATGACCGCTCTTGGGCTACTTCTATGTTTACCAAACAGTGTGCGTGTGTGAGAAAGGTGGTTATGTGATAAAAATGATACCTGAGCTAAGTAGGATGACTTGGCATGATGAGTGAACACGGGTTGTTCAACACTTAGTTGATATTAACATATGTAACCTGTTCACATGGATATCACTTACCTTATGATGTATGCCCTCCTAATCAGTTGATCATGTCATTGCACCAGGGAAAAATCTGCTTTCCGTAAAGTACTTAATAGTGTTGTCTTATGCTTCATTATTGCCTTGTCCCACATTCAATGTACTCACTCGCTAGCTACCTGTTATTTAGTTGGCCAGGCATGGAAGAGCACGAACATGGAGAAGAGTTCATCGGTAACGAACACACGAACTAGGACGCTTCCCAGTCAGAATGCGAGTAGGTTAAGGAAAATGGTATGGGTTCATGCTTTCGTTCAAGATTTCCACTCCTAGTTGTGTTTGTTGTGTCGGCCTTCGAGGCCCTATCTATGTAACACTTGACCGCGATGGTCTTTATCTGTATTAGACGGTATGTAAGGATGTAAGACTCTTGTATTTCAGCTGTTGTTTGTTCATTGAGCATTGATATCTGGGATCATTGTACACGTGCATTCGGCGACCACGACTTATGAGTCAGGGTCCCCACAGAGGCGGTATGAGAGGGAGGTTGACTGTAGGAATCCTTAGCTAGCATGGACGTCAGATTGGACAAACTCTCGTTCCAAAATTATACCTAGCATCTATACTTAGGAGCTTCTGCACTTCTTACCCCTTCCCCTCTATTTTTGAAAACTCTTTACTTACACCCTCCACTTAAACCTTGTAGATGGACGTCGTACACGAAGAACTCCTAGCATCCGGCTTTCCCATACTCCTTGACGACAGCCTGGAGAAGTGCCAAATCCGCCAATCACCCGTTTTCCTCTACCATGAGCACTGGGTCAATGCCACCATGAAGGGGTACCATGTTGATGTGGTTGCGAAGGAAAACGACTCCGCAACAAGCTAGTTCTTTGAAGGACCACAAATGGAGACTCTGGTGTTAGCAGTCGATATAGCGGTGCGGAAGGAGCTCATCCACCTCCGCGGCATCCTTCCATAGATGGCTGACAAGACGGCTACTCGCCACTTCCCTTTTGGGAAGAATGGTGATGGCGGGAGTTGGACATTGATCCCATCCCTGGAGGACGGAACACCAGTCAGGTTCCAGACCTACTTCAGACTCTCCGCCGACAGTCTGGCTCACAACCTGATCAAGGAGTCCGTGAAGCTTCACCGGGAACTTCACCACACCCGTGAGGTACTCCGTCAAGCTAATATGAATCGAAGCAAGATCAAGAAGGATGGAGCCCCCGATGGGCGACCCATTGTCGCTTATAGAGGAGGAGTACCCCCAGCTAGAGATGCACCCACACTACATCATCGCATGAGTGCAAAGGAGTATCCTGAGCTCTTCACCGCTCCATCGGTGAAGCGTCATCGGTATGGACGTCCCCGTTCCCCGACTCCCTCGATGGGAGATGATGCCCGTACAGATGATGACTAGGAGGAAGACCCAGAGGACCATGAGTACAAGACCGAGAAGTCCACTACTTGAGTCCGAGAACCCCTAGGGTAGGATAAGCTATGTATCCCTCATGCAAAGTCTTGTCCATGTAATGGTTCATATGAAACCATGTTTGTTGGTTACTTGTTTTTCTGTTTGTGTTTTGATGCAAGTCACGCTTTTGCCGTAGGCAACATGTTAATTACTACATCGCCTATCTTATCTTAATGTTATGCGATTAGTCTTTTGACCTTTATTTGACACACTTGCACTGTACCAATCCCCTTAGGCGTGATTCCCCCTGTTGCTATTTCTTCGTCTATTCCAGTTGTTTGACTTGGCTTCTCCAAACAGGATGGTGAATTCTACTTGCACTAGTACTTTTGGCAACCCCAGCACCGACATCTCTAGCTAGCAGCTAGGAGCCGGTGGGTCTGCTCAAGCTGGATGTTACCAGGAGCAGCCATAAGGCGACCTTCCCCCGCCATCGCCTCCACCGGAGAACATGACCATGGCTCAGTTTCTCCAAGTTCTCCAGGAGGAAGGCCAAGACAACACTACTACTATCCAGCAGATGGCTTAGGTTCTGGTCCAATCCCTTCGTCAAAAATGCAATCTATCGTCGCAAGTATAATGGAAAAAATAAGGCAAAAACAGGAAAAATAACACACTCAGGAAAATGTCAACCCATTTTTGTAAAATATTAGGGTGAGTATACGTACTCTGAACATTATTGGGTTTTATTTTTGAAGTGCAAAATGTTGTGAATAACATTTTAACATAAGGTAAAAATGTCCTAAACAAGGTTTTAAAATAAAACAATGCATGAAACTATCTTTAAAAATTACACAAGTGGAACTATAAAATACTACATAATATTACAAGATTTTAGGTGGAGGAATATTTGGATTTGGATAAATATTCATCACTCGCGGATTTTTGCAAAACAGAAATAAAAAGAAAAAGAAAAAGGACCAGAGTTCCTGGGCCAGAGTCGGCTAGTAGCTGGGCCAGCCATAGGCCAACCAGCCCACACGAGTTAGGCAACGGGCGGGGCTGATATGTCTCCAACGTATCTATAATTTATGATTGTTCCATGCTATTATATTATTTGTTTTGGATATTTTATATGCATTAATATGTTGTTTTATATTATTCTTGGGACTAACCTATTAATCTAGAGCCTAGTGTTAGTCTTTGTTTTTTCCACGTTTTTGAGTATTGCAGATAAGGAATATTAAATGGAGTCCAAATGAAACAAAATCTCCGGAAATATTTTTCTTGGACCAGAAGACACCTAGGAGAATTGGAGTAGGGGTCAAGGCACTTGCCGGGAGGCCACAACCCTGCACGGCGCGCCCTAGGGTGTGGCCGCGCCCCTGGCTTGTGGGCCCCGTGCAGGTCCACTAACCCTATTTCTTGGCCTATAAATTCCCAAATATTTCCGTATCACCAAAAGAAGCCACGAAAATATTTTTACGCAGTCGGGAGCCTCTGTTCCCGAGAGATCCAATCTCGGAGCCTTTTTTGGTAATCTGCCGGAGAGGGAATTGATCACGGAGGGCATATAGATCAACTCTATTGCCCCTCCGATGATGTGTGAGTAGGTCACCACAGAACTACGGGTCCATAGCTAGTAGCTAGATGGCTTCTTCTCTCTGTTTGATCTTCAATACCATGTTCTTCATGATATTCATGGCGATCTATCCGAGATAATACTCTTTTGTGGTGTGTTTGTCGAGATCCGATGAATTGTGAGTTTACTTTCAGATTATCTATGAATATTATTTGAGTCTCTTCTGAATTCTTATATGCATGATTTCATATCTTTGCAAATTGCTTCAAATTATTGGTTTGGTTTGGCCAACTAGATTGGTAATTCTTGCAATTGGAGAAATGCTTAGTTTTGGGTTCAATCTTGCGGTGTCCTCACCCAGTGACAAAGCAGGGGTAGCGAGGCACGTATTGTATTGTTGCCATCAAGGATAAAAAGATGGGGTTTTCATCATATTGCTTGAGTTTATCCCTCTACATCATGTCATCTTACTTAATGCCTTACTCTATTCTTCATGAACTTAATACTCTAGATGCTGGCAGGAGTTGGTCGATGTGTGGAGTAATAGTAGTAGATGTAGAATCATTTTGGTCTACTTGACAAGGACGTGATGCATATATGCATAATCATTGCCTTAGATATCTTCATGATTATTCGCTTTTCTATCAATTGCTCGACAGTAATTTGTTCACACACCATATTATTTTCCTTTATGAGAAAGGCCTCTAGTGAAACCTATGGCCCCCGGGTCTATGTTCCATATTATATTTTTAGATCTATGAACCAAAAATACTTTGCTGCAATTTATTTACTTTTGTTTCCGCAATCTTTTATATCTATCTCTATCAGATCTCATCGTTGCAAATAACTCCGAAGGGATTGACAACCCCTTTATAGCATTGGGTGCAAGTGTTTGATTATTTGTGTAGGTACTACTATTGGGGCCTTTCTTGTTCCTCCTACTGGATTGATACCTTGATTCTCAACAAACTAAGGGTAATACTTATCTACTTCGTTGCATCACCCATTCCTCTTCAAGGGAAAACCAACACAGGCTCAAGAGGTAGAAAGAAGGATTTCTGGCGCCTTTGCCAGGGAGGATACATAGCAAGATCACGCCTACCAAGTACCCATCACAAACTCATTTCTTGCATTTACTTTATTTTCCATTTGCCTCTCGTTTTCCTCTCCCCCACTTCACCAATTTGCCGTTTTATTCGCCTTTTTCTCGCTGGATCTCTTTTTGTTTACTTGTGTTACCATGTGCCTTCTATTTGGTTCCATCTTTGCTTGCTAAAAATCTATTGATATGGATCCTCATCCACTTGCTAATATTTTCATGAGATCCAATTATGATTAACCAATTGCTAGTGAGTTGAGTGTACTTGATTATCTCCACGAAGTTTTGCTTGAGATTCGTGAATCTGAAAATTGTGATGAAGTGAGTCAGGATGTTTCCTTGAATGAAAAGCATGATTGCAATGATATTGCTATAAATTCTATTAATATCAATTGTGCTAATGATATGCAAACCTACAAGCTTCGGGATGCTATATTTGATGAGTTTTCCATGACCACTACTTATTGCAATGATCGTGATTGGGGTGATAATGCTTCTTACGATCTTGATAATTTATTTAATACTCTTGATGATTATGATATTGAAATTGGGTTTGGAAGGGTGTCAACTTTAGGCATTATAGATCCTAATATTTTTGAGTGTGTTCAATCTTATGATTTTTTTAAAGAAGTGGTTTTGGAGAGGTCATGACTTTAGTTAATGATAATCCCACTATTTTGGAAGAGTGTCAACTTTGCATGCATGTGGACCATGAAGAGAAAATTTTATATGATAGTTATATTGTTGAATTCCTTCATGATGCTACTCAAATGTATTATGAGGGAGGAACATATGCTTTTACATATTGTAACAATATCAAGTTTCTTCTCTATGTGTTGGAAATTTTGAAGTTATACTTGTTTTCCCTTCCTATGCTAATTGATTCTTGTTCTCATAATTTGTTTGCTCACAAAATCCCTATGCATAGGAATTGGGTTATACTTAAATATGCTTTCCATGTGATTCATGATGCTCTCTTTATGTTTCAATTATTTACCTTTATGCGAGCATCATTGAAATCATTATGCCTAGCTAGGGGCGTTAAACAATAGCGCTTGTTGGGAGGCAACCCAATTTTGATTTATGTTTTTATTTTTTGCTTCTGTTTTTGAGTTCTGCACAAATTATTACCTACGTAATAATTGTGTTTTATCGTTTTAATTATTTTTTGAGCCATGCAGGACCTTTGGAATGACCTATGGTGTTTGCAAGTTGATTTTGCCGAAAAATAGAAACTTTTGCTCTCAGTCCAGGAATGTTTTAGATTCACTGGAACGTGCTTTCAATCTGAATTGTTTTACACAAGATTCATATACAAATTTCCTAGATCTTCCTAATTTTTTAGAATTTTTGGAGTCACAAAAGTATTCGAAGTTTACAGATTGCTACAAACTATTCTGTTTTTGACAGATTTTGTTTTCTTTGTGTTGTTTGCTTATTTTGATGAATCTATCGGTTGTATCGGGGGGTACGAATCATGGAGAAGTTTGAATAAAGTAAATATTACATCAATATAAACAAAGAATGATTTCACAACATTACCTA
This sequence comes from Hordeum vulgare subsp. vulgare, assembly GCF_904849725.1. Lineage (NCBI taxonomy): Eukaryota > Viridiplantae > Streptophyta > Magnoliopsida > Poales > Poaceae > Hordeum > Hordeum vulgare. The sequence goes on along the minus strand of NC_058524.1, from coordinate 395,279,891 downwards.
AGTGGTGATTTATTTTTCTTATACCAAATGATCTCATGAGTTTTCTGTTGAGTTTTCTGTTGTGAAGTTTTCAAGTTGTGGGTAAAGATTTGATGGACTACAGAATAAGGAGTGGCAAGAGACTAAGATTGGGGATGCCCAATGCACCCCAATCCATATTCAAGAATACCAAAGAGCCTAAGCTTGGGGATGCCACGGAAGGCATCCCCTCTTTCGTCTTCAATCCATCGGTAAATTTACTTGAGGCTATATTTTTATTCACCACATATTATGTGTTTTGCTTGGAGCGTCTTGTGTGGTATGAGTCTTTACTTTTTAGTTTGCCACAATAATCCTTGCTGCACACACCTTTTGAGAGAGACACACGCTGAATCATGAATTTATTGGAATACTCTTTGTGCTTCACTTATATCTTTTGGGCTAGGCAATGTTGCTCTAGTACTTCACTTATATATTTTAGAGCATGGCGTTGTTTTGTTTTATAGAAATTATTAAACTCTCGTACCTCACTTATATTATTTTGAGAGTTCCTTAAACAGCATCATAATTGGTTTAGGTTATGAATTTAGTCCTAATATAATAGGCAACCAAGAGGGATATAATAAAAACTTTCATATTAAGTGCATTGAATATGATGAGAAGTTTGATTCCTTGCATATAGTTTTGAGATATGAAGATGGTGATATGAGAGTCATGCTAGTAAGTAATTGTGAACTAGAAGAAATACTTGTGTTAAAGCTTGTGATTCCCGTAGCATGCTCGTATGGTGAACCGTTATGTCATGAAGTCAGAGCATGATTTGTTGAAGGATTGTCAACCTTTGTGTGGAGGTGGGATCGCGCAATGGTTTACTCCTGCCAACCCTTCCCCTAGGAGCATGCGTCTAATACTTTGGTTCCATAACTAATAGGCTTTTGCAATAAGTATGTGAGTTCTTTATGACTAATATAGAGTTCATGGATTATAAGCACTCTCACCCTTCCACCTTTTCTAGCCTCTCTAGTACCACACAACTTACGCTGATACATTAAACCCACCTTCCTAAAAACAACCACCATATATTTTCCTCAAAACAGCCATCATATCTACCTATTATGGCATTGTCATAGCCATTCCGAGATATATTGCCATGCAATACCACTGTCTTGTTTTTGTGACACACACCATTACTTCCATATTACTTATAGAGTCATACTTTGTTCTAGATATCGAGTTGTAACATTTTGAGTTATAAGTAAATAAAAGTGTGATGATTTTTATTCTTAGAGTATTGTCCTGTGTGAGAAAAAGGATGATGGAAGCTATGATTCCCTCACAAGTTGGGATGAGTCTCCGGACTTTACAATAAAAGAGGCTAGCGAAGCCCATAAAAATAAAATAAAAGAGGCCACAGAATCCCATCCAAAAAAGAGAAAAAAGGAAAAAATGAGAGAAAGAGAGAAGGGAAAATGCTACTATCTTTTTCCACACTTGTGCTTCAAAGTAGCACAATGTTCTTCGTAGAGAGTCTCCTACTTTGTCACTTTCATATAACTAGTGGTATTACATCTTTCGCACAACCACTTAATTTTCTTTTTGAGCTTTCATACACTTATAGCTCTAGTCCATTTGGTACATGGCAATCCCTACTCACTCACATTAATATCTATTAATGTGCATCTGCATAGCCCGTCGATATGCCTAGTTGATGTAAGACTATCTTCTTCCTTTCTTTTTGCAACCTCCATCACACTCTATTCCACCTATAGTGCTATGGCTCACACTCATGTATTACGTGAGAGTTGAAAATGTTTGAGAACATAAAAGGTGTGAAACAATTGCTTGATTTTCACCAGGATTGTGCATGATTTAGATACTTTGTGTGGTGAACGTGGAGCATAGCCACACCAAATGATTTTGTAGGGATAACTTTCTAAGACCATGCTATTTTGAAAGGAAGCAATTACCTTATTAGTATGCTCGAAGTATTATTGTTTTTGTGTCAATATTAGACTTTCGTTTTGAATCTTATGGATCTGAATATTCATGCCACATTAGAGAATATTACATGGATAAATATGTTTGGTGGCATTCCACATAAAAAAATCCTGTTTTTATCATTTACCTACTCGAGGACGAGGAGTAATTAAGCTTGGGGATGCTTCATACGTCTCCAACGTATCTATAATTTGTATTGTTCCATGCTATTATATTATCTGTTTTGGATGTTTTATATGCATTAATATGTTGTTTTATATTATTCTTGGGACTAACCTATTAATCTAGAGCCTAGTGTTAGTTTTTTTCCATGTTTTTTAGTTTTGAAGATAAGGAATATTAAACAGAGTCCAAACGGAACAAAATCTCCGAAAAGATTTTTCTTGGACCAGAGGACACCCAGGAGACTTGGAGTAGGGGGCAAGTCACTTGCCGAGAGGCCACAAGCCTGTAGGGAGCGCCTTGGGAGGTGGTCGCGCCCCCTGTATTGTGGCCCCCCCGCAAGTCTCCTAACCCTATTTCTTGGCCTATAAATTCCCAAATATTCCCGTATCACCAAAAAGAGCCACGGAAATACTTTTATGCCACCGAGAGCCTCTATTCCCGAGAGATCCAATCCGGGAGCCTTTTTCGGTAATCTACCAGAGAGGGAATTGATGTTGGAGCGCATCTACATCAACTCCATTGCCCCTCCGATGATGTGTGAGGGCTTCTTCTCTCTCTTTGATCTTCAATACCATGTTTTTCATGATCCTCATGGAGATCTATCCGATGTAATACTCTTTTGTGGTGTGTTTGTTGAGATCCGATGAATTGTCAGTTTATGCTCAGATTATCTATGAATATTATTTGAGTCCCTTCTGAATTCTTATATGCATGATTTCATATCTTTGCAAGTCTCTTCAAATTATTAGTTGGTTTGGCCAACTAGATTGGTAATTCTTGCAATGGTAGAAGTGCTTAGTTTTGGGTTCAATCTTGCGGTGTCCTCACCCAGTGACAAAGTAGGGGTAGCGAGGCATGTATTGTATTGTTGCCATCAAGGATAAAAAGATGGGGTTTTCATCATATTGCTTGAGTTTATCCCTCTACATCATGTCATCCTACTTAATGCGTTAATATGTTCTTCCTGAACTTAATACTCAATATGCAGGCAGGAGTCGGTCGATGTGTGGAGTAATAGTAGTAGATGCAGAATCGTTTTGGTATACTTGACACAGACGTGATGCGTATATGCATAATCATTGCTTTAGATATCTTCATAATTATTCGCTTTTATATCAATTGCTCGACAATAATTTATTCACCCATCGTATTATTTTCCTTTATGAGAGAAGCCTTTAGTGAAACCTATGGCCCCAGTGTCTATTTTCCATATTATATTTTAGATATATAAACCAAAAAAACCAAAAATACTTTGCTGCAACTTACTTACTTTTGCTTCCGCAATCTTTTATATTTATCTCTATCAGATCTCATGCTTGCAAATAACTCTGAAGGGATTGACAACCCCTTAATAGCGTTGGGTGCAAGTGTTTGATTATTTGTGTAGGTACTACTATTGGGGCCTTGCTTGTTCCTCCTACTGGATTGATACCTTGGTTCTCAAAAAATTGAGGGAAATACTTATCTACTTCACTGCATCACCCTCTCCTCTTCAAGGGAAAACCAACGCAAGCTCAAGAGGTAGCAGGGGCCCGGGGGCCAGTGAGAGAGAGAGAAGAGAGGCTGACGATTGGACCCCACGTGACGGGTCCGTCGTGAACCCCTCGCGAGAGGGTGGCGAGTCTCACCGGCGATGACAAGGACCATGGTGAGGCAAGCAGGCAATGGGGATGGGCTCAGGAGTGAGTCACCGATCAGGTGGAGGTGGAGCGGACCGTTGGAGCGCAGGGAGTCACCGGCGATGAGACCTCACCGTGGAGGTGCTTCGGGAGGTGGTTGTACGGTCCGTTTCGCAAAGCAAAAGGGACAGGGAAGAGGGGGAAACACATCAGGAGGGCATGGGAGGGCTGAAGGAGGAAGAAGGAGGGCCAGAGCGTCTCCCTACCATGAGATCGACGGCAGGCCGAGATGGCGGAGCTCCGGCTCGATCTCGAGCTCACGGAGCTGAGGAGCTTAAATGGGGACACTGACGCGATATTAGGATGAGGGAAGGGAGACCACAAGGGAGATGGGTTCTCGGGGGAGCTTCATCTAGGTAGGGCACGAGGCCACCGTGGATTTGTGCGCCGGAGATGGCTGCGACGACCACTAGGGGCATGGGAGAAGGAATGGGTGGCTCGAGGGTATCCCTACGGGTCGTCCACAACCGCATGGTGAGAGAGGAGAGGGGGGAGCGCGCGCATGCGATCTCATGCATTGGCTGGTTAGGGCGACAGTGTACTCATGCAGGAGGGGACATCAGGAGGGTCAGAAAGGAGGGGGATGTTGCCCTGGCATTTTGCGAGCGTCGGGGCGCTGCTCCTGGCGTGCGTGAGGGGCTCGAGGAGGGCATGTGTGCAAGTTCAATCCTCTAGTGCACCGCGGTTGTCCTATAGCGCGCTAGAGAGCACGCGTATGGCCGACATGATGATCCACTGACGCGCTCTAGTGCCCTTTTGTAGAATGAGGAATAAACAAGAGTGAGGGAGGCATTAGATGCTCCAGGAACTGTCTAGGGTAGAGAGATAATCGAGAGAGATAGGGGAGAAAGTGTCTATCCAAGGGATTGCAAGTGGGGTAGTACCCCTACAATCATGGAGCTGGGCGCCATGAAACTTAAAAGGGGTGCTGGGGTTCCTATGAAGTTGTGGTAAACTTTTGTGATGAAGGAAAAAAGCTTTGGATGCCCTAGTAGCATATTTGGCATTCTGCCAGAAGGTGTTTGATGGGGTTTTGGGCAGAATTCCTTTGCCCAATTTTTGTGAAACTTAACAAGATGGAATTGGGGGTAGAATCAATAGGGATCACCAAGTTTGACCTCATTTGAGAAAATTTGGCAATGCAAACATGAAAAACTCTAGAAATGGACATAATCACATTCCTGTGGACTTAGGTGATCAAATCAACGCCCACATATGCATAACTTAGTGTAGCATCCTAATTTGGGGGCTGGATCACTCGTGTAAAGTTTGGGATCAATTGAATATACTTGGCAATGTAAAATTGCTCAAATTTGGTTCTGGACAAAGAGGGTTTTGGGATATTTTGGTGAACCAAAATCCACTTGCATTGAGATCAAACTTTCCACGATCACCACATATATCATGTGTGACTTGCTAAAATTTTTCTAGAATTTATTGAGAATATTTTCTATGGAAATATTTCAAAAGGTTGAAATAGGCAGAAAGGGTTTTGAGGGGTTTTGTCCAATATTTTGAACATGACCATGTGTTAAAACTCTTATATATGAAAAATATATGTCGAGTGAGTTTCCCTAAATTTTCTCAAATCTTTTTAAAGTAATAAAATATTTTTTACCTTTGAAATACCATTTCTAGCCTGAAAAGGAAGTGTTTAAATAAAATAGTAAAATAACTTTTAAAATAATTGTTTTATGGTTTTGGGAAACCTTTTTGATAATAGGTTCCAAATAAAATCTTTGGGATACGGCATCTCCCCTAAATTGAGGACTTGTAGTGCAAATCTCAAATCAGGGGTTTTAGAAAGCTTAAAAAAATAAATGCCTTTTGTTGAAATAAAAATTTATAAACATAGTTTCTGGTCCTATTCACATGGTATGGTCATTAGGCAAAGATTTGGAGTCAAGGAGAGGGGTTCATAAGAGGAGAATAACTTTTGTGACTTAAAACACAACCAAACACACAAGCAAGTAGCAACCAATTCAACCATCGTAGGCATATAAAAAGTTTAGTTGGATCTAATTTTAATAAAACCATCATGTGGCAAAGTGGTACAAACATAGGGTGTGACGTAGAGGTCCAATCATAATTGCACACGATCCAAGTATGGAAAGTGTGTTAGCGTCTGCCTCTCCCTCATTGCATATGACAAGTATCTATCATGTTATATTCTATTGCCTATTGAAAATCTTTCTCTTGCGTTACACAAAAAAGTTTTCTACAAATCAAATAAGTAAATTAGTATTTATTAAAACAACACCGAACTTTTATTTCCACGTTCTTTATTACCTTGCAAACCTATCTATTACACCTACTAAGTACTTCTAGTTTCCTTCCCGCAAAATAGTTTCATACTTGTTCTAGGTAAAGTAAGCGTTAGCATGCATAGAGTTGTATTGTTGGTCGATAGAACTTGAGAGAATATTAATTTTACCTTTAGCTACTTGTAGGGATCGATAGTCTAACTGTACGAAAAAGTCTACAAACAATCCCCTATACTTGTGGGTTATCATGGGGATGACCTGGCCCTTCTCCGGAGCATGGCGTGTTTCAGCTCCTCGATGCTTTCGCCGATGATGTAGGAGGCCTCCTACTTGCCCTTGGAACCAGAGTCGTCCATGGACGAACTAGGGGAGTGGTTTAAGGAGATTGGGAGTAAGGTTGAGTCTGGGTGCTTAAAGCTCAAAAGATTGGGGAAGGCAATAGCAATGCGAGTTGTGAGAAGCATGTGGAGGCTGTGGTGGTTGTTTAGATTTTATAAGCTGCCGTAATGCCAAGATCCCCTTTACTATGTCGCGGACCTCGCCCTTTCCCGATATAATCATGCAATTATGTGCGGGTGGGGTAACCCAAATCATAAACCATATCCCTTACAAAGCTGGAACGATGTCCATATCGATGGGAAGTGCCAATGAAGGAACTGACTCGAACCGCAAATCAAGTTTTTGTAATTGGTTAGTGGTCATGACTGGCCGCAACCTTTCGCTAAAAAGGTGTTAGGCGAAGGCACTGTTCACACTCGATTGGTTGGCCTTCAAGGCTAAGTAACACATACTGCTCGGAAATAGGGAAGTCATATGTGGCCGAACTGATGCTAGCCGAGCATAAATGGGGAGAACAACTCGCCATGCAAGCCGAAGACTTTGGGCACGAGAAGCTGCTAGGAATCAAGACTACGACATTGGAGGCCCATTCAGGGGTTACTGTGGGAGTCCAAAAATAAGGGCTCTTCGGGCCACCAACCTATCTCTATGCGTCGGGCTCATGGGCCGTTCTATTACTATCATTGAAGGACCGCATTAAGGATGGAAACTTCCGAAGCCTTGGTGTATGCTCCAAGTCAAGATGATAATATCAACATCTTTATTCCTGGATGTAACCGACCATATGTAACCCTAGGTACCCCCGGTGTCTATATAAACCAGAGGGTTTTAGTTTGTACCCAACATCTTTACCCATAGGGTTTAGACCACAACACACGATCTCGAGGTAGATCAACTCTGTACTCGATACTTCATCATGAATATAAACAAGAGAGGGACATAGCGTTTTACTTCCATCAAGTGGGCCCGAACTTGGGTAAACATCGTCTCCCTTATTCCTCTTACCATTGATCCAAGATCCAAAGCCCGGGACCCCCTACCCGAGATCTGACGGTTTTGACGCTGACACCCTCCTCGTAGTGATGAGTCGCATGAGCCTGTCCGTGCACCAAGCTGCTGGCTCTAGAGTTGAGGAAAGCAAGGACATGCTGAGAAAATAACATGTAGTCATTGTTGAAGGCACCAGCACGGCCATTGATAAAACGCCATGAGTTATTATTTAAAGCAACCAACAACGTGGAGGCGCCTGTGCGCGAGGCATCGATAGTGTCCTTGATGGCGAGGTGCTACACCAAGATGTAGGGGTCAATGCGCATGACAACCATCATGGCATCATCCGTACGTGCGGTCGCGATTTGCTTCTCTTTTGCCAATGCTCCTTGAGATCCTCGCTATATTGCGTGCACCATGTCTTTCGGCAATGATTATGTGGGGTGTGGGCCGGTGATTTTGGTGGAATGTATCACGCCGGCGGTCAAGTCATGTGGGATGGAGGGGGAGGGGGTATGGGGAAGATATGGATTACCTAAATTAATGGAGGAGGCCGAGCAGTACGAAGGAGCGTCGCTTGCAAGGAGGCGGCGCTTCAATCAAGCAGGGGGAATCAGGGGGAAACGTGGCTTTGGTTTGGTACGAGGGGTGGGGGAGGTAGATATTTGCGCGGTCGTACAAAATTTCATTTCGTGCGATGAAAAATTGGCGCACACAGTCACATCGGACATAGGCCCTTTATCAGAACCTTGTGTACTATCCAACATCAAAAATGAATTATATAGTTTATCCCGTGTATGATGAGACTGAAATGGAAATTTTGGTCTCCAAGCTTCCGGCGTAAGATATTGGATACTACATTGCACACGGTACTTGCATTTCATTTTCATTCGGAAGAGAAAATGGGGATAGAACGGTAAATTTTGGTCCAACTTTCCCTCGTTACAGTGGTCATCCACGTCATTGCTTAATTTAACAACACTTGAAAATTTGAATACTACACAAAGGAGCCTACAAAACTGCCCACACTTACTTAATCGAGCAATTAAACATAGTTAGTTAACCTAAACAATACTCTAACAAAAGTCCAACGCTCTAAATAGAGACTAATATTCTTCTTGGCACTCGTCGATCTCCGCCGCCACCTGGATGACTAGCTCCCTCTCGACGACCTTTGGGGTAAGGAGATCCATGGCATCCATCACCACATATTCCACCAGCATCTAGCAGTCCTTGTCCACCATCTCTTTGGATAAGGCCGCCACGAATCGGGCGTGGGTGGCCTTGGTTCAGGCATGGACGACAACCATCTTGGCTGGGGAGGCCGCCAATGAACGGACGCCTGCTCGAGCACACTTAACGATTACCAACTCATCACACGTGGGTTGTCAACCGGTGTTAGAGAAGGAATTTGTGATTTGTGTAGTGACCGACACAAGATGGGCATGGTCGTCTGCCATCAGGACTACGATGGGCGCCGAGAAACTGGCAGCTGATGTCTTGTTCTCACAATTTGCTATCCCCGCCGTGGTTGTTTCTAGTGCCCTCTCTGCTACAACGGCTGCTCTTTCGGTTGCTATAGCCGCCGTGTCGGGGGTAGCGGTTGTGTTCAACATGTTGAGAGCATGCTCATAGCTGATGCAGCCGCTCTCGGGCCGGAGTGGGTTGCCGAAGTTCCCTCAAAATGGGGATCCACGTCCCCATCTTTCATCGGCGATGATTGAATAATAAAATGGTCTTGAGGAGTGAGTGTAGTAAACTGGTCGGCGATGGATTGTAGCTCACAAAGATTTCGGCGTAAGCCATGCATGTATGAGGATTGGCCCAAGATATTTTGTACTGCATCACATACGATTCAAGATCATGAACTATTTGTGATAGACTTGATTTTCATATTGTTTTTAAAACGAAAAATTAGGTTACTTCGGCAAAGGATTGTGTTTGGATTGCAAAAAGATTTATCTGGAGTGATCACGGAACAATAGCAGTGTCATGCTAATATATGGAATTATTTAGGGTTAGTTTGGCATTTTTATGCATTGATTGAGTTTTCTAGACATATATGTATAATTCAAATTTGAACTACCGTCCTAAGGTTTAGTGCATCCCAATGGGTTGACAAATCATATAAGTATCCATTCCTTCATCTTTAGGCCACATGCAATAAATGGGAATGAATTCAAACATCTCGGCATCTTGGTGAGGCCACAAACATTGAGAAACTTGGTTTTTCAATTACTTAAATCCAAAACGTAGCAGAAATTCATGAAACTTGGCAGGTTGTCATGACATGGCACATATGTGCCATGGTAAAAAAACTCTCTAATTTGGGAAAAGTTTAGGTACAAGTCCCTTACAAACCGGAGCTTCTCATGGGAAGCTTTGTGGTTTCAATAGGGAACACGTCACCTTATGTGGGCGAAACGATATCCGCTCATCTTCTCGCCTTGAACTATTTCTAGAGGCAACATAGACCAGTAGGAGTGTCTTGATAAATATGTAATTATTCAAGGTTCTTTTTGTATTTTTATATATTAATTGAGTTTTCTAGGCATTTATTGTGTATAATTCAAATTCTAAATAAAATCACAAGGTATGGTGCATCAAAATGGGTTGGAAAATATACATGTGTCCATGGCTGCATTATTTGGGCCCCATGCAAGATATAGGAATAAATTCCAAACTTATCGGGGTCTTGCCTCGGCCACAAACATTGAGAAAATTGGGTTTTAAATTCATATAAATCAAAGACTCATTAGAAATTCATGAAAATTGGCATGGTGTCATGACATGGCTCATATGTGTTGTGGTAAAAAAATTATCCAATTTGGGACAAGTTTTGGCACAAGCCCCTTACAAGCCGGAGCTTGTCACGGGAAGCTTTGTGGTTTCGATGTGGAATGCTTCACCTTACATGGACAAAACGACATCCACTACGTCTTCTCGTCTTGAACTATTTTTAGAGGCAACATAGACCAGCATGAGTGTCATGCACAAATTTGGAATTTTACATATTTCCTTTTCCCTTTTTCTACATTAATTGAGTTGTATAGACATTTAATATGCATAATTCAAATTTGAACTACAATCACAAGGTCTGGTGCATCAAAATGGGTTGAAAAACCATATAAGTGTACATGTCTCCATCTTTAGGTCCCATGCAAGAAATGGGAATGAATTTGAAATATCTAGGGGTCTTGACTCAGCCACACAAATATTTAGAAATTCGGGTTTTAAATTCATGTAAATCAAAAACTAATCAGAAAATTCATGAAACTTGACATGGTGTCATGACATGGCACATATGTGTGGTGGTAAAAAACTGAGCAATTTGGGACAAGTATCGGCACAAGCCCCTTACAATTCGGAGTTTCTTACGGGAAGATTTGTTGTTTTGATATGGAATGCGTCACCTTACAAGGGTGCAACGACATCCGCTGCCTCTTCTCGCCTTGAACTATTTCTAGAGGCAACATAGACCAATATGAATGTCATTCTAAAATATGGAATTATCCAGGGTTTCTTTGGCCCTATTTATACATTAATTGAGTTTCATAGGATCTTAATGGGCATAATTCAAATTCAAACTACAACCACGAGGTCTAGTGCACCAAATGTTGGAAATTTGCCCTAGAGGCAATAATAAAGTGGTTATTATTAGATTTCCTTGTTCATGATAATCATATATTATCAATGCTAGAATTGTATTGATTGGAAACTCAAATATATGTGTGGGAACATAGACAATGAATTGTCCCTAGTGATCTTCTAATGGACTAGCTCGTTGGTTAAATATGGTCCAAGGTTTCCTGCCCATAGACATGAGTTGTCATTTGATAACGGGATCACATCATTAGGAGAACGATGTGATGGAGAAGACCCAAACTAGCATATCATCATGTCCGTTTATTGTTATTGTTCTCGCCATGTCAAGTATGTGTTCCTATGACCATGAGATCATGCAACTCACTAACACCGGAGGAGTACCTTGTGTGTATCAAACGTCGCAACGTAACTCGGTGACTAGAAAGATGCTCTACAGGTATCTTTGAGGGTGTGTGTTGAGTTGGCATGGATCAAGACTAGGATTTGTTACTCCATGTGACGGAGAGGTATCTGAGGGCCCACTCGGTAATACAACATCACAATGAGCTTGCAAGCAATGTGACTAAAGAGTTAGCCACATGATCTTGTATTGCGGAATGAGTAAAGAGACTTTCTAGTAACGAGATTGAACTAGGTATGGAGATATTGATGATCGAATCTCGGGCAAGTAACATACAGATGAACAAAGGGAACTACATACAGGATTGACACTCACGCAGATTTTTCTTGATCATGGTTCGCAGTAATGTTGAAAGTGTGTGATTCACCACGTGCGTTTGACCATAAGTTTGGGGGCAATAAGTAGTACAGAACAGCAACTTCGTTACCAGCTTTCCCCAAAGTGTCCAATCTAGGAGGCACCACCCTCCAAAACGTAATAGATGTAAAAAGAACCAACTCTGACGATGCGAACATGGCGACTCCCACCTCCCACCTCCTACACCAGCAACTACATGGCGATCTGGATTTCTAGCTGGCGTGCATCTCTCTCTCAGCTCATCATCTCAGGTGAACTCTCACGATCCTCTACGTGTTCTCTTTCATGGCCTCCATGGGTGGCTCCACGTTGGATCTGGATTTTTCACCTGGTGCGGCTTTTGCGGATGAGGTGTTCTGTCATCCTGGTTTTTTTGTGCACCCAATGAATCATCGTCGACCTTTCATCATGGTGGTCTCTTTTGGCCGCCACACTTTCCGCCTTTTTGAGGATTCAGTAGCTGCGGTGCTTGAGTCTTCCATTGGGGGTTCGACCATTGATCTTGTGGTCACTAAAGTCACGGACTCGATTTTCTCGTTCATGGTTTCTTGCAAGCAAGTTGGTTTTCATATTATGGCATTGCATTCGTATAAGTGCTCCAGTTTTATGTGTTCCTTCCATCTTTGGGGCAATGGTGGTCCGAATTGGCGTCGTGAATTTTCTCTATGGAAGAAACAGTGTGATGCTGAATGGATTTTGGTTAGCCCGTCTAAGAGGAGGGCAGCATTAGGTCTGATGGAAATGCATTCCAGACCTATTAAATCCTCTTTTAAATCTGGATCATCTACACGGAAGAAACTATCTTTTGCAACCCTTCAACAGTATGAGGTTTGCAAAGGTTACAGGTGTCCTGTCACCCATGATGAGCTTACGACACTTCAAAATGCTGGCTATTCTATTCCTCAGCAGGAGCGTGTTATCATCAGTGCACCACACGTGGCTAAACTCCGGTGGATTACGGCGACGCCTCACATTGCTTTTGGGACAGTTTCTCGGCCGGTGCCACCCTCCGTGTTGTCGGGCTTTCAAAATCATATCAGCGGAATGAACGGGATTTCTTCCTCTCTTCGTGCAGATACTGTTCCCCCCTTCGGACGGGATTTTGGATTCGTTCAAACTGGCATCGTCCGATGGCTTAGTCAGTAGGCCTCCCCCTGATCAAATTCCCACTAATGGGCCGACAGTAGCCTCATATTCAAATGGACCGGATATTCCTTTCTCGCAAGAGGCCCATCAGCTCTTTATCGATTCAATTAATGCCATGGTTCAGGAGATATTCTCCTGCACGATCTGCTTGAATCATGGGCATCTAGCTCCCAACTGCATGGCTTCGCCCATATGCTCTTCCTACGGCAGGGTGGGCCATACGAAATCTAACTGTGCTTCTTTTATGCATGATAATTGTCTTACTTGGAAATGTAAGAGCCCCACCACCTCCCCTGTCGTTGATTTCTCGGGAACCTCTGCTCATCTTGGGGAAACCGTGCAGCCTGGCGAACAGTTCTCCCCTGTCTCGTCGCACTCATCACCTCCCAGGACTCCATCTGAGCCACCACCATTGACGCCACCTCCTCCTGCTATGCTCCTTGACATGGCCAACTTTGAGCTAGACCCTAAGAGGTATGTCCCTCCGGGCCATCACATCATCGACGGCGGCCCCAACCGCCTGCCAAGGACGTTCATCACTCCGGCGATCCCCATTGCCCGCAGACATGAACAGTTCGTCATCGGAGAGATGATGCCTGCCCCGCCTGCCGATCAAGTTGGTCAGGTACGACAAGATGTTGTTGATCTTCTGCACAACCGGGGTTTCCATGTTCGCTCCGCACAACCTTGGATTGCGGGGGTAGGTCTATTTGAGCTGAGAGATGCTGGTGAGAGCTTTGCTGCTGTCCATATGGTTCCTCAGGACCTGGGAAACGATTCTTTCGTTAGATTCATGCGACACAATGAGGGCGCAGGTTTTCGTGGCGCTACTGGTTTTCGTCAGGGATGCCTGATGTTTTTGGTTGTGCCTATGGATTTCCGCAACACCGATGACCTTGGTGCTGCCGTGAACACGTTTGGTGAATTCCACCATTGGGTCAGTGATGATCCATATCTCGTCCGCTCCATCGTTTTTGCATCGTTCCCGGACGAATTTCTGGTTCCTCAAAGTGTTACTTTTTATGAATATGCTTCTTGGGGTGGAGCAAGGGTTTCTTGGTCTGCGCCGCTATTCATCCTAGGTGCAGCCTTTGAAGAGCAGATGCACAATGATGAAGACCGAATGCCCCTCAATGGCAACCCCCACCAGATGCCAGGTCAGCCTTAGCAGGATGATCTGCTCTTTGCTCTGCCACCCTACCCTGCTCTCGGGTGGAACGATGTGCTGCAACCACCCCCAATGCCAGAGCCTCCAGTTCAGCCGGAAGAAGGCGGTTGGGGCTGGCAACCTGAAGTTCTAGATGCCGAACCTGTTGCACCTGAACCGGATTAGGTGTCCATGGTCATCGACCAACCAACATCTTCTGATTCTGCACAGGAGATTGTGGTCGTCGACCCCCAGCCAGATGATGTCGAAGCTGCTGCTGATGTCCCTGCCAATGCTGCCGCTGCTGACCATGCCCCAACCAATGAGGATGATGCTGACGAGGAGGCCCCTGAGGAGTTCAATCCCCTGGAAATTGTTCCTTATTTGCAGCCTAACTTTAGGCATGCCAACCTGATGATTGGAGCGGTCCGTGTTGCTTATGGACCTCCGTTTCCACCTGTCGTCTCATGGACAAGGTCTTTTGAAGCACTCATGGGGGTGTTCAATTCTCTACATGTCCCTTGTCACCTTCGCATGCCAGCGGCTATGCCTATTGTGCTCCCCAAGCGCTCCTGGTCATTTGCATTTGATGCAGATCGTGGGGAGCCCAACATTGTTTACAAGGACTGCACTCCTCTGTTGGAAATATGTCCTAGAGGCAATAATAAATTAGTTATTATTATATTTTCTTGTTCATAATAATCGTTTATTATCCATGCTTGAATTGTCTTGATTGGAAACTCAAATATATGTGTGGATATATAGACAACACACTGTCCCTAGTGAGCCTCTAGTTGGCTAGTTCGTTGATCAAAGATGGTCAAGGTTTCCTGGCCATAGGCAAGTGTTGTCACTTTATAACGGAATCACATAATTAGGAGAATCATGTGATGGACAAGACCCAAATTATATGCGTAGCATATTGATTGTGTCATTTTATTGCTATTGTTTTCTGTGTGTCAAGTATTTGTTCCTATGACCATGAGATCATATAACTCACTGGCACCGGAGGAGTACCTTGTGTGCATCAAACATCGCAATGTAACTCGGTGACTATAAAGGTGCTCTACAAATATATCCGAAGGTGTCCGTTGAGTTAGTATGGATCAAGACTGGGATTTGTCACTCCGTGTGACAAAGAGGTATCTCGGCGCCCACTCGGTAATACAACATCACACACAAGCCTTGCAAGCAATGTCACTAAGTGTAAGTCACGGGATCTTGTATTAAGGAACGAGTAAAGAGACTTGCCGGTAACGATATTGAAATAGGAATGCGGATACCAACGATCAAATCTCAGGCAAGTAACATACCGAAGGAAAAAGGGAATGACAAACGGGATTATATGAATCCTTGACATTGAGGTTCAAGCGATAAGATCTTCGGAGAATACGTTGGATCCAATATGGGCATCTAGGTCCCGGTATTGGATATTGACCGAGGAGTACCTCGGGGCATGTCTACATAGTTCTCGAACCAGCAGGGTCTGCACACTTAAGGTTCGATGATGTTTTAGTATAGTTGATTTATATGTGTGCTTACCGAATGTTGTTCGGAGTCCCGTATGAGGTCACGAACATCACGAGGGTTTCCGGAATGGTCCGGAAATGAAGATTGATATATAGGATGGCTTCAGTTGGTTACCGGAAGATTTTCAGGCATTACCGGGAATGTACCAGGAGTGACGAATGGGTTCCGGAAGTTCATCGGGAGGGGGGCAACTCACCCGGAGGAAGCCCAATGGCCCTAGGGATGGCGCACCAGCCCTTTGTGGGCTGGTGGGGCAGCCCAAGAGGGCCTTGGCGCCATAAGAAGAAAACCAAAGAAACAAAAAGGGGAGGCGGGAAGGCAGAGAAGGACTCCACTTTCCAATTCTAGTTGGACTAGGATTGGAGTAGGACTCCTCCTCTCCCTTGGCCGGCGCACCCTTGAGGGCTTGGCCCTCAAGGAAAGCCTCCTCCCCCTCTGTCCTATAGATAGTGGTGATTTAGGGCTGATTTGAGACAAGTTTTCCACGTGCAACTAAGATCTAGACACCATAGTTCTTCCTCTAGATCGTATTTCTGCGGAGCTCGGGCAGAGCCCTGCAGGAGTAGATCCTCACCACCACCAAAGCACCGTCACGCTGCCGGAGAACTCATCTACTTCTCTGTCTTGCTTTTTGGATCAAGAAGGCCGAGATCATTGTCGAGCTATACGTGTGCTGAACGCGGAGGTGCCGTCCGTTCGGCACTAGATCGGAACGGATCGTGGGACGGATCGCAGGACGGTACGTGGGACGGTTCGTGGGGCTGATCGAGGGACGTCAAGACGTTGCACTACATCAACCGCGTTTCTTAACACTTCCTGCTGTGCGATCTACAAGGGTACGTAGATCGAAATCTCCTCTCGTAGATGGACATCACCATGATAGGTCTTCGTGTGCGTAGGATTTTTTTTGTTTCCCATGCAACGTTCCCCAAAACCTACCCCTAGCTCTGAGGTAATGCCACCAGCTGACAGCATCTTTGCACCATCAGGGGATCTTTTCTCTTTTGAATGTCCAGCTGCCATGAAGAAGGTACCACGCAAGAAGGCCACTCCCATTGTGCACTCATCAGTCCGCAGATGCACCAAAGGATCGATCAAGTGGGATGGCTTCATGCCTGTTTTGCAGGAGCTTCCGATGCATGTGCCCAAGAAGAGAAAGCCGAGAGCTAAACCCGTGCAAGTACTGGAGGTTCAGGCAGCACCGCCACCATCACGGGAGGAGTCCGTACCACGAGCGACTCCAGTTCGGGTGATCCAAGCTGTTGGCCAAAGCCTTGGCATCGCCCCCGAGAAGCTCTCTGAGGATCGATTTATGGAAGATCATGCTGTCTCCAAGCCTCCACCCAATGATGATTAGACAAGTGCTTATGTACCTACATTTTATCTGTTGTTCCCTTTATCCTGATACTGCTTGCTGTGTGTCATAGCTCTCTAAACTTTGGTTGCGTTGGTTATTATATAACTGCACTTTTGTTATTTCATCTCATTCCTATGGATAGTCGATCTACAAGAAGTTGGCGGGTTCTTTGCTGGAATGTGCGTGGATTAAACTCATACTCCCGGCAAAGGGCAGATCTTAACAAAATAGATGAAAGTTTGGCTACGGTTGTTTGCCTCCAGGAAAGAAAAATGCAGCATATTGATTTTCGGACTGTTAGTAGTTTTTGACCCAAAAGGTTTGATCAATTTTCTTATACCCCATCGCGTGGTGCCTCTGGTGTATTGATCACCCTATGGAATTCCTCCATTTTAACAGACACCTTGATTGAATCTCAACCTTTTTGGTTTAATTGTGTCATTCACCTCAAATCATACTTCTGAATCTTGGACTCAGGTCAATGTTTATGGTCCTTGCCAAGGAGAGGCTAGGGATCAATTCGTCAGCTGGTTGTATAATCTTAATAAACATGTCAATGATAATTGGCTGCTTATTGGAGATTTTAACTTTATTCGCTCACCCTCTAATAGAAATCTTCCTGGTGCTGATGTGAATGATATGTTTATCTTTAACGAGATTATTGGCCATCTGGGTGTATTGGAATTACCACTCAAAGGCACATCTTTCACTTGGTCCAATATGCAAGGCTCACCTTTGCTGGAACAATTGGACTTGTTGTTCACTTCTGCCAATTGGATATCCTCCTACCCATTTACACATGTTCTTCCTTTAGCCAAATCTGCATCTGATGATGTTCCCTGTGTAATTACAGTAAACACTTCCATTCCCAAATGTAACATGTTTCAGTTTGAAAACTATTGGGTGGAGATGGATGGATTTCTTGACTGTGTTCAGATTTCTTGGAAGATTCCTTCCAGGAAAAGTCACATCACTACCATCATCATGGATAAGTTTAAACACCTAAGGCAGGCTCTAAGGAGATGGCAGACTAGCCTCTCTCAGCTCAAAGCACTCATTGATAAGTGCAATAAGGTGGTTCTTTGTCTAGATAATCTTGAGGAACTCATACCCCTGTTCAGACCTGAAGCCAATTTTAGAGTGATTTTGAAGCTACACCTAGACCACCTGCTGCATTTACAATTCCTTTACTGGAAAAAAAGAGCTACCATCAGATTCATCAAGGTTGGGGAGGAGAATACTAAATTTTTCCATGCCATGGCAACTGAAAGATACAGAAGAATTTACATTTCACCCCTTAATTTGGGGGATGGTTCTATTATATCTGATCATGAGCAGATTGCTGGCTGTTTTTGCTCCTCTTTCAAAGACAGGATGTGATCCTCTCAAGGAATTAACATGGCCTTCAGTCTACAGTATCTCATTCATAGGGTAGAAGGGCTAGATGCTCTTACATTGCCTTTTACCAAGGAAGAAATGGATAAGACTGTCAAATAAATGCCCATTGATAAAGCTCCTGCTCCATATGGTTTCAATGGACTCTTTTTCAAGAAATGCTGGCATATCATCTGTTCTGAATTTTACCAGCTTGTAACTGACTTTCATGCAGGAATTGCAAAGCTGGAAATTTTGAAGTCCTCCTACATTACTTTGGTGGTCAAAAAGAGTTCTCCTAAGCAAGTTGGTGACTTTAGGCCTATCTCCCGCACTGGTATGGGACTTAAATTCCTTTCCAAAATGGTTGCTAGTAGACTGCAGTTACAGATCATGAAATGTATCCATTAAAATCAATATGGTTTCATCAAGTCCAGAACCATACAAGACTGTGTTGGATGGACATTGGAATACCTACACCAATGTCACCACTCAAAAAAACCATTGTCATCCTCAAACTTGATTTTGAAAAGGCCTTTGACTCTGTGGAACATGAATTCATTTTTCACATTCTTAGGCACAACAATTTTAATGATAAGTGGATATTATGGGTACATCAGCCACTCACTTCTGGCTCTTCCTTTGTTCTTCTGAATGGAGTTCCTGGTAGAAAATTTATGTGCAAAAAGGGTGTCAGGCAGGGAGATCCCATGTCCCCTCTCCTTTTTGCCATTGCTGCTGATTTTCTAAACCTTGGTAAATCAGTTGTTGGAGAATGGACTCATTCAGCTACCAATACCTTGTCATGATAAATACTTTACAGTAGTTCAATATGCAGATGACACTCTTATCATTTTGCCTGCTGTGGAGTACCAGCTACTGGAACTCAAAAAGATGCTTATGCTCTTCTCCCAATCCATTGGTCTTCAAGTGAACTATCACAAGTCTGCTCTGTTGCCTATCAACATTGATCATGGAGAACCTCAAAGACTTTCTGCCTCTATTGGGTGTAAGGTAGGATCACTGACTTTCACCTATCTTTGTCTGCCTGTTGGGACAACCAGACCAAGGATTATTGATCTAATGCCATTGGTGGACAGTATGGAAAGGAGGCTCTCTCCTAGCTCCTCCTTCCTGGCTCAGGGTGGTCGTTTGCAATATCTCAACTCAGCTTTGTCCTCTATTCCCATTTTTTTCCTCTATAGTTTGGATATACCACCAGTGATTCTTAAGCAGTTGGAAAGGATACAAAGACAATGTCTCTGACGAAAGAATGGCCAAGATCATGCACCTTCTCTTGTGGCCTGGGACTTAGTGTGCACACCAAAAATGAAGGGTGGTTTGGAGATTATGAATCTGTCTGTCAAGAATGAGGCACTGCTTCTTAAGCATGTGGATAAATTATTGAATAAAGTTGATGTGCCCTGGGTTGATTTAATATGGAACACTTACTATCACAACACAGTTCCCCAGGGTACCTCCCTTTGTGGATCTTTCTGGCGGAAGGATATCTGCAGGAGAATGGACAACTTCAGAGTTGTCACCTATGTCCAACCAAACAGAGGTGATACTTTCCTCTTTTGGTCTGATTCCTGGGCACTAGGGGACTCTACCTTGCCTCTAGATCTTCGGTTCCAACGACTGTTCTCCTTTGTTATTGATACATTATGCACTATTGAGGAGGTTTTCCAAGATTTTCAGACAAATAACATGACCGACATGTTTCACTAGCCTCTTTCTGACACGGCATTCCAAGAGTTGGAATCAGTCACCTGCCTACTCCAAAACCTTGATAGAGATCCGTCTAGCAAAGATGTCTGGCTTTGGAGTAGTGACAGTAAGGTTTACTCTGCTAAGAAATACTACCTTCATGTCCATCAGCCCATTATTCCCAACCCTCTTCTCACTTGGATTTGGAAGAGTTGCTGCACCATGAAGATCAAAATGTTTGCCTAGATGCTCATTATGGACAGGTTGAATACCCAGGATATGCTTGAACGACGCCATTGGAAAGTTTCTGGTTCAAAACTATGTGTTCTTTGTCATGCTAGGGTCAAAGAGGATAGGGATCATCTCTTTTTCAACTGCCTATTCAGCAACATGGTTTGGAACTACTTTCAGATCACCTGGCAAGGTACTTCCATGTGGGCCACTTCATTGGAAGCCAGGAAATACTTTCAGCATCCTTTTTTTCTCTGAAGTAGTGTTCACTACTTGCTGGAATATTTGGACAGTCAGAAATCCAAGGATCTTCAACAATGAGCGTCCCAGGTTCAATAAATGGAAGTCTAGTTTCACTCATGATATCTCTCTTTTAGCCTATAGGATTAAGGCTAGATTTAAGGAAGATCTCCTTAAGTGGATCTCCTTTCTACCTCCTTGAGGTTTGTATATCTGCACCCACCCCTATTGTATATTCTAATCCTCTCATGTACATATACTCTCTTTAATTTGGAATAAAATAAAAGGCTCTGGGGTGATTCCCTACAGTACCTGGTCAAAAAAACATACGGGATTGACTGAATTCGTGAAATCGAGGATAAACCGATAAAGATCTTCATAGAATATGTAGGGACCAATATGGATATCAAGGTACTGCTATTGGTTATTGGTCATGGAGGTGTCTCGGTCATGTCTAGATAGTTCTCGAACCCTCGGGTTCTACACACTTAATGTTTGGTGACAATATAAGCATAGTCGAGTTATTATGTTGGCGACCGAAGGTTTTTTAGAGTCCCGAATGAGATCCCAAACACGACGAGGAACTCTGGAATGGTCCGGAGGTGAAGATCGATATATAGGATGAAGGGCATAGGAGTCCAAAATTGTTCCGGGGCATGCCGGGGAATCGACGGAGTACCGAAAGGGGTTTCAGGTGGGGCAAGTGTTGGGGGGCTCATGGGCCAAGGAGAGGGGGCACACCAGCACACAAGGGACTGGACACCGCCCCAACCTCAGACCACCACGGCTAGGAGGTGGCCACACTCCTAGGGCCGCCGTCCACCCTAGCTTGGGAGGAAAGGCACCTTGGGGAGGTGCCACTCTAAGCCCTAGCCGCACCCCTTTCGCTGCCGGCCCCTAGGGGATACCCTAGGGAACCCTCCCCTCCTACCTTCCCCCTATATATAGAGAGGGAGAGAGAGGGCAGTCGCACCACAACGTGCTATGTTGTTGCTCCTACTCTCCCTTGTAGTTCTTCTCCTCTCCATAGCGCACGATGAAGCACTGCTGAGTTATCACCACCACCACCTCACCACGCCGTCGTGCTGCCGGAGGACTCGGGCTACTATTAACCAATGCTCGTTGTATTGAGGAGGTGAAGGCGTCATTAAGCCATACATGTGTTGAACGCGGAGGTGTTGTCCATTCGACACTTGATCGGGAGTTTGCAGGACGGGTCGTGATTGGATCGCGAAGACGTTCGACTACATCAACCGAGTTTCTTAACGCTTCCGCTTAATTATCTACAAGGGTATGTAGATGGAATCTCTCCTCTCGTAGATGATCATCTACTAGATTGATCTTGGTGAGCATAGGAATTTTTTTGTTTCCCATGCAAGGTTCCCCTACAGTGCATCATGAGCTAGGTCTATGCGTAGATAACATCATGAGTAGAACACGAAGGAGTTTGTGGGTGTTGATATTCAGATTGCTTCCTTCCTTAGTATTTTATTAATTCAACGGTATTGTGGGATGAAGCGGCCCAGACCAAAATTACTCGTCCATGTACGAGAGACCGGTTCCATCGAGTGACATGTGACTTTGTTGCGTAAGATGGCTGGCGGGTGTTTGTCTCTCCCACCTTAGTTGAACTGGATTCCACGTAAAACATGCAACAACAAATTAGAGTACGTCTAACTTGTTTTTGCAGGGTATGTTGTGGTATGATTTGGCCAAATACATGATGAAATATATTTGATGTATGAGATGGTCATGTTTTGGAATAGTTTTTAGCGACTTGCATGTTGATGCATGCGACAACCAACAAGAGCCATAGAGTTGTCTTTCATTATTGTAAGACATGTGTGGCAATCATTAAGTGCTATGTAATGCTTTACTTTAACGCTAAATGGTAGAAATAGTAGTAGAAGCATGGTTGGCGCGACAACCCTTATGGCAACAAGATGATGGAGATCATGGTGTCATGCCGGTCACGATGGAGATCATGTCGGTGCTTTGAAGATGGTGATCAAAAGCACAAGTTCATGGCCATATCATGTCACTTATGATTTGCGTGTGATGTTAACCTTCTATGCATCTTATTTTTCTTATGACGATAGTAGCATTATAATGTGATCCCTCACTAAAATTTCAAGATAAAATTTTGTTCTCCCCGAGTGTGTGCCGTTGTGAAAGTTCGTCGTTTCGAAGCACCACGTGATGATCGGGTGTGATAGACTCTACGTTCGCATACAACGGGAGCAAGCCGGTTTTGCACATGCGGAACACTCGGGTTAAACTTGACGAGCCTAGCATGTACAAACATGGCCTTGAAACACAAGAGACGAAAAGGTCGAACATGAGTCATATAGTAGATACGATTAACATGGAGATGTTCACCATTGGTACCACCTCATCTCACGTGATGATTGGACTTGGGTGGGTGAATTTGGATCATGTAGCACTCAGATGACCGGAGGGATGTCAATTTAAGTCAGAGTTTTAAGTTATATGATTAACTAAACTCATTATCTTGAACAATAGTCTAAGCAATCTTTGCAAAATTATGTTGTAGATAAATGGCTCATGCAGTAGCACCCCTGAATTTCAATGCGTTCCTAGAGAAAGCCAAGCTGAAAGATGATATGGAAGTAACTTTGATACTGTGCCCATAATCTGAGGATTGTCCTCACCGTCTCCCAAAAGTCTTATGTCCTTGATGCAACGCTCGGTGCGGTACCCCCTCCAGAGTCATGTGCAGATGTTATGAATTTCTGAAAGGCTTGTTCCGGTGACTACTCAATAGTTGAGTGTGCTGTTTTGTATGGCTTAGAACCAGGACTTCAAAGATGTTTTGAAGTCATGGAGCATATGATATGTTCCAGGAGTTGAAGTTTAGTTTTGAAAAGAATGCCCGAATCGAGAAGTATGAGACCTCCCAAAAGTTCTATGCTTGCAAGATGAAGGAGAACGGGCCTGTTAGTGAGCACATACTCAGAATGTCTGGGTATTCCAACTGCCTCGCTGAGTTGGGAATTACTCTCCCGCCAGAGGCAATCACTAACATAGTTCTTCAATCACTCTCACCTAGCTACAAAATCTTTGTGATAAACTATGACATGCAAAGGATGAACAACTTAGTCACCGAGCTGTTTGTGATGCTGAAAGGAGCATCAAGTGTTGATGATCAATAAAACCACTAGTTTGAAGAAGAATGGGAAGGTCAAGAAGCATAACTCCAAGAAGAGTGGAAAAACAGTTGCTCCTCTCGTGAAGAAACCCAAGGCTGGACCCAAGCCAGAAACTGAATGCTTTCATTGCAAGGAATCTGGCCACTGGAAGCGGAACTTCCCCAAGTATCTGGCCAACAAGAATGCGGCCAACACCAAAGAAGGTATATATTATATACATGTTATTGATGTGTACCTTACCAACCCTCGTTGTAGTGCCCGGGTATTTGATACTGGTTTAGTTGCTCACATTTGCAACTCAAATAAAGAACTACGAAATAGATGAAGGATGGCGTAGGACGAAGTGACGACGCACGTGGGAAATGGTTCCAAGGTTGATGTGATCGATGTCGGCATGCTCGCTCTTTGATTACCATTGGGATTAGTGATGAACCTGAATAATTGTTAGTCAGTGCGTGCGTTAACCATGAACATTATACCGGATCTTGCTTTGGGTAATATCTTTTATGGTCATGCACCCATTGTGAGGGGTTTATTCTTATTGAATCTCGATAGTGATGATACACATGTTCATAACATTGATGCCAAAAATGTAGAGTTGATAATGATAGTACCACTTTCTTGTGGCACTGCCGCTTAGGTCATATTGGTGTAAAACGCATGAAGAAACTCCATGTTGATGGACTTTTGGAGTCACTTTATTTTGAATCACTTGACACATGTGAACCATGCCTCATGGGCAATATGACTAAGACCCCGTTCTGCGGGACAATGAAACGGGCAACTGACTTATCCGAAATCATACATACTGATGTGTGCAGTCCGATGAGCATTAAGGCGCGTGGTGGATATCATTACTTTCTCACCTTCACCGATGACTTAAGTAGATATGGGTATATTTAATTAATGAAACACAAGTTTGAAAGATTTGAAAAGTTCAAGTAATTTCAGAGTGAAGTTGATAATCATCGTATCAAGAAGATTAAATTCCTATGATCTGATCGAGGAGGAGAATATCTCAGTCATGAGTTTGGCAATCACCTAAGACAATGTGGAATTGTTTGATAGTTGACAACACCACATCGTAATGGTGTGTCCGAACGTCGTAATCGAACCTTATTAGATATGGCGCGTTCTATGATGTCTCTTGCCGAATTGCCACTATCGTTTTGGGGTTATGCGTTAGAGACATCTCCATTCACTTTAAATAGGGCAGCATCTAAATCCGTGGAGACGACGTCGTATGAACTGTGGTTTGGCAAGAAACCAAAGTTGTTGTTTCTTAAAATTTGGGGATGCAATGCTTATGTCAAAAAGCTTCAGCCAGAAAATCTCGAACCCAAATCAGAGAAAAGCGTCTTCATAGGATAACCAAAAGAGATGGTTGGGTATACCTTCTATATCAGATCTAAAGGCAAAGTGTTTGTCGCTAAAAATGGATCATTTCTTGAGAAAGAGTTTTTCTCGAAAGAATTGAGTGGGAGGAAGATAGAACTTGATGAGGTTATTGAACCTTTACTTCAACCAGAGAGTGGTGCAACGTAGAAGGATGTTCATGTTGAGCCTACATCAGTTGAAGAGGACACACACTGCTCCTAAGTGGTACGGTAACCCTGTCTTAGAGGTAAGGTTGGTTGACAATAGTGAACCTATGAGCTATGGAGAAGCAATGGTGGGCCTGGATCCCAACAAATGGTTAGAGACCATGAAATCCGAGATAGGATCCATGTTTGAAAACAAAGTAATGGCTTTGGAAATATTACCAGAAGGGAAAAGGCCATTCAGAATAAATGGATCTTTAATAAGAAGACGGACGCGGATGGTAACGTCACTATCTATAAAGCTCGACTTGTGGCAGAAGGTTTTCACAAGTTCAAGGAGTTGACTAGGATGAGACCTTCTCACCCATAGTGATGCTTAAGTCCGTCAGAATCATGTTAGCAATAGCTGCATTTTTCGATTATGAAATTTGGCACATGGTGTTGGAATTATGCCCTAGAGGAAATAATAAATATAGTTATTATTATAATTCCTGTATCAAGATAATCGTTTATTATCCATGCTATAATTGTATTGAATGAAGACTCATTTACATGTGTGGATACATAGACAAAACACTATCCCTAGCAAGCCTCTAGTTGGCTAGCTAGTTGATCAAAGATAGTCAGTGTCTTCTGATTATGAACAAGGTGTTGTTGCTTGATAACTGGATCACGTCATTAGGAGAATCACGTGATGGACTAGACCCAAACTAATAGACGTAGCATGTTGATCGTGTCATTTTGTTGCTACTGTTTTCTGCGTGTCAAGTATTTGTTCCTATGACCATGAGATCATATAACTTACTAACACCGGAGGAATACTTTGTGTGTATCAAATGTTGCAGCGTAACTGGGTGACTATAAAGATGCTCTACATGTATCTCCGAAGGTGTTCGTTGAGTTAGTATGGATCAAGACTGGGATTTGTCACTCCGTGTGACGGAGAGGTATCTCGGGGCCCACTCGGTAATACAACATCACACACAAGCCTTGCAAGCAATGTAACTTAGTGTAAGTTGCGGGATCTTGTATTACGGAATGAGTAAAGAGACTTGCCGATAAACGAGATTGAAATAGGTATGCGGATACTGACGATCGAATCTCGGGCAAGTAATATACCGAAGGACAAAGGGAATGACATACGGGATTATATGAATCCTTGGCACTGAGGTTCAAACGATAAGATCTTCGTAGAATATGTAGGATCCAATATGGGCATCCAGGTCCCGCTATTGGATATTGACTGAGGAGTCTCTCGTGTCATATCTACGTAGTTCTCGAACCCGCAGGGTGTGCACACTTAAGGTTCGACGTTGTTTTATGCGTATTTGAGTTATATGGTTGGTTACCGAATGTTGTTCAGAGTCCCGGATGAGATCACGGACATCACGAGGGTTTCCGGAATGGTCCGGAAACGAAGATTGATATAGAGGATGACCTCATTTGATTACCGGAATGTTTTCGGAGTTACCGGGAATGTACCGGGAATGACGAATGGGTTCCGGGAGTTCACCGGGGGGGGGGGGGGGAGCAACCCACCCCGGAGAAGCCCATAGGCCTTGAGGGTGGCGCATCAGCCCTTAGTGAGCTGGTGGGACAGCCCAAAAGGGCACTATGCGCATTGGAAGAAAAATCCAAGAGAAAAGAAAAAAAAAGGAGGAGGTGGGCAAGGAAAGAAGGACTCCACCCACCAAACCAAGTAGGACTCGGTTTGGGAGGAGTCCTTCCCCCCTTTGGCTCGGCCGACCCCCTTAGGGCTCCTTGAGCCCCAAGGCAAGGTCCCCCCTCTCCCACCTATATATATGGAGGTTTTAGGGCTGATTTGAGACGACTTTTCCACGACAGCCCGACCACATACCTCCACGGTTTTTCCTCTAGATCGCGTTTCTGCGGAGCTCGGGCGGAGCCCTGCTGAGACGAGATCATCACCAACCTCCGGAGCGCCGTCATGCTGCCGGAGAAATCTTCTACCTCTCTGTCTCTCTTGCTGGATGAAGAAGGCCGAGATCATCGTCGAGCTGTACGTGTCCTGAACGCGGAGGTGCCGTCCGTTCGGCACTAGATCGTGGGACTGATCGCGGGATAGTTCGCGGGGCGGATCGAGGGACGTGAGGACGTTCCACTACATCAACCGCGTTCAGTAACTCTTCTGCTGTACGGTCTACAAGGGTACGCAGATCACTCATCCCCTCTCGTAGATGGACATCACCATGATAGGTCTTCGTGCGCGTAGGAAAATTTTTGTTTCCCATGCGACGTTCCCCAACACATGGATGTCAAACAGCGTTCCTTAATGGTTTCCTTAAGGAAGAGTTGTATATGATGCAACCAGAAGGTTTTTTTGATCCAGAGAATGCTCACAAAGTATGCAAGCTCGAGCAATCCATTTATGGACTCGTGCAAGCATCTCGGAGTTGGAATCGTTGCTTTAATGAGGTGATCAAAGCATTTGAGTTTATACAAGTTTATGGAGAAGCTTGTATTTACAAGAAAGTGAGTGGGATCTCTATAGCATTTCTACTATTATATGTGGATGACATATTGCTGATTGGAAACAATATAGAATTTTTGGGAAGCATAAAGCAATGTTTGAACAAGAGTTTTTCAATGAAGGACCTAGGAGAAGCTGCTTTCATATTAGGCATCAACATCTATAGAGATAGATCGAGGCGCTTAATACGACTTTCACGGAGCACATACCTTGACAAAGTTCTGAACAAGTTCAAAATGGATCAGTCCAAGAAAGGGTCCTTGCCTGTATTGCAACATGTGAAGATAAGTAAGACTCAATGCCTAGTGACTGCAGAAGATAGAGAAAAGACGAGTGTTGTCCCATATGCTTCTGCCATAGGCTCTATCATGTATGCAATGTTGTGCACTAGACCAGATGTCAGCCTTGTCCTTAGTATGGGCAATATGTTTCAAAGGGATCCAGGAGTGGAACACTGGACGGTGGTCAAGAATATCCTTAAGTACCCGAAAAGGACTAAGGAAATGTTTCTCATTTATGGTGGTGATCAAGAGCTCGTCATAAAGGGTTACGTCGATGCAAGCTTTAACATTGATCCAGATGACTCTATGTCCCAAACAAAATAATTAATATTCTTAATGGGGGGAGCGGTAGGATGGTGCAGTTCCAAGCAAAGCATGGTAGCTGATTCTACATGCGAAGCGGAGTACATAGCTGCCTCGGAGGCGGCTAAGGATGGTGTGTGGATTAAGCAGTTCTTGACGGATCTTGGTGTTGAGTCCAGTGCACTGGACCCAATGACTCTGTTCTATGACAACACTCGTGCCATTGCTCTGGTCAAGGAACCAAGCTTTCACGAGAGGACCAGACACATAAAGCATCACTTCAATTCCATACAGTATAACATCAAGGAGGAGGACATAAATATTTGCAAAGTGCACACGGATCTAAATGTTTCACACCGATTGACTAAGCTTGTTCCACGAGAAAAACATGATCAACACCAGAACTGTATGGGTCTTAGATACATTACAATGTAAATCACATAGTGTCGGGAAAACCAACACCTATGGGGAACTCGAGGAGTCCCTATACCGTTTGGCGGGGAGATAGAGGTATGTGCAGAGAGCGGAACTAGCGATCAACACTGGCAAGGTTCTTTTTACCCAGGTTCGGGCCGCTTGGCGCGTAAAACCCTACTCCTTCTTAGTTTGTATTGTGTGCTTACTATAGGGTGGTTTTTCTACTGTAACTTAGTAGATGATTTGGGAGTCCCTAAACCCCCAAAAAGTCAAACCCCTAAGAATGAGCTTTGGGCCTCCTTTTATAGGCAAAGGGGTCACCCGACAGTGTGCTCACGGGATATAGAGTGAACAGTGTTCACCGTTCTACTTCTTCGGTGGTGTCAGGGGCAGTAAATGCCTTGTCTGGCCCCTGTCCTGCCGCAAGATGGTTGCGACATGTACCCAGGTGAATCGACACCTGGGCCTTGCGCTGGCACACGAGGGGTGTGCTGGAGCGGTCGGATTGTGGTAGAAACTCGTGGGGACACCTGGCGAGCGAACATGGGCTTGCTGGCCTGGAGCCTCCTTCTCGTGACTTGGTCACCTCCTCAGCAAGGAAGGCTTGCCCGGGGCCTTGATCATTTTCCGGGCAAGGAGGGCTTGTCGGGGGCCTTGCCAATCTGTGCGATTCTTCCTGGCAAGGGAAGCTTGACGGGGTCTTTCTAATCTTCTGGTAGTCTTCCCGGTGAAGCGGTCTTGCCCGGGCCTTGGGAATCTTCCTGACAAGGAGGGCTTGACGGGGCCTTGCATCTGGTGCCCTTGTATCCCACGCCCCAGTTGGTGAGGAAAGGGCGTGGCCTTGGTGGGTCTTGGATTGCCTCCCTGCTGTTCTTCCCGGTACACTTCTGTCGGGGTGTTACCGATGCCCGTGCACAAGTCTGGGGCACAAGGGACCCCAGTTTCTAGTGCACCGACAGGAGCCCCCGGGACGGGGCCAAGGACGCGCGCGGGGCGTTGCTGGGCGAGGCCCAAAGTAGTGCACGGGCTTCCTTAGCAGGGAAACCTGTAGCTTTGGAGCCGTTGCAGGCGGCCCTTCCACACGTCGCGCATTGATTGCTCGAAGTGGGGAGGCGTGCGTGTAGTGGCCAAGGTGGCCACGCGCATGCCGAGCCGATGGTTGGCAACGCAAGGGTCGGCCGATGCGCCCACCTCTCTTCTCATAAGAAAAGGAAACGCAGCCGCACAAGCCCTCCGTTCCTTCCCAGTTCTCTTCAATCTCGAAAACGCCGCCGCCACCCTCTTCCAGCTGAAGTCCCCCCACCTACACCCTTTCCCTTGAGGCCGCGCTCTGGACGGCCGCAACTTCCGCTGTTGCCATGACGCCCAAGGGAACAAAAGGCAAGATGGGGAAAACTATCGTCGCGGAGAAGGAGTTGGCGAAGATGCGGAAGTAGCTCGCCTATTTTCCCCTGGTGGCCGACGCGTTCTTCGTGAAGGAGCGCTATCAGCAAATGTGGGCGGCCAAGACGAAAGCGCATCCGGCCACCCAAGTGACCCCGGGAGAAGGTGGTGGTGCTCCATAGAAGTATCCCTTCTTCGTTGATTACTTTTATTGCGGGCTCTGTCCGCCCTTCTTTGAGTTCTTCGTTGACATCATGCATACCGACGGCTTCCATCTTCTGGATTTCACGCCGAATGCAGTGACGTGCATGTACATATTCACGCATCTGTGTGAGAATTTCGTCGGGATCACCCCAACACTGCCCTCTTCCGCAATTATTTCATACCCCGCATCCAGGGAGGGGACGCTCTTTCAGGTTCCATTACTTTGATTCCGAGGACCAGTTGCAAGGAGATGTATCTGGATGGGGCCCTTCGGGAGAAGTGGGAGAAATGGCGTGGGAGGTGGTGTTGGATCCGCGAGGAGAAGTATCTGCCCTTCTATGAGCCCAGGACCGCGAAGATCGACTCCCGCGACAAGCATTGGAGTGACCTCGACCCTGATGATAAGAAGTTGACTGTTGCTGTCAACAGGATCCTGTGTCTTCGGGCTGCAGGGCTGACAATAGAGATGATGGGTGCCGATTTTATCCGCAGGCGCATCGCCCCCCTCCAGTATAGGGGAGGAAGGACAACCTCGGACTATGTGAACGTTGTGGACATCATGCGAGTGCGGACCAACCTCAACAACAATCTGATGGTGATGGGGCATGCCTTCATTTGCCAGAAGTTGTTCAAGTCAGACCTGAGGCCTCAGCTTCCGCATGGCGTCGCACCCTTGTGCAATAATTCCGTCCTAAGTTCGCTCGTGGCAATGATGCCACAGTGTAATGCCCACGGCGTGGTTGCGACTTGGATCGAGCTTAGGGAGGAGGATGTCTTGTCCTTCCTGAACTGCTTGACAGAGAAGCCCATCAGAGAGGAGACTGGCCTCGTCCCTGGGACCACCGACGATGAGGTGGCATATATCACCAGCGGGAACGAGAAGTGGGCCCTTGCCGAGGCAGCCGGGAGCGTTGGCTTCTACGACAAGGGGGGCTCGATGAGGAGGCGCTACAGGACGAGGAGCTTGCCGGAGGGCTCATCAGTTCGGTGACCGGGGGCCCTTCGAGTAGGAGGAGGAAGAAGAGGAGGAGCCTCTAGCTCGCCAGAGGCCCAGGCGAGTGCTTCGACACGCCGGCTCCAACACCCCTGTTCGGAAAACTCCGCCTGCCGCGCCCGCCAAGCATCCCAGACCCGCGTCTCCCCCGATGGATACAGAGGAGGACGTGGATTTTGATTTTTCTGCCTTCAACTCGGGGTGGGCGAGGAGGAGTAAGTGTTTCACTTTTACCCCCTTAGAACCCTTTGGCTTGTGCTGTACTCATCAGGTGCCGGTCCTTCTTCTCAGGGACACGGAGACGTTGGCCCGGAGGATGGCGAAAAGGGCCAGGGTGTCGGTAGGTGGAGATCCTTCGATGAGCGCCTTAGGGGTGCTACCGGCAGCTTCCACCGCTCCGGTGTACAGACCCCGGCAGAGCCCCCAGTGGGAGTCACCAAGGCGTGTGGCGCCCGAGGATGAGCCCCCGGCAACCGATGCTGCCGGAGAGGGGACAGCTTCCCCTCACCAGCTTGACGAGGGTGAGTGTCCTAGCAAAGGATGCCAAAAAGTTTCTCCACCTGTCTTCTCAAATGTTTTCCTTGTTCTAATCATCTCTTTCCATATCTTATACCACATGCTTCTCCTCGGTGGAAGAGATGAATGTCAACTCCGTCATCGAAGAGACCGCGCGGGACGCGGCCGTTGAGGCCAATGAGGTTGTTGCGAGCGAGTGTGTTGCGAAGGCACGGGATCGGGCCACCCGAGAACAAATAGAGTATTTCACCGAGGGTCTCGAGGCGCGCACCAGTGAACCTCCTGCTGTTGAAGGTTTGGGGGCAGCGCTCGATGAAGATCCACCCTTCCCGGCAAAGATGCCGGTGGCGATCAGCCTTCCACGCTAGGGCCTCCGCCAGCCAGTGAGGATGCTGGTGGTGACCAACCTCGTGTGCCTGGGTCTCTGCCAACCAGCTAGTATGTTTTCACCGGCGAGGGGCGTTACATCAATCCGCCGGGGTTGTGCCATACTAGGATAGCCGCGGAGGGGGAGAGCTTTGATGCCGAAGACTCCACAAGTGCAGGGCTTGAGATCGTGGATGGATCGGGGGCCCGCGTCGGGAAGCTTAACGAAGAGAAGCTCTTCCAATCCATGAGGGACAACATCAGTCAGCTCCAAGCCCTTTACCAGGACCGGAAGAAGAAACTAGATTCCCGGATGGCGTTCGTCGGGGCAGCGGAGGAGGCTTTCCAGAAGCGCTTCGAGGAGACGCGGGCCCACTTCACCGAGGCACACCAGGAGCTAAAGGTGGATCACAAAAAGCTGAGGGATGAGCTGCTCGTGAAGTCATCTGACATTCGGAAGGACGACGAGGCTCGTCGTCGTATCTCCGATGAAGACGCTTGCCTCAACGCGCTTCGGATCAGCCTCGAGTCCCATGAGGAGGAACATGCCAATCGCAAGAAGGCGCTTGATAGAAGGCTCCGCGCCAAGGACGAAGAAGTGGAGAGTCTCGTAGCGCGGCACACCTAAGAGCTCTCGGACCAGCATAGGGACGCCCTTCCCGCTCAGGCCTTGAAGCATGCCGATGAGTTGCAGGAGGTTGCCGGCAAGGCTGTCAGCGCCGAGGCCGCCAGGGAATAGCTTGTCGGAAAACTGAAGAAACTGGAAGAGGATCTTGAAGGCCTCGACAAGAAGATCTCTGTCCTCATAGTAGAGAGAGAAAACACCCTCTCTGACTTGGCAGAGACCCAAGCTGTCGGTTCCGACAAGAGTGCTCAGCTCAGCACCGCCAACATCTCCCTTGTCGCTTTCCAGGATAAGCTGGCTCCTCTGGAGCGGGCTCTTGAAGAAAACAAGGCCCACGACGAGGTCTTGGTTCAAAAGCTCCTTGACATGATGAAGCAGCTCAAGGCCGCCTCCGCCGCCCACGAGGGTTATACGCGGGGCATGGAGCTGTGGACCGAGTGTCTTGTCAACCCACGAAAGGGATTGTCGCAAAGCTGTCTTCTATGGATCTTTAGGGTTTCGGTTATTCCCCGGACCCGGAGGTGTCTTCGAGCGCCAAGATGACATTGTTCTTCGAAAGCGTGATCGACGCTTTGAGGTAGATTCGGGCCAATGAGGCGGCACGCCTGGCGAATGATTCCCGGAGGTTGTGCCAGGGCACCCTCCTCAAGGTCCTCACCAAGTTGGCGTACAAGAACCCCCGCATCGACCTCTCCCTGGGGCATTTGCCAAAAGATGCAAACCTCAAGGAACTCGAGAATTTGGTCATGCCTATTGTCGACAAGGTGGACCAGGTCAAGTGGGTGTAGGGCCCACGCCAGGATTAGTTCCTCTGCTATTGCGATCTTCAATCGAGAGCTGCTGTACCTTGTTTAATACTATTAGTATTGTAATACACGTTTTTGATGAGTGCTACTTTCCTCCCTTATTACTATTTTTGCATGGTCCGTTCTTGTGTTCCACTGAGGGCTCGTTAGCTTAATTGTCTTTGCCGCAAGCGCTCCGAGGGGTGGCTTTTGCCGGAGTCGTCACCACCGGCAAGGTGCCTTGCTTCCCTCTGGATTTAACCATAGGTTTTCGAGCACGCCCCCCTAAGCGAAAGTCGCACACCAGGTGGGCCGCTTAAGCTATCGGGCGCGCTTCGAGACAATGTTTAGGAGGCTTGCGGCGGAGTTCTCTCACACACAAGTTTTCCATACAAAAATGTATTGATGACATGTAAAGGGGAGGGTCGTGTATGCCCGAAGACTTACTTGAAGTTTTCACAACTTATCTTTAGGCCTTGGTTCTTCTATTGTCTTGGGTAGAGCGTCCTTGTTCTTTTTGTTGCCGTGGGCGTCCCCGCTATCTTCCTGTCTTTTAAGAAAAATAAAGAGGAGAAAATATGTGTCGGGACCTCGGCAGTCCATTAGTTCAAATGTTTCACAAAATCTCGGATTATGCATGCATATGGTCTAACATGAAAATCTAAACGATGCCCTGGGATGCTAAGTTTTATTCAACTGTGCATAGGGTCTTCGCCTGGCTTTGTACAAAGGATCACATGCAACTTCGGTAAGACTTGTACAAAAGGTTGTCACCGGGAGGCCCGGCAACCTCTCCCTATGGGTAGAACTTTCGAAGATGTTTAATGTTCGATGAGTTCCTCACTGGTGTGCCAGCTTCGATCTCCAGGCGGACAGCTCCGGGCCTGCTGACTCGTACTACCCGATATGGGCCTTCCCACTTTGGCGTCAATTTGTTTGAATTCTTGGCAGACTCAATGTGGCGAAGAACAAGGTCGCCTTCCTCAAGATTTCTGGCTCGGACCTTGCGGCTATAACGCAAGGCTTGCTGATAGCGAGTAGCTCGCACAACCGCCTGAATCCGGGTTTCTTCGAGGAGCACTACATCGTCTTGGCGCAATTTCTCTTGCTCAAGCTCATCATAAGCGAGCACTCGGGGTGACCCAAAGATGAGTTCTGTGGGAAGAACTGCTTCTGCACCATAGACCAGGGAGAAGGTTGTCTGGCCGGTGGCTCGATTTGGTGTCGTTATGATCTACCAAAGAACCGCCGGCAATTCATCAATCCAGTGCTTTCCGTGCCTCTTCAGCTTGTCGAAAGTTCTTGTCTTAAGCCCTCGGAGTACCTCGGCATTTTCTCTTTCAGCTTGGCCATTTATCCTTGGATGGCCAATAGAAGCGAAGCATATCTTGCTGTCGATGTCTTGGGCATAGTTCTCAAAGGCGTGGCTCGTGAACTGGGTGCCATTGTCCGTGATGATCTTATTTGGGACTCCGAAATGGCAGACAGTTCCTTTGAAGAACTTGACGGCTGACTGAGCGGCCACCTTTCTCAGCGGCTCTACCTCTGACCACTTTGTGAA
Source organism: Hordeum vulgare subsp. vulgare (assembly GCF_904849725.1). Classification (NCBI taxonomy): domain Eukaryota; kingdom Viridiplantae; phylum Streptophyta; class Magnoliopsida; order Poales; family Poaceae; genus Hordeum; species Hordeum vulgare. The sequence continues at coordinate 395,244,742 of NC_058524.1, read as the reverse complement.
CTTGTCGAGTGCGACATACAAGTACTCAAAGCCCCCGACAGTGCGGGGAAAAGGGCCGAGAATATCGAGCCCCCAGACCGAGAATAGCCAGGAGAGAGGGATCGTCTGGAGAGCTTGGGCTGGTTGATGAAACTTCCTTGAATGAAACTGGCACGCTTCACACTTGGTTACTAGTGAAGTTGCATCCTAGAGGGTTGTGGGCCAGACGAAGATTTGCCGGAATGCATCGCCGACAAGGGCTCCCGACCCTGTGTGGGAGCCACACATCCCCCCATGTATCTCGGCCAATAGCTCCATCCCTTCCTCATGGGGCATGCACTTCAGTTTCACACCGTTCAGTCATCTTCTATATAGGGCATCATCCACGAATTGGTACATGCTGTGATGACAGGCTACGCTTTCCGCATCTTCCTGTCCTTCGGGTAGGCCCCTAGTCTGGAGGTACTGGACTATTTGATGCGCCCATGCCGGAGCCTGAGGTTCGACAGCAAGGACTAAATGCATCTCTTTTGCAGGGATGGTGTCCTCCCTGACAGGCTCTGAATCTCCCCCGACTGCTTCCTTTCCGGCAAGGTCTGTCAGGGGGATAGTCTCGGGGTAGGCTCATCAAGCCCGCTCCTTCATTCCCTGCCCAAGGGATATGAACAAATATAGTTTCCCAAGACCCAAGTCTTCTGGCCGGCTAGGCTGCGCCTGCCAGCTGGAGGATGAGGCGGCCAATTCTCTGGCCAGCCACGCAACCCCTACCGGCTAGAGGCGAGACGGCTACCTCTTCCTGACCGTCTTGGCCAAGCTAGCCTGCTAGGAACTAGGAGGCCGTGCCCAAGCCGGCTAGCCAAGCAGGCTAGCCGGCTGGGGATCACAAGTCACATGAGATTGTAGGTCAGGACGAGACCTTACGATTAAAGGTGGCTACGCGTCAGGAAAAGTACTGGATCAGAGTGTCCGGCAGGTACAAGCGTCCGCGGCCAAGCCGCGGACCTACCCCTGCTCTGATCCATCACCTAGCATAGTGTCGGACCGTCAAACTCCCACTCCATTACTACACTCGGCGTGGGGAACAGTGGAGGCGAACGTACTATCTGCCCATGACGAATCTCACTGGACGACGCTCGACGTACAGCGCATGCTCGGCATCAACCTTACGCGAGAGCTTCATTGGCCAGCCGGCGGGTCCCACGACCAAACGAGACCATGCAGCCGGCGGCCCCTCAAGCGACAAGACAAGACCCTCGTGGGCCCCTGGCCAGCCGGCGAGGCTGCCAGCCGGGTCCCACTCTTGTACCCTTTATCCATATTGTAGGCCGGCGGGTTCGTCTATAAAACCCCCCGGTCACCCTCCATGCAGAGGGTCGGTCCAAAAACACTTCACACCCACCAACCACATAGAGAGAGGCAGAGACGAGCCGGCTGCTCCCCTCTTCCTCCTCCCAACATAGCTCCAGGAGCAACCTTGTAATCCATCCATATACATCAAACACTCCGGCAGGACTAGGGGTCTTATCTCTACGGAGAGCCCTGAACGTGGGTACATCGTGCGTTCCATGCTTGTACCAACCTCATTCCCAGCACCCTCCTTTGCCCCTTCGGTTCTCACCGACTTTAGCCTACCTATGGCATATGTTGTGAGTACTCACCTACATTTGGCGCCCACCGTGGGGCCGATCGCGGCATCGGTTGGCCTTACGCGCTGGGCGGGGCCCCGCACCTACACCACCGGATGCATCACGCCTGGATCGGTCTGCATGCCCATGGAGCCCGCTTTCGACGAGGCAACACCGATGATGATGGACGTCCCCGTCCGTCATGCGGATTCAGACGAAGATTCTGATGACGAGGCGCTTCCTAGCATCGTCGTCACTGCTATGGAGAACCTCAACGTTGTCTTTAGTGACTTACGTCTCAACGATGGTCCTCGCTACTTCGGCGAGGACTTCGACGTTGAGGCACTCTGGGCCAGCTTCAGCACGCTCTCTATCGCTGAGATGCCTACACATGACGTATACCCCGGCAATGTACTCGTCTTCGACGACCCTCCGTCATCGGTGGGGTTCTTCACCCCATACCATGTCGCCGTAGTCTCCAACTTCGTGGAGGTAATGGTTATCAGCGCTGGCACCAGCGCGGCTCATGGCAAGGTGTCAGCAGACGCTAGTGAGCCCGCTGCCGCCACCGCTGATACTCTTTAGGAAGCTATCGCCGGCCTGAAGACACCCATCGCTGCCTCCGTGAACCCTAGCGACGTCGGGGCCTCACTGGAGGAGGCTCACAAGCATATCTTGGAGGAGGGAATTGCCATTGCCTCAGCAAAGCGTCGGATGGAGGCCACGCAGCGCGAGTATAACTCCGCATACGGCCTCACTCCGATTTCCGAGGCCCCTAGCCGGCTTGGATCGGTCCGTAGCCGCGGCCTGTTCATTGCTGAGATCCTAGGCGGCAACCAGCCCACCTACGAGACCCCTGCGGCCAACTTGCGGGCGGCGCAGGCGGCCATGGAAGAGATGACGAGCTTGGAGGGCGAGGAGCGCGCCTTCCAAGAGAAGCGGGTCAAGGATCTCCTTGACACCGCCAACGAGGAGCAAACTCGGCTTGACCCCAGTCAGGCTCAGTCAGAGTCTCCAGGACCCAACCCCGGAGCTCGCCACAACCCTAGCGGTCAGCATCCCGTGGAGGGATCTTCCTCGCATCGCACCTCCGTCCGGAGGGGCGAGGGAAGCCAAGACCAGCGCTCCCAGCGCCAGAGAAAGCACACTTCGAGCAAGCGTCGCGGTGGGACGAGGGCGATTCGGCGTGTGAGGTTCTTCACCCGGGAAGGACCCATGTGTCTGGTTTGCGAGGTGCCTCCCCTCTCGCTACTCGGAGTGGCGCTCGGATTTCCCAGGAAGATCGGGACGCCCGCAGGCGTCTCATCGTCCTGGCCCAGTCAGCCCTCTTGGAGGAGGACGGTCCCATCGGTCCGGCCTGCTTTGGCCCCCGGATCCGAGGGGAGCCATTTCCGAGAGGCTTGACTTTGCCACGGGACACGTCCAAGTACAATGGCACTGCCAAGCCAGAGGACTGGCTGATCGACTACACCACAGCCGTCGGCATTGCCAGGGGCACCAAACGTGTAGTGGTTCGCTACGTACCACTCATGTTGGCCGGTTCGGCCCCGACTTGGCTTAACAGCCTTCCGGCCGGCAGCGTCAACTCCAGGGTGGACTTCGAGGAGGTGTTCGTCCGCAACTTCACTAGCACCTACAAGCGCCGTGGCCGGCCTCGCGAGCTGGCCATGTGTGTCCAGAGGCCCGACGAACCCCTTCGCGACTACGTCACCCGGTGGCCGGAGCTCCGCAACTCCTGTGAGGGGTTGCACGAGGTACAAGCCATCCAGTACTTCATCGACGGTTGCCGAGATGGCACCCTCCTCAAGCACAAGCTCATGTGCTCCGAGCCCACCTCTCTGGCGGTGCTCATGGTCAAGGCGGATAAGTACGCCATGGCCGACTCAGCGATGCGCGTCAGGGTGACCGCCTCGGACAAGGCTGTCCCCACGCCGGCTACTCCCAAGCCGGATGGAGACGGTCGAGGCGGCCAGAATAACAACAAGCGCAAGGCGGATCAGATGGATTCACGCTCCAACAGAAATTTGGTAGCCAGTGTGGAAGGGAGACGTTGGCTCCCCAAGCCGGCCCTCTGCGGAAGCATTCCAACAGGAACAACGCAAACTGGCTGCCCAAGCAGTCTTTCGAGCAACTGCTTGACGCCCCCTGCAAGATACACAAGGGGATGGCCTACCGACTCCCCTAGGCGCGCATGCGGCGCCTCATGCACCGGCTCCTGGTCCTGCTACGGCTCCACCGCTGCCGCCTGACGACGACGGCTGCCTTCATGACGACTACCCCCATCAAGATGGGGCCTTCGTCGTCTTCACCAGTGAAGGCAACGACAAGCACAGCCTGCGCCAGAGACGGCGCGAGGTGAATGCCCCGGTTTCCCCGGTTCCTCAGTACATGCATTTGCTGACAAACCAATCACATGGAGCCGGGTGGACCATCCTGCGGTGATGCCCAACCCGGGATTATACGCGCTCGTCCTCGACCCCACCTTTGCCTCCAAGAGGCTTACGTGCCGGTTCTCCCAGGTACTGGTCGACGGCGGCAGCAGCATCAACATCCTCTACCTCGACACTCTCCTCAAGCTCGGGTTCAACGACACGGACGTCCTGCCGACTAGCACTGCCTTCCACGGGATCGTTCCTGGGCAGTCCTGCTCGCCTATCGGCAAAATCCAGCTGGACATCCTCTTCAGCGACAAGGCTCACTTCTGCCGGGAGTCCATATGGTTCGAGGTAGTGGACCTCAGCAGCCCGTATCACGCGCTGCTCGGTAGACCGGCTCTGCCCAAATTCATGGCTATTCCGCACTATGCCTACCTGAAGATGAACATGCCGGGTCCAAAGAGCATCATCATTGTTGCTGGCGACTACAAGAAGTCGCTTGAGTGCGCCCAAGATAGCAGCCGCCTCGCCGATGCCCCGGTGATCGCTGAGGAGAAGCGGCAGATCGACCGTCTCGTGGCCCAGGCTACCGAGAAGCCGGTGATTCCTTCTCTTCCGTCCTAGTCGGCCGGCGAAGGCTCTTTCAATCCGGCCAAAGAGACCAAGCAGGTCCCACTCGACCCTGCCAACCCCAAGCAATGCGTCACCATCGGGTCTGGCCTCAGCCCCAAATAGGAAGGCGAGCTCGTCGACTTCCTCCGTGAGAATCGGGACATCTTCGCATGGTCTCCCAAAGACATGCCGGGTGTTCCGAGGAAGTACACCGAGCACAAACTTCATGTGCGACCGGATGCAAAGCCGGTGAAACAAACTTTGTGCCGCTTCGCCGAGGGGAAGTGTCGCACAATCGGAGAAGAGATCACCCGGCTCCTTGCAGCCGGCTTCATCATGGAGGTTTTCCACCCGGACTGGTTAGCTAATCCATTCCTGGTGCTGAAGAAGAACAACACCTGGCGAATGTGTATCGACTACACTAGCCTGAATAAGGCCTGTCCGAAAGACCCATTCGCGTTTCCTACGATAGATCAAGTGATCGACTCCACTGCAGGCTGCGAGTTGTTGTCGTTTCTGGATGCTTATTCAGGCTACCATCAAATCAAGCTGGATCGAGATGATTGCCTGAAGACCTTCTTCATCACGCCCTTTGGGGCCTACTGCTACACCACCATGGCGTTCAGTCCGAAGAACGCTGGTGTGACGTTCCAACGCTGCATGCAGCAGTGCCTACTGCCACAGATCGGCAGAAACATCCACGTCTATGTGGATGCCATCGTCGTCAAAACAAAGCAGCACTTCAGCCTCCTCGATGATCTCTGGGAGACGTTTGCCAACCTGCGCGAATAGAAGATCCGGCTCAACCCGGAGAAGTGCGTCTTCGGGGTTCGAGGCGGCAAGCTCTTGGGGTTCTTCGTGTCCGCTCGTGGCATCGAGGCGAACCCCGAGAAGATCGGCACCATCGAGCGGATGGTGCGGCGGACTCGAATCCCAGACGTCCAGAAGTTCGCCGGTTGCCTGGCGTCCCTTAGCCGGTTCATCAGCCGGCTTGGTGAGAAGGTCCTTCCACTATACCATCTCATGAAGAAGACGACGAAATTTGAGTGGAACGACCAGGCGGACGAAGCCTTCCGCGACCTCAAGCGGGTCATCTCGAGCCTGCCAATCTTGGCAGCGCCAGCTGAAAGGGAACCCATACTCGTATACACTGCCGCGACCACTCGCGTGGTTAGTGTAGTGTTGGTAGATGAACGCAAGGAGGAGGGCAAGGTACTGTTAGTGCAGCGCCCTGTCTACGACCTCAGCGAGGTCTTGTCCGCCTCCAAGCAAAACTATTCCCACTACCAAAAAATGTGTTATGGTGTTTACCCTGCTGGAAAGAAGTTGAAGCAATACTTCCAAGAGCATGTCATCACTATGGTGAGCACTGCTCGACTTTCAGAGATCATGGGCAACCGTGATGCAACGGGCAGAATTGCCAAGTGGTCCATCGCCATGGCGGACCACGATATTCCCTATGAGCCTCGCACCGCCATCAAATCTTAGGTGGTGGCCGACTTCTTAGTCGACTGGGCCGAGACCCAGTTCGAGCCGCCTCCTCCGGACTCTACGCATTGGCGGATGCACTTCGACGGCTCGAAGATGCGGACGGGTCTCGGAGCCGGCATCGTCTTGACGTCTCCGAAAGGAGACCAGCTCAAGTATGCTCTCCAGATCCACTTCGCCGCCTCCAACAATGTCGCCGAGTACGAAGCACTGGCTCACGGCCTCCGGCTCGCCAAGGAGATTGGCATCCGGCGGCTCATATGCTTCGGCGACTCAGACTTGGTGGTACAACAAGTTTCTGGCGAATGGGACGCCAGGAACGCCAACATGGCAAGCTACCGCTTCCTCATCTAGTAGCTCAGCGGCCCCTTCGAGGGCTGCGAGTTCCACCATGTTCAAAGACAGACAATGAGGCGGCTGATACACTGGCCAAAATTGGCTCCATGAGACAGGTTATCCCAGCCAGCGTCTCCCTCGAGCAACTCCACAAGCCGTCTATCAAGCCGTCTCCCAAGTCGGCACCGATCTTCGTACCGGCTGATTCTACGGTGCAAGCGTCGTCGGCTCCACCAGCTACGCCAGCTACAACTCCTGTACCGGCTATGCTGGCCATGCCGAGTCCAATAGCGGCACCGGCTGAATCCACGGTGCAAGCGCCGTCGGCTCCACCAGCTACGCCGGCTACAGCTCATGTGCCGGCTACGCTGGCCATGCCGACTCCAATAGCGGCATCGGCTACAACAACAACCCCTGCTCTGCCCTGCCTCGAATCCTGTCGTCTCGACACCCAGTGGGTGGACGTCATGGAGGTAGACAGCGAGCCAGCTGCTGCAGCACCACCAGAGACACCTCGTCTCGAGCCCACGACCGATGCTTCACCAAGCGCGGGGGCTGCAGAAGCCCCTAACAGTCATGTCGAGGCGGAGCCAGCCCTTGTGTCGGCTCCGTCATAGGCTCAACATATCCTGGCCTTCCTCCTTCGCGGCGAGCTTCCTCAAGACGAGGCGGAGGCGAGGCAGATCCATCAGAGGTATGCATCCTACGCCATCATCAATCATGAGCTAGTGCGGCGCAGCGTGATTGGCGTGTTCCAGCGCTGCGTCGAATTAGAAAAGGGAGAGGAGATCCTCAGAGACATTCACCAGGGGGAGTGCGGGCATCACGCCGCCTCAAGAATCCTGGTGGCCAAGGCGTTCCGCCACGGATACTACTTGCCCACGACCCTCGAGGAGGCCGTGGATCTGGTCGACAAATGTGAAGGCTGCCAGTTCTTCAGCGCAAAGAGCCACATGCCACCTTCGGCCCTCAAAACCACCCCCTGTCATGGCCGTTCGCCGTCTGGGGACTGGACATGGTAGGGCCCTTCAAGACGGCTCATGGTTGAATGACCCATCTCTTGGTAGCCGTCGACAAATTCACCAAGTGGATCGAGGCCAGACCTATCAAGAAGGTTGATGGCCCCACAGCTGTCAAGTTCATCACGGACATCTCTATTCGATATGGCGTCCCCCACAGCATCATCACCGACAACGTCACCAACTTCGCCAAAGGCGCTCTGGCACTCTACTGCTCCCAGGTAGGCATCCGGCTCGATTTGGCATCAGTGGCACATCCCCAGTCGAATGGACAAGCGGAGAGGGCCAACGGCCTGATCCTGGCCGGCATCAAGCCAAGACTGGTGGCACCACTTGTCAGATCGGCTAGTTGCTGGACCGAAGAACTGCCGGCTGTACTATGGAGCCTTCACACCATGCCCAACCGGTCGACCGGCTTCACTCCGTTCTTCCTCATATACGGGTCCGAGGCTACTATTCCCACAGATATCGAGTTCGACTCGCCTCGGGTCACCCTATACACGGAGACAGAGGCGAAGGAGGCAAGAGAAGACGGTGTGGATCTCCTTGAAGAAGCAAGGGACTTGGCCTTGAGCCGGACGGCCATCTATCAACAGAAGCTGAGATACTACCACAGCAAGAAGATCAAGCTCCTCTCTTTCAGAGAGGGAGACTTGGTCCTCAGAAGAAACCAGCGTAGTGCCGGCCAACACAAGCTCTCATCCCCATGGAGGGACCCTTCATCATCAGTAGAGCGTTGCACAACAACGCTTACTACTTGACCGATGCCCAAAATCCAAGAAAGCGCAAGAGGGATGACTCCGGCCAGGAGACGGAACGTCCATGGAACGCGGCGTTGCTTCGCCCGTTCTACTGCTAGAAGGCAAGTATCAAACATGGAAAGAGCATGCACAAATGTATCTTTCTCCCTCTTCAGGGATCCTCAATGAATGCATTAAAAAGAGCATGCCTCATGCTTCTTTTTAGAATTTATATCTAGAGTGCTCACTCTGTGACACCCCTTGCTGGCTCTAATAAGCTCGGGGACTCGCTAGCCGCCCGGACGCCTTCCTCATATTATAGAAGAACACATAGTGTAAGCCGGACCAATCCCTGGTCACCTCGTAACAGCTTGCAGACCGGCTCGGGTCGTCCGGCTTGCGAGGCGACGCCAGGTAAGGCCGGATGCATGCAAAGTTGAACTACAAAAAGGTTGCCGGCTCGGGTTGGCTCGATCAATTTTACGATCTCATTCAGGCCGGCCTCTGCTGGTTTATGTCTGAATCTTTAAGTCTTGATGACTTCGCAAAATCTAAGTCTTGTGTTCTAAGGCCAGAAACCTCGACCCAGTCATAGACCGGCTCCCGGCTGTCGGGCTGGCGGGGTGGAAACTTGGGAATACAGGGATTGGAGAAAAAGAAGTCAACCAGGAATCAAAAGACAAAGATATAAAACAACACGCATGGCAATACAAATATAATGCTGAATACATACATTTAAAATGCATTGGCCCACGGCCGAGGTTCATTACACCCCCAATGGGTGGAACTGTTGGACTGACAACAAAATTGCAGACAACAAATAGGACACCGACTACAGGGCCGCGGCCTCATCGGTCGCCCCGGCCGCTGCTCCTGAAGTGGTGGCTTCACCATCCCCGGCTGCTCCCGAGGCCGTTGCGCGGTCTCCTTCGCGAGGGCTCCCGGCACCATCCGCACCGGAGTCGGCGTACGCTGCACCGCTGGAGGCGGCAGCAGTATCCACACCGTGGGCCGTCTCGTCGGAGCTGCCATCGGGGTCATAGGGCTGAAGGCCATGTAGATCTTTAGGGATCACACCGCCATCTTCACCCCGCTCCAAAATGAGCTCGTCCCAAGCGGCATAATTAGCAATGCCGATGGCCCTCACGCGCAGCGCCTCCTCCATAGCCTGCAGCTCCGCCTCTGCGCCGTCGCGCCGAGCGACGAGCTTGCCCAAGTCTAGGTTTCGATATCAGGACTTGGGCAAGCGCATGGTCATGTAGGCTCTGGCGCGCGCGGCCGATGCGCGCCAGGAGTCAAGGCGATCCTCGCCAGCTGCAAGCCAGCGGGCGAACCGGCTCATCGATGCCGGCTCCACGCCATCCGGCCACAGGGTCACCACCATCGACGAGCCTGCAACTTGGTGCCGAGCCACAGACTCGCCCAGGGCCTGCAGGCGGGACCTGAGGCCCACCCCGATCTCCTCCACGCTCCAGTCAGAGGTAGCATCTACCTCATGCCCACCCGCGCGGCGCTCCTCACGGCTCACCTCGACGGCCGTATCGGTTGCGACCAGAGTCGCAGGGAAGAGGCCTGAGACAGGAAAAGGGGGTAGAAACGAGTAAGAGGAGGAGACGACCAAGAAAGCTCAAGACAAAACAAAAAAGAGGGACTCACGATGGAAGGCGCCATCGGTCTCATGGGCGCTCTCCAGGACCTCGAGCTCCCGCACCTTGCTCGCATGACTAAGGCAGGCAACTTCCTCCTGGAGAGTCGTCGTAGACTCCAGGGCCTTGACCAGCTACGATTGCTTTTGGACAAGGGCCTCCTCCTTCTCCCTCAAGGCGGTGTCCTTGAGCTTCATCTCCTCGAGATGAGATGACGTGAGTTGTTCCACGTCGACAGAATGGGAGGCTTCCTTCTCCTGCAGCGTGCCACGTAGCTGCTCCAGCTCGACCCGGCTGGCCGCCTCGAGCTCCTTCTTCTCCATCTGGAGAAGAGCCAATTGCTCCTGGAGCCAGTCGCCTGCGTCACGCAGGGCGTCCCACTCCACGGCAACTTCACCCAGCCGGGCTTGGAGCCCGGCAACTTGGCCATCGGCCGCCTGGTGCTGATCCCGCAGCTCATAGTAAGCCTGCACTTGAGCATCATAAATATCCTGCAAAAGCAAAGAAGAAACAGAAATAAGATTTAGCCTGGTTAAGACATAACCAGCCCGATTCTCGGGGGCTACACCCAGTGGGTGTGCTAGCGCGCCCCCACTAAAGAAGCAAAACAAGAAAAGAGGCTGAAAGAGATTCGGCCCGGTCGATGACCGGTCGGCCCGATTCTCGGGGGCTACACCCATTGGGTGCGCTGGCGCGCCCCCACTAAAGCAAAAGGAAAAAATCAAGACCAGGACGAAGCACTTACCCTGGTGCGGGCTTCCAGGCGGTCCAAGTCACTGCCCACCACACGGGCCGACTGCTCCACCTTGGACCGGCTGTTGGAAAACAGCGACACCAGCTCCGGGACACCGGTGAGCGCAGTGCCGGCGGGAAGTCGCACGCACGCTAAATTGGCCGCCCGCCACGACTTCATGGGCAGGATCCCGACCCGGCCACCAGCTCCCGGCGCAGCTGGACCGCGGTGGGGAACGACGATGGCGCCGGCTCCAGGAGCGGGTGCGGCGGCCGGCTCCGCCGATATCCCAGCCGGCGCTGCCTCCTTAACGGGAGGTGGATGGGCCGCATCCGGCACATCCATGATCACCCCTAGCGCATCAGGGGCCGCGTCTGGCGCGTCTAGGATCAGTTCCTGTGTGTCAGGCGCCGCCTCAGCCCTAGGGGAGTCGGTGATCGTCTCCAAGTCCACCAGTACAGAAGCATCCGACTTGGAAGGACGGGCCCCCTCAGCCCTCGGGGCGTGCCTCAGAGCTGCCTTGCTAGCTGGCTCCTCTACGCGAGCATGCGTGGAGGGTTCATGTCTAGCCTTTGTACGCTTCTTCGTCGGCTTCTCGGCCCGGCTGGGGCGAGACTGGCCCTCGACCGTCTCCCCCGCGGCTGCATCCCACCGGCGCTTCGACTGCTCCTCAAGCTCCCTTTGGGAAGCATCAGCTGCTGCCCAGCCGTCCCGCTCCGTTGCGGAGGCAGCGTCTTCCTCCACTTCCTCCACCTCCCTGCCGGGCAACGTTCTTCAGGAACAAATCTTTACACCAAACAAATGATGAAAAGGGGGAGGAAATCTTACCCTGCGACCATGGGCAGCTGCCTTCTGCCGGCACCACGGCGCTTCTTGGCACCGCCTACCCTTGCTCCAAATGGAGGACCCGGCGTCGGGCGGTTAGGAGCCGGCCTGGAAGCTGTGGCACCCTTGCCCCTCTTTCCGGCCTCCTCGTTAGCGATGGCTGCTCCGGCCCTTTGACACCGACCGCACGTCAGCGGTGGGATGGTAACCTCCTCCACCTCGTCGGAGTCTTCCTCGAAGGCTGCATCAGAGAGGAATGAGGGAGTCTCGTCGTCATCCGCCCAGTCTGCGATGGAGGGTCGCGAGTACTCACCAGACGGCTCTGTCCCTTTCGACTCCAACGTGTTCTCCGAGCCTGCGGAGGAGTCCGAGCGGGACTCGATCTCCGAGGCGTCGGACGTGGCCACGTCGGTGGCAGGCGGACGGAGGGACGCCTGCAGCTTCTCGAGCATCTACGAAAAAGGATTCGACAGCCGACTCAGCGAGACGGCCAGTTGCAAGACAAACAGCAAAGAACAAAGAAAACGCTTACCACCGGAGGCGGACGGGACCTGTTGAAGGGGGTCATTTCCCAAGACCAGTTCCCGACATCGTCGATGCGGGCGGTGGAGATCAGGTTCACCTTTCGCGCCACCGCGCTGGGGGTGAACCTCTTGGTGGACATCCTGTAGGGATCATGCCGTCCGCTCATCTGGCAGACCAGATGTGGCCGCCTCTGCAGCGGCCGGATCCGGCGGGTCACCATGGTGGTCAGCAGGTCGCGGCCAAGGAGGCCGCCCTTCTCCAGGATCTCGAGGTAGGCGCAAATCTGCGCCACCTCGGGAATCGGCTTGGGAGTCTTCGCTGCCCAGTTCAACTTCGTCGGCGGATCAATGTTGAACGGGGGCATGTTGAGGGCGTCCTGGGCGGGGCCGGCGTTCTTCACTTTGAAGAAGCCCCGCTGCCACTGCTTGATGGACTCCTGTAGCGGCAGCTGGGGGAAGCCGTACTTTCAGCGATGATGCACCAGTGCGGCTCCGCACGACGTCATCAGGCGCGGCTCGGCGAGCTTCTCCACCTCGGACTTCTCCATCGCGATGGATTGCTGCTTGAAGAAGAACAAGCTGCGCTAGAGATCGACGCGAGGCTCGATCCCCAGGAAGCCCTTGCACAAAACTACGAAGGCCGATAGCTGCAATATGGCGTTCGGCGCCAGGTGATGCGGCTGCAGGCCAAAGAAATGGAGCCATTCGGAGATGAAGGCGCTCGCCGGAAGCCCAAAGCCCCGGTAAAACTGCTCATTGAAGACCACGACCTCTCCCACGGTAGGTGTGGGAGCGGTCTCGGCGCCTGGGATTCGCACCAGCACATGGGAAGCCGGGGGCAACACCCGGTGATGGTGAAGCGCCTCGATGTTGCCTTCGCAGATCTTGCTGCCCAGCCAGGCCCCCTGCGACGAGGACTTTTTCGAGGTGGAGCCGTCGGCCATGGCTGCAGGCGACTAAAGCTTGAAAGGGTTGGTAGCTCAACGTCGACAGAGGCGATGAAGACAAAGAGGACGGGCTCTTTCTCTCTGGGCTCAGGGAGGAAGAGAGCGTCGATGCGAGGCGAGAATGGGGGGTGAATGGCCTCCACGGAACCCTCGCATCCCACTTAAACCACAGAAGCGTCGTGGGGAGGCGATCCGGTGCGCGTGGAACCCCCACTAACCCCGTGTATTACGGGCGGTAGCGCTTCCCCAAGTCCAACCGTCGCGGAGTAAATCTGTAGAGGATCTCTCACGCGGAGGCCGAGGGGGCATCGTGGAGGGACCCAGGGCCCAGGGTCGGTACCGTCACCAGTAATCACCATCATTACGTGTGACGGGGCCTGGCACGTGGCGCCTTCTGAGCTACCTACGATGAAGCCAAGGCGTCGCTTTGAAGCCAGTCGGTTTCGGAGCTGGCATCCCCTGTCGCGTGTGGCGGCAGAAATACCAAGACAAAATAGTAAGCCGGTGAGGCTGCCCGTCTGCAGACGGTAGGCCACTCCAGCTTCGGGGACTACTGTCGGGGGGATAACCCCGGGGTTGGCTCATCAAGCCTGCTCCTTTGTTCCCTGCCCAAGGGATATGAACAAATACAGTTTCCCAAGACCCAAGTCTTCTAGCCGGCTAGGTTGTGCCTGCCGGCTGGAGGATGAGGCGGCCAATTCTTTGGCCGGCCAAGCAACCCATGCCGGCTAGAGGTGAGACGGCTGCCTCTTCCTGACCGTCTTGGCGAAGCCAGCACGCTAGGAACGAGGCGGCCGTGCCCAAGCCGGCTAGCGAAGCAGGCTAGCCAGCCGGGGATCACAGGTCACATCAGATCGTAGGTCAGGGCGAGACCTTACGATTAAAGGTGGCTACGCGTCAGCAAAGGTACTGGATCGGAGTGTCCGGTAGGTACGAGCGTCGGTGGCCACGCCGCTGACCTACCCTGGCTCTGATCCATCACCTAGCATAGTGCCAAACCGTCACACTCCCACTCCATTACTACACTTGGCGTGGGGAACAGTGGAGGCGGTCATACTATCTGCCCATGACAAATCTCGCTGGACGACGCTCGACGTACAATGCGTGCTCGACGTCAACCTTACACGAGAGCTTCATTGGACAGCCGGCGGGTCCCATGACCAAACGAGACCATGCAGCCGGCGGGCCCCTCAAGCGACAAGACAAGACCCTCGTGGGCCCCTGGTCAGCCGGCGAAGCTGCCAGCCGGGTCACACTCTTGTACCCTTTATCCATATTGTAGGCCGGCAGGTGATACGTCTCCGTCGTATCTATAATTTTTGATTGTTTCATGCCAATTTTCTATAACTTTCATACACTTTTGGCAACTTTTTATACTATTTTTGGGACTAACATATTGATCCAGTGCCCAGTGCCACTTCCTGTTTGTTGCATGTTTTTTGTTTCGCAGAATATCCATACCAAACGAAGTCCAAACGTAATAAAAACTTACGGGGATTTCTTTGGAATATTTATGATTTTTGGCAAGAATAATCAACGTGAGGCGATGCATGGAGTGCCCACAAGCCCTGTCGCCGCGGGCAGGGGGTGGGCCCGCAGCAGGCAGGCTTGTGGCCGCTCCTTACGGCGGTTGGTGCCCTTCTTTCGCCGCAAAAAAAATATAATATCCGGAAGAAAATCGTGTTAAAATTTCAGCCCAATCGAAGTTACAGATCTCCGGGAATTTAAGAAACAGTGAAACGCAGAATCTGGGAGCGCAGAAACAGAAGGACACACAGAGAGAGATCCAATCTCGGAGGGGCTCTCGCCCCTCCGCCGCCATGGAGACCATGGACTAGAGGGGAAACCCTTCTCCCATATAGGGAGCAGGTCAAGGAAGAAGAAGAAGGAGGGGGGCTCTCTACCCCTCTCTCCCAACGGTGCCGGAACGCCGCCCGGGACATCATCGTGTGACGGCGATCTACACCAACACCTCCGTCATCTTCACCAACATCTCCATCATCTTCCCCCATCTATATTCAGCGGTTCACTCTCCCGCAACCCGCTGTATCCTCTACTTGAACATGGTGCTTTATGCTACATATTATTATCCAATGATGTGTTGCTATCGTATGATGTCTGAGTAGATTATCGTTGTCCTATCGGTGATTGATGAATTGCTATGATTGGTTTAATTTGCTTGTGGTTATGTTGCTGTCCTTTGGTGCCCATCATATGATCGCGCATGTGGATCACACCATATGGTTAGTTGTATATTGATAGGACTATGTATTGGCAGGCTAGAGTGACAGAAGCTTCAAACCTAGCATAGAAATTGATGCATATGGGATTGAAGGGGGACCAATATATCTTATTGCTATGGTTGGGTTTTACCTTAATGAACGTTAGTAGTTGCAGACGCTTGCTAATAGTTCCAATCACAAGTGCATAGAATTCCAATTAAGGGATGACATGCTAGCAGAGGCCTCTCCCACATGATACTTGCTATTGATCTAGTAACGTAGTCAATTGCTTAGGGACAATTCCGCAACTCCTACCACCACTTTTCCACACTCGTTAAACACTCGTAGTTGTTTCTTTATCTAACCAGCCCCTAGTTTTATTTACGTGTTCTTTACTTTCTTGCAAGCCTATCCTATAACTCCTACAAAGTACTTCTAGTTTCATACTTGTTCTAGGTAAAGCGAACGTAAAGTGTGCGTAGAGTTGTATCGGTGGTCGATAGAACTTGAGGGAATATTTGTCCTACCTTTAGCTCCTCGTTGGGTTCGACACTCTTACTTATTGAGAAAGGCTACAATTGATCCCCTATACTTATGGGTTATCAAGACCTTTTTTTGGCGCAGTTGGCAGAGAGAGATAGTGTGGGGTGAATATTCTCGTGTGTGCTTGTTTGCTTTATCACTAAGTAGATTTATTTGCTGTTCTAAGTTGTTCTCTATCTTTAGTTATGGATATGGAACACGAAATACCAAAAAAATTAGGTGTACTTGCTACTCACGGAGATGGGGAACCTCCTAAAACCCTCGAGGCTCGTTATGTGGAAAATATTATGCACTTCTTTAATAATCATGAGAAAGCGCCATTCAATTATATAATGGGATACACGTTGGATCAACGTGAATACTTTAGGGATTATCGCTTGACTCAAAAAGGGAAACTTTTATGGGATCAAATCCATTTGTTGAAATGGTATGCTTGGGAACTATGCAAGAGATATGGTGTTACTTGTTGCTCTAGGATGAAGGCTCCACACCTTCCCTTTTCTTGTGAATTTAATGATCATAGAACCTTGGCTTCTTATGCTAATGGTATATATGATTACTATGATGTGAGTCAAATAGAAGAGTTTGTTGCTTTTATGGGTGCTTATGAAATTGAGGTTCTGTTTAAAAGGTGTGATGATAATGATGATGCTCCTTACCGATCTGAAAATTTGGCTATGCTTCGTTATTGTTATACTAATTATGAATATAATGCCCATATTGAACGATTTAAGGAGAAATCCTATGCTGCCCAGGAAGAGACTATTATTTTGCAGGAAACTATGGAAGAAGAAAATGCTGAAATTGTGAGCTCATTAGATGAAAAAGATGAAGAGGAGGGCGAAGAACAAAAGGAGGAAGAGCGGACTAGCTACTCGTGTCCACCTTCTAATGAGAGTAACTCTTCTACTCATACATTATTCAATTTCCCTTCATTCTTACCGAAGGATGAATGCTATGATCCCTTGGATTCGTTTGAAATATCCCTTTTTGATGAACTTGATGCTTGCTATGCTTGTGGCCATGATGCCAATATGAATGATGCTTACGAAGATGAGCTAGCTATAGTTCCTTATGTTACACATGATGATTTTGATGAATATAATATGCATGTGCTTGCTGCTCCTACTTGCAATTATTATGAGAGAGGAACTACATCTCCACCTCTCTATGTTTCCAATACGATAAAATTGCAAGAAACTGCTTATGCTATGTATTGGCCTTTACTTGGTGTGCATGAATTGTTCTTTTATGACATGCCAATGCATAGGAATAGAGTTAGACTTCGTCATTGCTTGATATATGTTACCTTGTGCTCACTACTAAATTTCAAATCATTGCTAATTAAAATTGGCTTTGATATACCTTGGGATCCACGTGGATCCATTACTTGAGCACTTTATGCCTAGCTTAATGGCTTTAAAGAAAGCGCTGCCTGGGAGACAACCCGGAAGTTTTACAGAGTCATTTATTTATGTTGAGTGCTTTTATTTAGTTTATAAACAAAAAAAAATTAGAGGGGAACTTAAAACTTTTTCAAAAAGAGAAGTGATTGAAAGGTGATGCATTGTGGAAGTGAGGGTCGACCTTGAACACTTGTGTTCATGCTCATGGAAGAATGTAGAATTTTTCATGGAAGTTTCTCACAAAAATAATTATCCCCTTGTACAATTCCTTTATGTTTTTAAAAGTAATGTGCCAAGTAAAGCCTTTACGATTAGTTTGGGTGATAGTTGTTTGATCACGCTCAGATAAGACAGAAACTTTCTGCTCACGAAATTAATTTTAATTTTTATTCTGGAAGAGCTTTTGAGTTGATTCTTTCTGCTGCTGATTTATATGCAAGTTTTCCAGACGCTCGAAATTTTTCAGATTTTTTGCGATATCAGAAATATACGGAATATACAGATTGCTACAAACTGTTCTGTTTTGACAGATTGTCGGGACCCTGATCCTAAGTCATAGGAATCTAGCCTCTAACACATCACATCTCTTTGCAGTCTCACGCACGGTTATCCCCACGGCTGCAACCTTACCTTAGCCGGGACTGTTTGCGCCTTTTGACTCGCGTATGCAATTGTGTCGCTAGCAATCTAGTGACAGAGAACCCGGATCGACATGTCTAGTCATAAACCAAAGCGGCAGTTCCGCACAGGTACAGGCATACATGACCCAGCAAAGCAGGTGTCGGTCACCAGCGAATGTAGACGAGTCGTAGCAAGCTACAGGGACTCCATTACGTTGCGTGACATTTCCCCAAAGGGGACAGACACAGCAGCTAAGAAGGACACATGCCGGTCAACCAATGTGTCCGGAGCAGTAGCGAACTACCATGGCTCGTTGGATCACAAAGGCGCATTTCCCTGTAAGGAATGCTGCTAAAGCCTATGGCTAGGTAATCGAACCCCACACATATCATGTATGACACACGTACGCATGGCATACTGATATGTATAGATACATCGATGGCATCACAACATAACCATAAACATACAAGATTTATTTAAAAGGCTCAGAGGAGCCTCACACATAATATTACACAGTAGGGGTCTCACGACCCATCATAACAGTCATTCAAGTTACAAGCCAGCGGAAGTAGATAAACTGTCTGAGTACAGACAGATGAAACTAGAAGGCACATGGCCTGACTATACTATAGACCCATCCTAGGGCCAGATCGTAGGTGGGATACCAGCTACTCGTTGTTGTCGATGTCTAGGAAGAACCCTCCATTAGGGTCATTAACAACCTCTGCAACAAGTTATTAGGCAAATGTGAGTACGGAGGTACTCAGCAAGACTTTAGGATAACTATCTACTCATGCAATGTATCAATACGGAATTGTGGGGTTTCATGCGGAAAGCCAGCATTTGACTCGTGGCTAGACAACTTGCATTTTTAAATAATTTTGACAACCTAATTTCTCGCACACGAGTCCACTAACACCACAACAATACTCCATCATGGAATCATTCCGTCTCCATACGGAAATGCCGTCCACGACCCTCACACTTATCTTGACAATTTTATGAGTAGCCATTGAAGTTATCTATGAACAACATATGTCTCCAAGTAGTCCATATCCGCGGACGCGGCTATTCGAATAGATCATAACCCTGCAGGGGTGTACTTCTTCACACACGCTCTCACCACTTATCGCCATGTGCACGTCATGCACCTCGGCAACCTTCAAGCGGAAGACCAGCGAGGGAGTCGGCCACGACCGTTAACCACACTAATACTTAGTCCAGGGCTATCGCCTATCTGAGGGTAACCCGCACGGAAGTCCGGCCGAGGTTTCCGCCACGGCCCCAAACGATGTGCGCAGGGTTCCCAAGCCCACCATCCGGGTGCCACTTGGCACACCGTGCCACTGCCTACCGCATCACAGCCCACCTCTCAGGTTAGCGCTATGCACGGCCTCCAGCATGACTATGAACACCAGAAACTACTTGCAACTCCTGGACCGAGTACTAGGCGATTAATAAGTCGAGCGGGGTCATATTTAAGGGCCCATCATGTGGTAGTATCTCATCTTGGATTACATACACGGAACTCAGTTCCTAAGGACGGTTCCAATGAAACAACCCGCCATGTACTCCTACATAGCCTTTCACCGGTATCTTTATCAAATCAGGTTCAACTCACAACCTTTACCTACTGAACACATTCCCACAATTCTGTTCATCTCCCAGATGACAGACCATACACAACTCTAAGCATAGCATGCATAGCAGGATAAGGCACATCATGGCTCAAGCATCTACCAGGTATGCTAGGTTGCAAGGTTCAGCTATTTACTGTGACCAAGACAGGTCATGCAAAGGAAGTGGGTTCAACTAACGTGGCAAAAGCATTTTAAGCGTTTGATCCTAATGCAATAAGTAAGTGCAGGAGCGAGAACATGGGATTTATCGGGATGATCAAAATGGTTGCTTGCCTTATTGCTCAAAGGAGGGACAATATCCGTCAGTCGGATATTCAGTCGAATCCGGAGGAGCGGGGCCTACTGATAGAAATGACATCAATCAATAACAATCGTATGCAACAAAATGATGCATGAGCATGGCATGATATGCAAGGTGGTATGCTAATGTAGCTATCATTTATTAAGTTTCAATTTGGTTTGAATCAGATTCAATATCACTTCAAACGAGGTATTCTTGAATACCATTTTAATTGATTCGACCTGATGCTCATATCAACTTGTTCTTAACATGCATGGGAATGATATGTTAAGTTGCTGGTTGTAATTGGACAATGTTTGGTCATAGCATTTAAGTGGAATTCAAATGATTTTCAAATTCCATCTCCAAAGCATTTATTAAATTTAACCTATTCATTATTCTACATGTTTGGTCCAGTAAGATTTTCAATCATGTTTGAGAATGACATATTCAGATTCCTTGGATTTTTATGATACTTTTTCATATATAAATTATTGTCATTGGAGTTACACATTAATTTCTATGATTTTTAGAAGTTTTGGGCATTTTCTGGAATTCGGTTTAAACAGAAAAGCTACTTATTGCGTCAGCATGGCATGAGCAGGTCCAACTCGCCGTTGAAAGTCGAACCTGACCAGTGGGACCCACTACTCAGTGACTCTGGTCAGTTTTAGATTATTTTAAAACTTAATTAGCTAATTAACAGCACTGGACCCACATGTCAGTGACTTATTAGATTAATTAATTTTATTTTTATTAACTAAAATCATCCAGAGGCTGGCCCCACGTGTTAGCGGCTCACGACAGCTGAGATCCACCGGCGGCGAGGTGGTCCTCACCGGCGGTGAGCCTCCGATGACACCACAGACGGCGGAGGGCATCGGAAGCCCATCTCCGACGACCAAACGCACGACAGAGACCACAGGGAGAACAGCCACTCGACGGCGCGCACGATGGAGCAAACCCCAGGGGGTGGGGTGGCCGGAATCGACGCCGGCGACGAGCTCGGCGGCGACCAAAGCTCGGCCATCGTCGAGGTCATCGGAAACAGGGCCAGATCACGCGGGGCTGGGCACCTAAAGCATCTACGCGACGGCCTAAAGTTGCTGGTGGCCTCCGGAGAGCTACCGGCGACAAGGGAGCTGGGCCTGGGCTGAGGTGAGCGACAGATAAGCTCCTTTTCCTTTTTTTGCCTGTTTTGTTTCTGTTTTGCAAACTATTTTTATTTGCTATTTATTACAACTCCAAAATAGTTTATAAAAATATTTTGAACACACCAGAATATTTGTTGGAATATATGCAACCATTCCTGAAGTTTTCAACATTATTGAAAACTAAGTTTTTGAATTCAAATTTAAACTTGAATCCAGTAGCCTTTTTTCATAAATAAAATGCCAAATGTGTTATGAAAATAGTTTTCTTCAATGCTTATTTGCTTCAATGAATTATGAGAAAAGTTGAACTTTTCTTGAGGCCATTTTGATTTCATTGATTTGAACAAGTTTAGAGTTTCTTTGAATTTGAGAGGTGGCTAGGTTTTTTTAGTTTTGCTTCACCACTTGCTTTGATCTTGTTGCAATTTTCTTAGATGCAATGCAAAGAAGATATGAGAACAATGCTATACTTGGTTAGGGTTCCAGGGATGTGAGAACTCACCCCCACTCAAAAGAATCTCGTCCCGAGATTTAGAAGTCGTCGGAATAACGCGGGATACTCAAGCCCGAGACGATCCTCTCTTTCCCAAGTGACCTCCTTCTCAGAATGATTTTACCATTGAACTTTAAGAAACTTGAGGTTTCGATGTCGAGTGGTACGCTCAGCTTGATCGAGAATATGCATAGGGTATTCTCGGTATGAAAGGTTATCTTGGAGACAAGCATTTCGTGGTCCACTTCACGGATAGGATCCGAAAAGCAAGGCCTGAGTTGCGAGACGTGGAAGACATCATGAACCTTGGAAAGATGCGGAGGAAGTTCCAACTGGTAGGCAACTTCTCCTCGTTTGGCAAGAATGCGAAAAGGACCAATGTAACGAGGAGCCAACTTGCCCTTGATACCGAATCGATGGGTACCCTTCAAAAGTGTAACCCGAAGGTAAGCCTTCTCGTCAACTTCAAAGGTCAAAGCCTTATGATGACGATCATATTGGCTCTTTTGACGAGACTGGGCTGTTTTCAACTTTTCACGAATAATGCGAACCTGCTCTTCTGCATCCTGGATCATATCCGGGCCAAAGAGTTGCCTCTCTCTCCGGTTTCTGACCAATTAAGAGGTGTTCGACATCTTCGTCCATAGAGAACTTCAAAAGGGGCTTTGCCCAAGCTTGATTGATAACTATTGTTACAAGCAAATTCGGCGAATGGAAGGCACTTCTCCCAATTCATACCGAACGATATAACACAAGCTCGGAGCATATCTTCTAGGATTTGATTCATTCTTTCTACTTGACCACTTGATTGAGGATGGAAAACAGTGCTAAAAGAGAAGTGAGTCCCCATAGCATTCTGAAAACTTTCCCAGAAGCGAGAAGTAAAGATACTCCCACGGTCTGAGTTAATCTCCAGGGGAACACCATGAAGAGACACTATTCGAGAGATATATAACTCTGCTAGCTGGCTAGCTGTTATACTCTCACGAACTGGAAGAAAATGAGCTACTTTGGAGAGACGGTCAATGACCACAAAGATAGCATTATTTCCTTTCTTGGTCTTGGGAAATCCGGTAATGAAATCCATACTAACTTTATCCCATTTCCATTCAGGAATAGCTAAGGGTTGAAGGGTGCCAGCAGGCCTTTGATGTTCTGCCTTAACTCGACGACAAACGTCGCAGTTAGAAACGAACTCAACAATTTCTCTCTTCATCCTAGTCCACCAAAACCTCTGGCGTAGGTCCTGATACATCTTAGTACTACCGGGATGAACGGTGAGAGGACAATCATGAGCCTCCTTAAGGATTAACTGTCTTAGATGCCTGTTCTTAGGAACCACTAGACGATTCTGGAAGAACACAACACCTTGATCATTCATGGAGAATTCATTAGTGTTTCCGCTAATGATATTCTCCTTGATCCGTGATATACCCTTATCACGCTTCTGGCCAGCTATAATGTGATCCTTAAGGGTAGGCTTTGCCACCAGGGTAGAAAGGAATCCTTGAGGAACAATATGAAGATTTAACTTCCGAAATTCCTCATAGAGATGTGGTTGACCTCGTTGTAGCATCAAATTGTTAAAATAAGATTTACGACTTAGTGCATCAGCCATAACATTGGCCTTCCTCGGGGTGTAAGTTAGCCCTAAGTCGTAATCCGAGATCAACTCAACCCACCGTCTTTGCCTGAGATTCAAATCCGTCTTTGCCTGAGATTCAAATCCGGCTGGGTGAAAAAATATTTCAGACTTCGGTGATCAGTGAATATTTCGCAACGATTACTGAGGAGGTAATGTCGCTAGGTTTTTAGTGCATGGACTACAACTGCAAGCTCAAGATCATGTGTGGGATAATTATCCTCATGTGGACGCAACTGTCGAGATGCGTATGCAATCACATGACGATCTTGCATGAGAATGCAACCTAATCCTTGTCGCGAGGCGTCGCAATAGATAACAAAGTCCTTAGAAAAATCTGGTGGTAGAAACACAGGTGCGGAAGTCAGGCATCTTTTCAATTCCTGAAAACTATGCTCACACTGTGGTGTCCACTCGAACATTTTATCTTTCTTGAGGAGTTCAGTTAGAGGCTTTGCAACCTTGGAGAAATTCTCGACAAAGCGGCGACAATAGCTCGCTAGACCAAGAAAACTCCTAACTTGCTTAACCAATGCAGGTTGAGTCCAATCAAGGACAGCTTGAACTCTCTCGGGATTGACAGCAATACACTTACCAGAGATTACGTGACCTAGATAGGTCACTTCTGGTAACCAAAATTCACATTTTGAAAACTTGGCATAAAGGCGATGCTCTTAAAGTTTCATGAATACCAGCCTTAGATGCTCGGCATGTTCTTGTTCATTCTTCGAATAGATGAGAATACCATCGAGGTATACCACGACGAATTTATCCAAATACTCCATGAAGATTGCATTCAACAGACGAGAGAAGGTGGCTGAGGCATTGGTTAAACCGAAGGACATGACGGTGTACTCGTATTGGCCATAATGAGTAACAAAAGCCGTTTTTGGAATGTCCCCGTTCTTGATCTTGATTTGATGGTATCTCAACCTCAAATCCATTTTGGAGAAGACTGAGGATTCAGCAAGCTCATCATACAGGTCGTTGATCCTGGGGAGCGGATACTTGTTCTTTATGGTGACCAGATTAACTGATCGATAATCTACAACCATCCGATCCGTTCCATCCTTCTTCTTGACAAATAGGACAGGGCAAGCCCAAGGAGAAGAGCTAGGACGAATGAAACCTTTATTCAAGGCCTCATCTAGTTGCTTCTTAAGTTCGACTAGCTCCAGGGGTGCCATCTTATATGGTCTTCTGGCTATTGGAACAGTTCCCGGAACAAGATCTATTACAAACTCTACATCTCTGTCAGGTGGAATTCCTGGCAGTTCCTATGGAAAAACATCCGGGAAGTCATGGACTACCGGAATGTCTTCAAGTCCCGGAAGAGGGTTGGCATTGAAGGAATAGACTTGGCATTTGGCAACTCGAGTAGATACATTGACTATCTCACCCGAGGGATGGGTAAGCTGAACATTTCTAGAATGAGTATCAATCTTGGCATAGTGAGCTGACATCCAGTCCATACCCAAGATGATATTAATATCCGAAGATTTCAGGGCTATCAATGAGGCTAGAAAAACTAGCCTGTCTACTAGAATTTCATTGTCCTAGGTTATCCTAGAGGTTTGCCACTTACTACCAGGAGTTTGGACAACCAATGGAATTGGCATATCACAGAAAGACATGTTATGCAACTGTGCATAACTTTCTGAAATGAAGGAATGAGAAGACCCAGTGTCAAAAAGAACAGACGCTGGGTGATGATTAACAAGAAGCGTACCCAGTATGACGTCAGGATCCTCTGTAGCTTCTTCTGCTGAGACATAGTTCACACGGCCACGTGCAGGAGTTGGCTTCACATAGTAAGCTTTGCCCGACTTGCCTTGCCCGACGGACTTTCCGGGTTGCTTGGCACCCACATTCTGAGGACACTCACGGGAATAATGTCCTCGTTCTCCTCACTTGTAACAGATCACTTGGTTGGCACGCGGCGCAGCATTGCTAGCTGGACCACCATAGGTTTTTGCTCGAGGGTTGGTCTGATTCGTCTAAGGCGCCACATAGGATGGCCTCGGAGTGTATATTGGCGGCAGAGAACTGTTTGGAATCCACAGCGTGCGTTTTGGAAATGTGGAACCAGATGATGAGCCAAAATCACGGGAGTGCTTCTTTGTGGCTTCAAAGTCGGTATGACTAGTCTCGACACTGATCGCCTTGTTGACCAGGGCTTGGAAGCTTGTACAGTCGTGGAGGCGCAAATCACGACAAAGCTCAGGGCTCAGACCCTTACGGAATCTTGCTTGCTTCTTGGCATCAGTAGACACCTCCTCTGTTGCATAGCGGGCGAGGTTACCGAACTCGCGGCTATAGGCATCCACGGTCAACTTGCCCTGGGTGAATGCACACAACTCCTCTCTCTTTCTGTCCATCAGGCCCTTTGGAATATGGTGCAGACGAAAGGCTGCACTAAAGTCTGCCCATGTGGTTGTTGGTTCAGCAGGACACATAGCTTCAAAGTTCTCCCACCACAGATTGGCGGGTCCTTCCAGAAAATACGCCGCAAAGCTCACCTTGTCAGCCTCAGAAACATTCGCAGAGCGAATCTTACGTGGAATACTGCACAGCCAATCATCAGCGTCGAGGGGGTCGACGGAGTGATGGAACTTTGGAGGATTCAGCTTCACAAAGTCATTGAGGGACACTACAGCATTCCTAGGCTGACGAGCCGTATTCTGCTCAATACACTCTAACAGTCGGTTGGTCTCCCTTTTGTTTCTCTCTGCCTCAAGCATAACTTCCGCCAGAGAGGGCGGGTGAGGCAGGTCTTCCTGCGACGCTTGACTACCCTCGCCTTGCTCATGAGCAGGGGCACGGTTCAACTGGTGAACACCATCCTGACAAACAAACTCACAGCTTAGACCAATATCATCATCAATGCTAGCTATGGATTAAGAACGCACTGAACACATGGAATGCGGAAATGAATATCCGAACAGCATGGTAACAAGCAACTGCTATATATACACCATGGTTCATAAACACCCTTACATAGTTCAGTACAACCTTAACCGAAGAGCAAACTACTGAAATTATGAAACTACTCATCAGAGGCTTACAAGCTTCCTATACATTATTTATCTATGCCTTCGGAATTCATTTCACATCACAAGCATATTTCACAAGTCACACAAGACTGTGAACGTACAGCTACTACCATACTATCCTTCCACCCATGGTTCAGGCATCCGCATAGAACATCTCATAAAGATTGCCTCCATGGCCTGGAAGCTCCACTTGCGGATTAGGAAATACTCTGGCCTGAGATCCCTGGGATCCGTAAGGACACGGATGTGGCCTTGGTCCCCTAACTGGTGGTAGTAGGGGTCCCCAGAGAGGGGTGACTCCTCCTATAGCGGGCCAGTCAACATGGGCCGGAAGATGGGTCCTAACAGGGTTCAGCATCTCCATATCTCCGTACCCTGTCTGGACTACCGGTGCCAGCTGCGTCAAAGCCGTCCATAGACGGGCACGTGTAGCATAAAGCTCCATGTGGAGAGCACGAGCATCCCTGTCTCCGTTCTCTAGCATCTCAACAGTGGACTACAGTAGCGGATCCTCCATACAGGAATCAAAATAGACCCCATTGAGGTATCCCTCTTCACCTGGCTGAGAGGCAGGAACAAAGCAGAACTCTGAATTCTGCAGCAGTGCATGTCTCGCCCTCATAATGGTCAGCATTGAATAGGCAGCATCTTGTACTGCCATGTCAACAGTTACTCCCAATCCATAGGACCAATGGATTGGCTCCTCAGCTCCAGGGTAGTCTGGAAATACCCTAACAGTGCAGATATACTGGCTCTGGTTGAAGTCTCGGTATTGTTCCTCCACTGTGTACTTTGGGTACCAGCGGTAACCGCACACAGACATCACCCTGACCAACATGGCCGTATGACCCGGCACATCAATGCACCTGGCCAGACGAACCACCTGACGAGAAGGACGGCCAGGAATCTAAAAATAGAGAGTAATGCAAAAGCATTAGAGCTCTGAATGCAAAATTGGGCAGCATAACGACTCTAAATGCTCAAAAACAATTTTGAGACAACCCAAAAATAGAATAGAGTAACCACTCAACTATCAAGTTCAATTCTTTGATCATCAAACTTACTTCCTTTTTCCTAGGGATAAAAGAAACCCAAATATCTCTCGACCCGTAGTCCTATAATCTACCGATCAGAAACACGTGCCTAGAAGCAGATGAGTAACCTAGTCCTTAATTCCCGCAGAAAAGACGATGATGACCAGAATAGAATAACTTGAGAAGAGAACAAGAGTCTTACGTTCCCTTCCACAAACAATTCCCTAATATATAACTAAAGCAATTCTAGACTCAACTTCGACCAGTTTGGCTTAGTAGTCCTACTGTCAGTCAGGCTCTGATACCAACGCTGTCGGGACCCCGATCCTAAGTCATTGGAATCCAGCTTGTAACAAATCGCATCTCTTTGCGGTCTCACGCACGGTTATCCCCACGGCTGCAGCCTTACCTTAGCCGGGACCGTTTGCGCCTCTTGACTCGCGTATGCAATTGTTTCACTAGCAATCCAGTGATAGAGAACCCGTATCGACATGTCTAGTCATAAACCAAAGCGGCAGTTCCGCACAGGGACAAGCATACATGACCCAACAAAGCAGGTGTCGGTCACCAGCGAATGTAGACGAGTCGTAGCAAGCTACAGGGACTCCATTACGTCGCGTGACATTTCCCCAAAGGGGACAGACACAGTAGCTAAGAAGGACACATGCCGGTCAACCAATGTGTCCGGAGCAGTAGTGAACTACCATTGCTCGTTGGATCACAAAGGGGCATTTCCCTGTAAGGAATGCTGCTAAAGCCTACGGCTAGGTAATCGAACCCCATACAAATCAAGTATGACACACGTACGCATGGCATACTGATATGTATAGATACATCGATGGCATCACAACATAACCATAAACATACAAGCTTTATTTAAAAGGCTCAGAAGAGCCTCACACATAATATTACACAGTAGGGGTCTCACGACCCATCATAACAGTCATTCAAGTTACAAGCCAGCAGAAGTAGATAAACTGTCTGAGTACAGACAGATGAAACTAGAAGGCACATGGCCTGACTATACTACAGACCCACCCTAGGGCCAGATCCTAGCTGGGATACCAGCTACTCGTTGTCGTCGATGTCTAGGAAGAACCCTCCATTAGGGTCATTAACAACCTCTGCAACAAGTTATTAGGCAAACGTGAGTACGGAGGTACTCAGCCAGACTTTAGGATAACTATCTACTCATGCAATGTATCAATAAGGAATTGTGGGGTTTCATGCGGAAAGCCAGCATTTGACTCGTGGCTAGACAACTTGCATTTTTAAATAATTTTGACAACTAAATTTCTCGCACACGAGTCCACTAACACCACAACAATACTCCATCGTGGAATCATTCCGTCTCCACAAGGAAATGCCGTCCACGACACTCACGCTTATCTTGACAATTTTATGAGTAGCCATTGAAGTTATCTATGAACAACATATGTCTCCAAGTAGTCCATATCCGTGGACGCGGCTATTCCAATAGATCATAACCCTGCAGGGGTGTACTTCTTCACACACGCTCTCTCCACTTATCTCCATGTGCACGTCATGCACCTCGGCAACCTTCAAGCGGAAGCCCAGCGAGGGAGTCGGCCACGACCGTTAACCACACTAATACTTAGTCCAGGTCTATCGCCTATCTGAGGGTAACCCGCACGGAAGTTCGGCCGAGGTTTCCGCCACGGCCCCAAACGATGTGCGCAGGGTTCCCAAGCCCACCATCCAGGTGCCACTTGGTACACCGTGCCACTGCCTACCGCATCACAACCCACCTCTCAAGTCAGCGCTATGCACGACCTCCAGTATATATGACTATAAACACCAGAAACTACTTGCAACTCCTGGACTGAGTACTAGGCGATTAATAAGTCGAGCGGGGTCATATTTAAGGGCCCAGCATGTGGTAGTATCTCATCTTGGATTACATACACGGAACTCAGTTCCTAAGGACGGTTCCAATGAAACAACCCGCCATGTACTCCTACATAGCCTTTCACCGGTACCTTTACCAAATCAGGTTCAACTCACAACCTTTACCTACTGAACACATTCCCATAATTCTGTTCATCTCCCAGATGACAGACCATACACAACTCTAAGCATAGCATGCATAGCAGGATAAGGCACATCATGGCTCAAGCATCTACCAGGTATGCTAGGTTGCAAGGTTCAGCTATTTACTGTGACCAAGACAGGTCATGCAAAGGAAGTGGGTTCAACTAACGTGGCAAAAGCATTTTAAGCATTTGATCCTAATGCAATAAGTAAGTGCAGGAGCGAGAACATGGGATTTATCGGGATGATCAAAATGGTTGCTTGCCTTGTTGCTCAGAGGAGGGACAATATCCTTCAGTCGGATATTCAGTGGAATCCGGAGGAGCGGGGCCTACCGATAGAAATGACATCAATCAATAACAATCGTATGCAACAAAATGATGCATGAGCATGGCATGAGATGCAAGGTGGTATGCTAATGTAGCTATCATTTATTAAGTTTGAAGTTGGTTTGAATCAGATTCAATATCACTTCAAACGAGGTATTCTCGAATACCATTTTAATTGATTCGACCTGATGCTCAGATCAACTTGTT
Organism: Hordeum vulgare subsp. vulgare; assembly: GCF_904849725.1. Taxonomy (NCBI): domain Eukaryota; kingdom Viridiplantae; phylum Streptophyta; class Magnoliopsida; order Poales; family Poaceae; genus Hordeum; species Hordeum vulgare. Next base: position 395,215,217 of record NC_058524.1, on the reverse strand, counting down.
CTTAACATGCATAGGAATGATATGTTAAGTTGCTGGTTGTGATTGGACAATGTTTGGTTGTAGCATTTGAAGTGGAATTCAAATGATTTTCAAATTCCATCTCCAAAGCATTTATTAAATTTAACCTATTAATTATTCTACATGTTTGGTCCAGTAACATTTTCAAACATGTTTGAAAATGACATATTGAGATTCCTTGGATTTTTCTGATACTTTTTCATATATAAATTTTTTTCATTGGAGTTACAGATTAATTTCTATGATTTTTGGAAGTTTTGGGCATTTTCTGGAATTCTTTTTAAACAGAAAAGCTACTTATTGCGTCAGCATGGCATGAGCAGGTCCAACTAGCTGTTGAAAGTCAAACCTGACCAGTGGGACCCACTGGTCAGTGACTCTTGTGAGTTTTAGATTAGTTTTAAACTTAATTAGCTAATTAACAGCACTGGACCCACATGTTAGTGACTTATTTGATTAATTAATTTTATTTTTATTAACTAAAATCATCCAGAGGCTGGCCCCACGTGTGAGTGGATCAGGCCAGCTGAGATCCACCGGCGGCGAGGTCGTCCTCGCCGGCGGTGAGCCTCCGGTGACACCAGAGACGGCGGAGGGGATCGGAAACTCGTCTCCGGCGACCAAACGCACGGCGGAGACCACAGGGAGAACGGCCACTCGACGACGAGCACGATGGAGCAAACCCCATGGGTTGGGGTGGCCGGCATCGACGCCGACGACGAGCTCGGCGGCGACCAAATCTCGGCCATCGTCGAGGTCATCGGAAAGAGGGTCAGATAGCGCGGGGCTGGGCACCTAAAGCATCTATGCGACGGCATGAAGCTGCTGGTGGCCTCAGAAGGACGAGCCGTTCACCGGAGAGCTACCGGCGACGAGCTGCAGCGGCGGTCCTCGTCTGGCTCCGGTGGAACTAGGCCTAGAGGAAGAGATCAAAGGGGAAAGCTTGGGAGGCTCACGGGGAGTGGAGTGGAAGGCTTAGACGGCTCGGGGAGGCGCTGTGGGCGACGAATCGATCGAAGCTCGCCGGCGGCCGAAGCTTGAAGACGACGGTGCCGTGGGCGTTGCAGGGCTCGGGGCGTCTTCTTCGTTTGCAGGAATGACCAGCTCGTCGAGGCGGAGCGAACGGAGCACTCGGGAGGGAGATCCTGTGGCTAGAGGCACGGGCAGCTCGAGCTCGAGCTCCTGTCAATGGCGGCAGTGGGGATCGAGCAACCGGGAGGGGAGGGGAGGAATGGATCACGGGAATGGATAGGGCAGTGCTCGGGGAGGTTATCCCCGCGCGTGCCAGCGCGAAGCGGCGTCCAGGCAGGCAGGGAGCTGCGTGGAGGCGTCGGGCGTCGCGGCGGCCACCTCCTGCTCCTACTGGCGAGGAGGAAGACGACAGGGGAGATGGGCCTGGGCTGAGGTGAGCGACAGGTAAGCTCCTTTTCCTTTTTTTCCTATTTTGTTTCTATTTTGCTAACTATTTTCATTTTCTATTTATTACAGCTCCAAAATAGTTTATAAAAATATTTTGAACACACTAGAATATTTGTTGGAATATATCCAACCATTCGTGAAGTTTTCAACATTTTTGAAAACTTAAAGTTTTTGAATTCAAATTTAAACTTTTGCATTTAAATAAAATGCCAAATGTGTTATGAAAATAGTTTTCTTCACTGCTTATTTGCTTCCATGAATTATCACAAAAGTTGAACTTTTCTTGAGGCCATTTTGGGTTCACTGATTTGAACAAGTTTAGAGTTTCTTTGAATTTGATAGGTGGCTAGGTTTTTTTAGTTTTGCTTCACCACTTGCTTTGATCTTGTTGCAATTTTCTTGGATGCAATGCAAAGAAGATATGAGCACAATGCTATACTTGATTAGGGTTCCAGGGATGTGACACAGATTCTGCTTTCTATGCATTGTTCTCTTATTTTGATGAATCTATGGGTAGTATCGGGGGGTATTAACCATGGTGAAGTTGGATTACAGTAGATATAATGCTAATATAAATTTGGAATGAGTTCACAACAGTACTTGAAGTGGTGATATATTTAATTATACTAACGGATCTCATGAAGTTTTGTTGAGTTTTGTGTGATTGAAGTTTTCAAGTTTTGGGTGAGAGCACGATGGATGAAGGAATAAGGAGAGGCAAGAGCCTAAGCTTGGGGATGCCCAAGGCACCCCAAGGTAATATTCAAGGAAGACTCAAGCGTCTAAGCTTGCTTGGGGATGCCCCGGAAGGCATCCCCTATTTCGTCTACAATCTATCGGTAATTTTACTCGGAGCTATATTTTAATTCATCACATGATATGTGAAAAATGCTTGGAGCATATTTTGTGTTTATTTTCCCTTTTTCTTTTATGCACCATGCTGGTATGAGATAGTCCTTGGTTGGCTTTATAGAATGCTTCTTGTGCTTCACTTATATCTTTTGAAGTTTGGATTGCCTGTTTCCCTACACTTGGAAAACCGCCATTTGTAGAATGCTCTTTTGCTTCACTTATATTTGTTAGAGCGGGGCATATCTTTTGTAGAAAGAATTAAACTCTCATACTTCACTTATACCTATTTAGAGAGTTAACAGGAGTTGGTCATTCACATGGTTAGTCATAAAATCCTACATAAAACTTGCAGATCACTGAATATGATATGTTTGATTCCTTGCAATAGTTTTGCGACATGAATATGTGATATTAGAGTCATGCTAGTGAGTAATTGTGTATTTTTAGAAATACTTGTGTTAAGTTTTGCGATTCCCGTAGCATGCACGTATGGTGAACCATTATGTGATGAAGTCGGAGCATGATTTATTTATTGATTGTCATCCTTTGTGTGGAGGTCGGGATCACGCGATGGTTAACTCCTACCAACCTTTCCCCTAGGAGCATGCGTGTAGTATTGTTTTGATGACTAATAGAATTTTGCAATAAGTATGTGAGTTCTTTATGACTAATGTTGAGTCCATGGATTATACGCACTTCCACCCTTCCACCATTGCTAGCCTCTCTAGTACCGCGCAACTTTTATTGGTGCATTACACCCACCATAAAGGCTCCCTCAAAACAGCCACGATACCTACCTATTATGGCATTTTCATAGCCATTCCGAGATATATTGCCATGCAACTACCACCGTTCCGTCTCATGACATGTGCCACCACTTCCATATTGCCATTGCATGATCGTAAGATAGCTAGCATGATGTTTCCATGGCTTGTCCGTTTTTTGATGTCATTGCTATGCTAGATCATTGTCACGGTACACTACCGAAGGCATTTCATATAGAGTCATCATTGCTCTAAGTATTGAGTTGTAAGTGTGATGATCATTATTAATAGAGCATTGTCCCATGTGAGGAAATAAAAGAGGCCAACGAAGCCCATTTACCAAAAAGAGGCCAAAGATGCCCACCAAAATATATAAAAATTTAAAAAAAGAGGCCAAAGAGCCAAAAAAATGAGAGAAAAGAGAGAAGGGACAATTGCTACTATCCTCTTTCCACACTTGTGCTTCTAATAGCACTATGATCTTCATGACAGACAGTCTCCTATGTTGTCACTTCCATATACTAGTGGGAAATTTTCATTATATAACTTGGCTTGTATATCACAATGATGAAATTCCTCAAAATTGCCCTAGGTCTTCGTGAGCAAGCCAATTGGGTGCACACCCACTAGTTTCTTTTGTGAGCTTTCATACACTTATAAGACCTAGTGCATCTATTGCGTGGCAATCCCTACTCACTCACATTGATATCTATTGATGGGCATCTCCATAGCCCGTTGATACGCCTAGTTGATGTGAGACTATCTCCTCCTTTTTTTGTCTTCTCCACGACCACCATATTCTATTCCACCTATAGTGCTATGTCCATGGCTCACGCTCATGTATTGCGTGAAAGTTGAAAAGGTTTGAGAACACTAAAGTATGAAACAATTGCATGGCTAAAACCGGGGTTGTGCATGATTTAAATACGTTGTGTCAGGAAGATGGAGCATAGTCAGACTATATGATTTTGTAGGGAGAACTTTCTTTGGCCATGATATTTTGAGAAGACATGATTGCTTTGTTAGTATGCTTGAAATATTATTGTCTTTATGTCAAATGATAGACTATTGCTTCGAATCACTCGTGTTTTAGTATTCATGCCATGATTAGATTATATGATCAAGGTTATGCTAGGTAGCATTCGACATAAAAAATTATCTTTTTTATCATTTACCTCATCGAGGACGAGCAGGAATTAAGCTTGGGGATGCTGATACGTCTCTGTCTTATCTATAATTTTTTATTGTTTCATGCCAATATTCTACAACTTTCATATACTTTTGGCAACTTTTTATACTATTTTTGGGACTAACATATTGATCCAGTGCCCAGTGCCAGTTCCAGTTTGTTGCATGTTTTTTGTTTCGCAGAATATCCATACCAAACGAAGTACAAATGTAATAAAAACTTACGGGGATTTTTTGGAATATTTATGATTTTTGGGAAGAAGAATCAATGCGAGGCGATGCATGGAGTGCCCACAAGCCCTGTCGCCGCGACCAGGGGGTGGGCCCGCGGCAGGCAGGCTTTTGGCCACTCCTTAAGGCGGTCGGTGCCCTTCTTTCGCCGCAAGAAAGATAATATCCGGAAGAAAATCTTGTTAAAATTTCAGCCCAATCGGAGTTACGGATCTCAGGGAATATAAGAAACGGTGAAACGCAGAATATGGGAGCGCGGAAACAGAAGGACACAGAGAAAGAGATCCAATCTCGGAGGGGCTCTCGCCACTCCGCCGCCATGGAGACCATGGACGAGAGGGAAAACCCTTCTCCCATCTAGGGAGGAGGTCAAGGAAGAAGAATAAGGAGGGGGCTCTCTCCCCCTCTCTCCCGGTGGCGCCGGAACGCCGCCCGGGACATCATCGTGTGACGGCGATCTACACCAACACCTCCGTCATCTTCACCAACATCTCCATCATCTTCCCTCATCTATATTCAGCGATTCACTCTCCCGCAACCCGATGTACCCTCTACTTGAACATGGTGATTTATGCTACATATTATTATCCAATGATGTGTTGCTGTCCTATGATGTCTGAGTAGATTATCATTGTCCTATCGGTGATTGATGAATAGCTATGATTGGTTTAATTTGCTTGTGGTTATGTTGCTGTCCTTTGGTGCCCATCATATGATCGCGCGCGTGGATCACACCATAGGGTTAGTTGTATGTTGATAGGAGTATGTATTGGTAGTCTAGAGTGATAGAAGCTTCAAACCTAGCATAGAAATTGATGCATATGGGATTGAAGGGGGACCAATATATCTTATTGCTATGGTTGGGTTTTACCTTAATGAACGTTAGTAGTTGCGGACGCTTGCTAATAGTTCCAATGACAAATGCATAGAATTCCAAGTAAGGGATGACATGCTAGCAGAGGCCTCTCCCACATGATACTTGCTATCGATCAAGTAACGTAGTCAATTGCTTAGGGACAATTCCGCAACTCCTACCATCACTTTTCCACACTCGTTAGACACTCGTAGTTGTTTCTTTATCTAACCAGCCCCTAGTTTTATTTACGTGTTCTTTAATTTCTTGCAAGCCTATCCTATCACTCCTACAAAGTACTTCTAGTTTCATACTTGTTCTAGGTAAAGCGAACGTAAAGTGTGCGTAGAGTTGTATCGGTGGTCGATAGAACTTGAGGGAATATTTGTCCTACCTTTAGCTCCTCGTTGGGTTCGACACTCTTACTTATCGAGAAAGGCTACAATTGATCCCCTACACTTGTGGGTTATCAGCGGGTTCGTCTACAAAACCCCTCGGTCACCCTCCATGTAGAGGGTCGGTCCAACAACACTTCACACCCACCAACCACATAGAGAGAGGCAGAGACGAGCCGGCTGCTCCCCTCTTCCTCCTCCCAACACAGCTCCAGGAGCAACCTTGTAATCCATCCATATACATCAAACACTCCAGCAGGACTAGGGGTCTTATCTCTACGGAGAGCCCTGAACCTGGGTACATCGTGCGTTCTATGCTTGTACCAACCTCGTTCCCAGCGCCCTCCTTTGCCCCTTCGGTTCTCACCGACTTTAGCCTACCTATGGCATATGTTGTGAGTATTCACTGACAAGGTCCTTGCTGGAGTCCCTTGGCAGGTCTGCCGGAAAGTACTTGCCATAGTTTAGCTATCTCCTCTTTTCCGGCTTGGTGGATGGTGATATGAAAGGTTGAGTTAGTGGTAGATTGAAAGTTCCTGGTTCCACGGGTAACTTAAGAGCCGCGCGGTTCGACATGCCGTCGGAGATGGTGTTTTCGGCACGGGGAACGTGCTCTGCCTGTAGACCATTGAAGCGCTCTTCCAACTTCCAAACTTCCTCGACATAGGCTTCCATCAACGGGCTGTGGTAGTCCTTGTTGACATTCCGGACTACCAGCTGAGAGTCTCCCCTGACGATGAGCTTCCTGATCCCCAGATCTGTCGCGATCCTGAGGCTCGCAAGCAGTCCTTCGTACGCAGCGGGGTTGTTGGTGGACTTCTCCCCGGGAAAGTACATATGGATTACGTACTTGAGGTGTTCTCAAGTAGGTGCAACTAGTAGCACACCGGCTCCAGCACCTTGCAGTGACAATGCTCCATCAAAGTACATGATCCATTCTTAGTTGTATTCCTTGCCCGGGAGAGTTGATTCTGGTATTTGTTCGTCTGGTGTCGGGGTCCATTCGGCAATGAACTCTGCCAAGGCCCTGGGGAGGGGCCACCCCAAGCCCTAGCCGCACCCCTTGGCCGCCGGCCCTAGGGGAACCCTAGGGTGCCCTCCCCTCCTCCCTTCCCCTACATATGCAGAGGGAGAGAGAGGGCAGCCGCACCACAATGTGCTACCTCTCTGCTGCTCTTCTCCCTGATAGTTCTTCTCCTCTCCATAGCGTGGGATGAAGCCCTGCTGAGCTATCACTACCAACACGTCACCATGCCGTCGTGTTGCCGGAGGTCTCAGACTACTACTTCACCATTGCTCACTGGATCGAGGAGGTGAAGGCGTCATCAAGCCGTACGTGTGTTGAACGCGGAGGTGTCGTCCGTTCGGCACTTGATCGGGAGTTCGTGGGACGGATCATAATTGGACCTTGAAGGCGTTCAACTTCATCAAACGCATTTATTAATGCTTCCGCTTAATGATCTACAAGGGTATGCAGATGCAATCTGTCCTCTCGTAGATGTTCATCTCCTAGATTGATCTTGGTGAGCGTAGGAAACTTTTTGTTTCCCATGCAACGTTTCCCTATGCCAAACTGGGTTAAATATCAAATAAGTTTCATGGTTGCTTCTTTAGGTCAAATGCAAGATATGATAATGAATTACAAACATCTCAGGTTTTTGGCTCACACACAAACATTGAGAAACCTGGGTTTAAAATTCATGTAAATAAAAAACACATTAGAAATTCATGAAACTTGGCATGGTGTCATGACATGGCACATAAAGGCATCATAGCATCTTGTTTTCCTATTTGAGACTCGGATTTTAGTAAAAAAAATCTTCTAGTGCCAACATTGAGAATATTGGTTTAAATTATAGTAAATCTACAACTTACACGAAAAACAAGAAATTGTGCATGGCGTCATGATATAGCACAAATGTGTTGTGTAATATTCGTGTACACTTTGGGAAAAGCGCACATATTACTAACCATCAAAAGCTTTTTGGAACAAAGAACTATCACATTACCATGCAAACGACTTCACCATTTACAAACCGTGGGTGATAGACTGCCCTTACGTGCTGCCATGCGTTGCACTCTTTTATTGGCTAGGAAGTGTCGTGCGAGCAACTGTTTGAGTTGACGGGAGGCGTGCGAGTTGGCCTCCACTGCGAATGGCTCACCAGGAGACGTGCGAGCAGTATGCTGCAGGCTCACTAGCAAACAAGCCCCTTGACCTTCATATCTGCCTACCTTGCTTCTAATCTGTCAATCAATGGCGTACGAGCTATTGTTTAATAGGCGGCTTTACTGCCCACTGGCTCACAACCCTCTATATTCGCCTCCAATTCCCTTCCATCATGCACACCTCCACTCACCTACGCCATGGCGCAAAAGGATCATATGCCACCAGTCTTCCGGTTTGGTGAAGTCGACAATGAGCTGGAGGAGATAGAACATAAAAAGAATGTGATGCCATGAACATGGCCCTGGAAGAGCCGCATGCCACACCAAATACTGCCCCAGCACACTCGCTAACAACCATCCCCGCACCCATGCCAGCAACCATCCCCGTGGAATTGACGGGCTGGTCACCGAGCATCATCACAACACTAGAAACTGTGGGTGTCAGCAAGGTCCCCATAGACCCGCACGAGCTTGTGTACGTGCAAGCGCCAACGCCTCCTCCTACAATTGTGCCCGTGTGCACCCCTACACTTGTCGCGCTTGGCCCCGTGCGCATGCCCGCACCCATGGGCCTGTCCTCATGCGCGTATCTGCACCCACTACTCTCGTGCCCATACATGCACCTACATCTATGCGTGCACATGCACCCATCATGCCCCCTCAGCGGATTGGGACATCACCATCGACCGCTTCCTCCCAACGCCGCTAGTCGCTGCTCCACGCCCCTGCCATCAATCACGCGAAGACCGGCTCTTTGATTGGGAAGTCCATAAAATTTTGGTATCGTTTGAAGAATTGAGCAACTGTGGCCCGAAGCACTACAACATCAGTGCAGGATGCCGCCGCCACCACACCTAGTTTTATTTATATTGTATCTTGATCGAATGAATGTAAAGTCAAAATTTGACTGAGCGAAATCTATGGTTTGATCAACTAGGTATTTATCTCTGAATTCACATAGTAATCAAAGTAAATAAAAAACATCAATGTTTTTCTCTGAATAAACAATCATCACAAACGGTTCAGATTGAATACCCGTTTGTAGGTCGACAACTATGTTTCCTTCGCGAGTAAGCCAAGTGAAAAATTGGCGTGAAGGATTGGTGCATCGCGTCATCATAAACGTTTCTCTATGATGGCGAGTGTGCTTAGTATAAAAAATGAGTTTCTATTTGCATCTCCCATATTAGGTAAATTTCCTATATCAAATTGGAAACATTGGCATTTGTCGATCTAGTAACATTGGTGTTTACCAACATAATAGAGTTAAATTTGTCAAAAATTGCAGGAACAAAATCACTATTAGGGACCAATTTTGCAATTAAAATTCATTAAACATAGATGTCATGCATAGATTGAGTAGAGGTCTTTGTACAAAGCAGTTCAACTCGACAGCTGAACTGAATAAATTTTTCCCCAATTGTTTCCAACCACGTACTGAAATAGCTAGTTCAAATATATGTACTAGCTAATTTAAAGTACGCAATACAATTCAACCATATCTATATTTAGATGAACTGAACAAAATAGCCCCTAAATGCTACCATGGAGGGGCTCTGCACCACTTGCACCAAAATCGAGCATGCTTAGTAAGAGCCAGAGGAGGAGGGACCTGCTGACGAGCTAGTGGAGTCGAGTCCTTGCATGTCAATGTTGCGCTCCACCGCTCTAGACGTCCCCCCTCAAAGCGGCTGGACTCGATGTAGATCTCTGCATTCCGCACCACCACTGCGGCTTCTTCTCCACCCATGGTATCGGTGAGCTTCTTCTCGTGCATGACCTGGTGCTCCACCTCCTTCTCTAGGAAGTATATGTAGCGCGCAAGGTTTGTGATGCAGAAGCCCGTCGGCGGGTTTTTGGCAGCCTCCACCTCCCGTATTTGGGTCAAGGTGGTGGAGCGGGTGTTGACCCTGCCGCCTGACAGTAGGGTCACACCCAGGGTGGATGATGGTGTGGTGGCGGCTAAGGTGGCCGCTGCTAGGATGGCGTCGCCGGCGCCTGCCGCTCGGGTGTCGACCACAGCGGCCACCGGCAACAGCTGACTTCGGGCAGCGGTGGCGAAGCGTGTAGTGGGTGGCGTTCGCACACCCACTAGGGACGCCACATGCACTGCACGCTTCAGAGGACTACAACACCGACACGGTGAAGCCTCCAAGCTGGAGCTGTCCTCTGGAAGAATGGGTCAGTGATGACAACCGACCGGTGCCATCGGCAATTGGGGTAGACATAAACTAGATAAGCCACAAGAAGAGAGGGGACGAAGTCCATGTGGAGTAGCCAGCCATGAGGGTATATATAGCATGCCGGCAAACATTGGTTTTTTTTGGGGATTTCACCAAGCCACACGGGAATATAGAGCCGTAGCACGGTTTTGCGCACAGGAACCTATGTTGTTGTGCGTGGGAACGGGCTCATCGAGCCGACTCATGGACAAAATAAACGCATGTGTGGTGCCCAAGCATTCACTGGAATCCTCGGGCAGCAACATGGTGACAAGATGTGAGAGAGGAGGACGAGGTGATGAGCAGGAAGACGAGTAATAATAACAAAATCTCTATGATATTAATACAGACAAACGACACTTCCCTACATAGCATCAGTAATGATTTAGTCAATCAGTGACAACTTCTTAGCATCAATCATCTACCCACAACACACACAGCTTGTCAGGATGAATCATTTGGGTTATTATTTGTCTTCCCACAGTATTCTGATGATTGAACAATTTGTCGGGTATCACACACACCTTCTTATGATAACATGGTTGTGTTCCGCCAGATCAATGCAAACAGCTTTCCCGAGTGAACTCTTTGCCATACTTCGCACACATATGTATTTTGTTAACCGTTTGTGTTATCTTGGCTAATCGCAAATAGTTCATAAGAACAACCTGTATGCCACGTATCGCACACGTAAGTCTTCTCTAAATCGTATTGGATGGATGTGACATCACACATAGTTTTCGCTATTCGTGACAGAGCTAGAACTATACCCTTTGTGATTGATGGATCGCACATAGTTTGGTCAAAGGATCTTCGATTGATGTGTCGTCTTAGGACATTCCTGCAGTAGTGATAAAACTTGGCTTGTATATTCTAATGAAGGGCTTCCTCAAATTCCCGAGGTATGCAACTTGTATGCAGTCCCACTTAGTTTCAGTAGCGATCTTTCATGCACTTATAGCTCTAGTGCATCCGTTGCATGGCAATCCCTGCTCCTCGCGTCATTATTGATTGATAGGCCTCTCCGTTGTCTATTGATCTGCCAAGTTGATGCAAGACTTTCTCTACCTGTTGTCTTTCCTTATATCTCTATCAACCTATTATATTCCACCCATACTCCTAAGTCCAATGTCACGCTCATATATTGAGTGAAGTTGAAAATGCCGAAGCGAGAAAGAAGTATGATACAATTGTGTGATGTCTACTATGCAACTTTATTCTTTTAGACCCTGTTGGGCCTCTATGCATAGAGTTTTGTAGGAAAATATTTTTTCCTCTTGTAGATGACCTAAAATTTATCAATCGGCCAGAGGTGTAGGATGATGGTGGTCTCTCTCAAACAACCCTGCAATCAAAATACAAGGAGTCTCTTCAGTACCCAACACACCCAATACAATGGCGAATTGTATAGGTGCACTAGTTCAGCAAAGAGGTCGTAATATGTGTAATATGGATGGTAGAAATATGTTTATGTAATCTGAGTAACCAAAAACAGCAAGGTAACAAGTAGTAGAAGTGAGCACAAATGATATTGAATGCTTAGAAACAAGGCCTAGGGTTCATACTTTCACTAGTGCAATCTCTCAACAATGCTAACATAATTGAATCCTATAACCATCCCTCTATGAGCGACAGAGATTCATTCCAAAGTTCTTATCAATAGTGGAGAAGATAAGATGAATTTTTTGTAGCTAGCAACCATCTGAGAGTTATCCTTTTCGATCAATCTATTTAGCCATCCATATAAGTGTCAGAAACGACCTTAGAAATCGTACTAAAATAACACCATGCGATACGCATCAATCAAGTCTAATGTCACCTAGATACTCCAATGTCACCACAAGTGTTCGTGATTTAATTATTTGACATCCATCAAGCATTTTTAGATTCATAATTTTTAATCCAACGCAAAGAACTTCAAAGAGTACCCTAAAGTTTCTATCACACAAAAAAGGATGAAAACTTATATCAACCTATGCGCCTGGATTACCCCATTGATACCTCGGAAATCCGCATGTTGATTACCAAAACATACATCAAGTGACTCAATAGAATACCCCATTGTCACCATGAGTATCCACATGCAATACATACATCAAGTGTTCCCAAATCCAAAATGTTCAATCTCATAATAATTATACCTCAAAGGGAAAGAATCAATTCATCACAAGATATAGAGGGAAGAACAACATATGATCCAACTATATTAAGAAAGCTCGAGGTATATCAAGATCGTGCCAAATAAAGAACATGACAGATAGAGAGACTCCAAACACATAGCTACTGGTACATACCCCCGAGGGTGAACTACTCCCTTCTCATCATGGAGACCACCGGGATGATGAAGATGGCCTCCGGTGATGATTTCCCCCTCTGACAGGGTGTCAGAGAAGGCCTCGATATGAGAACGTGAAAGCACAATTTCTCCATAGGGTGGTTTTGATAATTGATCACAACATATGTATCATTGGACTAATATGTTTTCCAAATATATTTCAGAAAAGTTCAAAAGATGTTATGGCTAAAGGTTTATGTGGACATGCCCCTTGATGCAAGAAAGGAATGATATTGGCTCAAGCTTCAAGGTAGAAGACTCTTTATTTTCTATTTGTCAAAAATAACATTTGAGTCCATAGGAAATCCAATACTATTAAACCGGGGTGAGGTAGTAAAATGAATTAATTTCTCAAAGTGCTCTAAGTTAGCCACCAAAATACTCGGTCATTTTTCCCACAAAACTATTCTATCAAATTACACATACACAAATTCTGTGTCATCAACTTTCATATTTCAGACCCGCCGAGTTTAACCTCAGCCAGAAACACTAGCCATTCCCACCAAATCGGTGCAACCGAATCCATATCGGTGCTACCGAGTTTGGGTGACCAACTTGCTGGTGCCTCGGTACACAAAATAGGAATTTCCGAGTTTGAGTATCGGTGCCATCGAGTTTGTCCATTAGACCATTAGCCACCTTTTTGGTGCCACCGAGTTTGTCCATCTGACCGTTAGCCACCTTTTCGGTGCCACTGAGTTTCATATATCGGCTCACAGAGATTCAAAAGTTCAAACCTTTTGTGCTAATCGGTACCACCGAGTTTTTAGCTTTGGTGTCACCGAGCTTGCCACTTTGTGTATGACGGTTTGAATTTTGGATGCTGCCTATATATACCCCTTTACCCACCTCTCATTCATGGGATAAGCACTCAGAACACACACCTCATATCCTGATCCATTTTCTGAGAGAGAACCACCTACTCATGTGTTGAGACCAAGATATTCCCCTCAATTCATTTGAATCTTGATCTCTAGCCTCCCCAAACTGCTTTCCACCAAATCAACCTCTCCTACCCATTCATATTTTGTGAGAGAGTGACTTTTTGTTGAGGAGACTATATTTAGAAGCACAAGAGCAAGGAGTTCATTGATCTACCACATCTATTACCTTTTGGAGGGTGGTGCCTCCTAGATTGGTTAGGTGTCGCTTGGGAGCCTCCTACTTTGTGTTGTGGAGTTGAACCAAGATGTTTGTAAGGGCAAGGAGCTCGCCTACTTTGTGAATATCTACCGTGAGTAAAGCTAGTCCTCTGTGGACGGAAGCCGTGGTGGAATAGACAAGGCCACTTCTTTGTGGACCCTTCGTGGGTGGAGCCCTCCATGGTCTCTCGCAGACGTTACCCTTCATGGGTTGAAGTCTCCACTAACATGGATGTACGATAACGCCACCTATCGAAACCATGCCAAAAATTGCCGTGTCAACCTCGTGCGTTTGATCTTCCTACCTCATTCCTTTGCATCACACTTCCATGGTTTACTTTTCGCTGCTACACTCTTAGAAATGCATGTGTAGGGTGTACTTGACTTGCTATAACTGACATTGCTGCCTCTCAACTAAAATTGGGAAAGGGCAAAAAAATATCTTGTTCATTAGTCTAATCACCCCCTCTAGACATACTCTCGATCCTACAAGTGGTATCACAGCTTTGGTCTCCATTGCATTGGTTTCATATCCTAGGAGAGTACAACGTCTAGTGAGGGAAATTATCACCGTAGAGGTCCATATTTCGATGGCACTAATTTTGCTAGTTGGAAGCATAATATGAAAATGCATATACTTAGCTTTAATCCTCATGTTTGGGCTGTTATTCGTGTTGGTTGCAAGGTGATTTCTTCGGAGAAGGGTGTGAATCGGATCGTGATGCGACAGCTGATGAACTGAAGATGTTGCAACTTAACGCACAAGCCTGCGACATCATCTTCAACTTTCTTTGCCCCAAAGAATTCATCAAAATCAACCGCCTTGAGAATGAAAAAGAAACTTGGGATAGATGAATCTACAAAGGTACTGATTCTGTCAGAGAATCTAAGTTGGATGATCTACAAAGTCAGCTTGACAAGTTCAAGATGAAGGAGGGTGAAGGTGTCGCTGAAATGTACTCTAGGCTATCCGTCATCACCAATGAGATTGTCGATTTAGGAAGTGAATAGATGGCTGACAAATTTATCGTCAAGAAGATACTTAGAGCTCTTGATGGAAAGTATGACATAGTGTGCAGATTGATTCAAATGATGCCAAACTACAAAGATCTCAAGCCAACTGAAGTCATTGGTAGGATTGTTGGGCATGAGATGTCACTCAAGGACAAAGATGAGCTGCACAACAAGTCAAGCGGTGCGTACAAAGCTTCATGTGATGCTCCCGCTACTTCAAAGGATAATCTTGTCACTTATGAAGAGATAAGCCTCACGGTTAGAAAATTCAACAATTTCTACAAGAGTAGAGGCAAAGAGAAGAGCTCAAGCTCAATACATGATGAGAAGCATTCGTCCAGTCGTGACCGAAACTGCTACAATTGGGGGAAGCCTAGACACTACTCTAATGAGTGCTCATCTCCCTACAAATGAAGAGAAGAGTCACCTCAAAGACGAATCTCAAGAGATGAGTCAACTCGCAGAGAGAGAAGGAGTAGAGAAGATCGTTATGAACAAAGACACTCACGGAGAGGCAAGGAATCGGAGAAGAAGGACAAATACACTAAGAGCAGCTCAAGAAGAAGACATCAAGCTCATGTTGGTGAATGGGTTTCTGGCTTCGAGTATGATCACCACTCCGACAGAAGCTATCACTCCAAGTTCGACTATAGTTAAGATGAAGTTGTTGTCGGCATTGCATTTGTTTCCTCCAACTCCTATGACCTATTTGATTCACCAAATGAGGGAGTCAGAAACTATTTCATGGATAAAGGCCCCACGGTATCACACCCCGAGTATCTTGATTTTAATAGTGATGAGGATGACTTGTTAGGGGAAGATGACTTGCTCTTTGATAAAAACTAGTGATTGTACTAAAAACGAACATGCTAACTATCACGCTAGTCAAGAGAAAATGAATGATGACGATAAGAAAGAGATTGAACGACTAACTCAAGAATTAAACACTCTTAAGTTAGCTCATGAAACTACTCTAGAAGATCATAGAGAGCTTGCAAGAACCCCTGAGAAACTACGATTCGAGAAGCTCAATTTGGGGCAAGAGCATGAGTTCCTAAAAGCAAGCAATGATGATCTTCAAAAGAAGAGTTCTTCTTATCTAGCCAAACGATTACTCGTGTCTCCTTTTGTTCCACAAGTTAATCCCAAGAACACTAGTAACAAAGGCAAGAAAGTTTCTTCATCTTGTAACAACAATGCTAAAGCTAAACCTAATATTGTTGCTAGTAGCTCTCTTGATTCCACTAATGATTCTCTTAGCCAAGTTACACTTGAGCAAGAGATGACTTATTGAAAGTGATTATAGAGAGAGGTGTCTTCAAGAGTCTTGTCAGAAGTAAACAATTTGAGGAAATTGTACGCAAGCAAGGAGGGCATCGAAAGAAACAAGGTGTTGGCTACTTCAACGTCAAAGAAGATGATTAGGAAGAAGGTCCACATCATATTCCTATGTTTGTTCCTCAAGAGTAGAAGTATGATCCTACTCCTCCCAAGGGAACAAGCTCACAAGATGACCTTCCACCACAAGACCACAAGGTCAAGGGAAAGCTTCAAGAAGACATTGACCTATATGAAGAATAACCCCAAGTCAAGGTCAAGTGGATTCCCAAATACACTTCTAGCACTGCCTCATCTAGTGCTACCACAACTCCAAGGATCCCCATCAAGTTGACGTGGATTCCCAAGAGGAAGAAATACAAAGTTCTTGAGGGGTGACTCTGCCAATGAAATTCACTCTTATTCATTTTGGCAAGAACTATATGCAATCAACCTCAACCATATGCATTAGTTCAAGGAGTCACACATTCGCTCAAAGGTAAGCAAAGGACAAGGTAATTAATGCATCTTCGTACATCATCCCATTTGTGTTTCACTCCATGTCCATAGATATTCTTGCATATGTTCCTTTTGCTTTGGGACTAACCCATGTAGATGAGAAGACGGAAAAACAACAAGGATTGCTCCCAACTCAAGATGATCTTCATCAACCTTGAGCAACCACTACTACTTCACCTACTTGACGTCTTCTACGACAAAACCCAAGCTTAGTATGTCCCTCTTAAGGGGGATGTCATATCAAGGGGGAGCCTTCATCTAAATCTTGAGTACAAGCATCTCCTCGGGATATCAACACATTAATGCTTATGTAAAAGTGGTAACCCCACTTGTGCTTAACAATGACTATGACCTATGATCAAGTATTCTTACTTAGCTCCGAAGTCAAAATACTCATATATAGATGAATTTGTCATCACCCATGTGCTCGATAGCTGCTAGGATGATTGTGCATGTTCACCATATTTTCTCTATCATTCTTATTGTGTGAGCATGTTGGTCTGCACATGTTTGCTCATTCGAGGACATCCAATTGTTGTTATTTGGCTTTCGATTTGTCTTTTGCCAATTGGATGGACAAGAATGCCTAGGACCCTTCTCTAGCTATTTATGCTATCTCATATCAAGTTCTATTCATGCTTCATCACAAAACTTGAACAAGAAATTGTTGATCCCTCTGTGTGAAGGAGCACTTGGAGTTCCGTATCGTCAATGGCTGACTTCCGAAACCGCCCTGAGAATGAACTCGGTGAAACCAACTTCACAAACTCGTCTCCACCGATTCCCATAGTTGATCTACGATTTCATCTCGTCACCTCCGAAATCGCAAACTCGGTTACACCAAGTTTCCCTGTCAACTGACAACAGAGGAACTCGGTGACTCCAATTTTGTAATCTCGGTGACACCGACAGCAAAAGGGTATAAATTCTAGTGGACCAAATCTTTGATTTCAATTCGTCAAAGCATTTCATCCCAAAACCCTACGCTACCTCCTGGACTCGTGGTAGTCACCCTTGACTCCCGGTGCATCTCCGCCACTGGGATTCGCCGCCGTCGACGGATTCTTCACCGTCTTCACCGTCGTAGCCGGACCACCACCGAATTAGGGTATGGTTCTGATCCTCCTCTGTGTTCCTCCAACTAAGTCCCATGCAGTGGAAAGTTTTACCTATGTTCCACCATCCACCAGAAAATCCCATAGATTAGCGGACGAGGAAGTTTTTAGGGTTAACTGTCCACAGACCCCATCTCGGTGCCTCCGAGTTGAAAAACTCGGTGCTACCGATTTAGGACCTATGGTTCCTGAGAATGATCTCGGTGAAACCGAGTTGTCATTTTTGGTGCCACCAAAAATGATGACCAATTTTTTGTTAAGGAGTTCATATGTCTCTAAGACCCCGAAAGTTCAAACTTGGTGCCACTGAAATGTGTTGTGCGGAAAGTTAAAACTAAGGATTTCTTTGTTCAAATTTTGAAAAACATCTAAATTTTGTGATGCTCAATCTTTCTGCCTTTCCTATATCTTCTTCCTAGGTTTTGCTGCTTGATGCTAAGGTTCTACTTGCTTGTTAGAGATGTCTGGTTCAGATGACAGTCAAAATGATTTCGAGGAATCTAGTGTTGAGTTGAATTCAGGCACTAGTCCAGAGAAGTGTGACGCTGACCATGGATCCTACAGCCCCCATGGCTTTTCCAAGGCAACCACCAGGCAGAGAAAGAAACTTAATTCTGATGAAGAGGAATCATAATTTGTGCCAGAAGAATCTTCAACTCCTCCTAAGGCTCCTCCAAGGAAATTTGTTAGGAAGATATCTGCTAGTGCTGTTAATCTCAGAGCACGTGACTATGTGAAGAAAAACACAGCACCTTCCACTGTTGATGCCCCTAAGAAGGCTGGTACTAAGGGAGCAAGGAAGAGGGTAGTTCGTGTTGTTGGAAGACAAACCTCCATGTTTGAGGACCCTGAAAAAACTGTTGAAGAACAAGATGAGATTTCGGCTCCTCCCAAGAAGAAGCTCATGGCTGATGCTATGAAGTCTGCTCCAAAGCCTCCTAAGGACAAGAAGTTTGTAGCTCACCAGAAGATTACAAATGACATTCCTGCAGCTACTGAGAAGAAAGGCTCTGCTTCAAGTGCCCCTGCTACAGAGGAATATGATGATGAGGACGCAACCATTGTTAGGAATCTCAGACCACATCCTCCTATTTATAATGATGCTCATCCTATAGCTAAAGATATGAAGAAGAGAAAGGATGCAAGTCTATGGAAGTGGAGAGCTGCTGATCCATATGTTGTTCGAAGGAGAATTGTTGTTGATCCAAGGTTTCAGACCAAGGAACAACAAGATTTCTATGAGACCGTCTTGCTTGACAAATCCCCAGCTGTTGGGGATATTACCTACGGATAACCCGCCCTTAGTGGGCCGGGTCATCAAAGGGGCGACTTACCATTCAACGCATGTCTCGTGGCCCAGAAGCTGGATGGCGGTTCAAGAGGTCATGCGGATGGTAGATTACCAAGGGAGTCCCCAATCGTGGAGAGCACAACGACTTAGAGATAGGGAAAGCCACAAGGAGTAGGTTGGCAGGACTTTGTAAACCCTAGGGCCTCGACCTGTAGATAAAGGCGAGTCCCGGGGAAAGGTCATGCGAGTTAAAGAGAATCAAGAGCTAGGTCAGGCGAGTTACGCCCTCCTTGTAATCGAAATCACCATTAATCAACACAAAGCAGGACGTAGGCTTTTACCTCCTCACGAGGGGCCGAACCTGGCTAAATCTGAGTCTCGCTTTCGCTCACCCCCTTCGAGTCGCCACCAAGGTGCGATGGCTCCATCTTCAAGTCCTTTCACGAGGACATCTGCCGTGACAAAACCACGACAGTTGGCGCCCACCGTGGGGCTAGCGCACGGTGGAGTTGAGTTCTCGAAGGGAGCCCTACCAGGGTTAGAAAGGTGTGCGGTCGGCATCATGACAAAAAGCTGTCGCGGGAGGTACTACATCGACAACTCGCTGTGGGAGCCAGAAGCTGATTCAGTCGAATCTGGCTACCGAGTCCCCTTCGGCAAAATCAACGTCTTCATCGGCATGATTGGGACGCCCATGCCTGAGACGGAAACCTCCACCGACATCGTCGAGCCGGCCAGGTACGTCCTCCCTATCACACGGCAGGACAGGAGTCGCCACGCTTTCGTCGGATTTACGTAGGGAAACGACGTACAAGACGAAGCGGCGGTCCAGGAGATCACCCCCGTCAATTCTGACGGCGAGTCATCCATGGGTGAGACAGATTCAATCCACCCTTTCCAGGAAGGAATACTCGGAGGGTTGTAATTGGCAATGGACCCCGAGGTCCTCGAGGGATCCGATCGACAAATTGCCATCTATATGGTGGGGTCAGCGCAGCCTCAGCAAACTCCAACCGGCAACAACGAGACCGGCAGGACGTCCAAACCCCCAGCACAAACCATGGCGGAATTACCGGCGGAGGTCGCCAGCCTTATGGAAACCACTGTCACGTCCGAGAATCAGGAGTCTATCAACGCCGAGCTAGCAAAGCTACGGGAGGCGATGGCCAAGGCGCAACGGGACATGGAAGCAGAAGCCACCAGGGTGGAGACACAGCAAGCCGCGATCGCAGCAGAGACGGATCGGTAGAACACCGAAGGCTGGCAGCTTGAGAGACAGCAGCACGCGTGCGACGCCGGTCACCAAAGGAGGCACCACGGACGTATCCCGGCCGACTTACATCCAATTCGCCTTTTCGACACCCCGCGCACCCCCGGGGCGGGTCCTGATCGACTTTTACAAACTGTTCCAAGGGGAGGTCCGGTTCCACTGCCCAATCCACCGCCCCCTCAACCAATGGATGACCATGCGACTCGGTTCCAGACGCCACAGGGTCACTTCTCGAATCCCCTAGACAATGTGCTGGCGGCAACCCGCCACTTTGAGTCCCTGCCGATTTACGGAAACTCCCCAGCCGAGATAGAGGCCAGAAATGACATCGAGATGCTAAAGATAGCTGTGGTACAGCACGCGCAGTACTCTCATAGCCTCGATCGACTGGACTCCACGCCTCAGGCAAGCCACACCAGGAGTCGCCACGAGGACTTACCCGCGGTAACCAGCGGTCCACGGCGATCCCTCAACATAACCCACTCGGGGTGCCCGACACGCGAGCTCAAGATATCATGGACGCGGCACGAGCTGTGCGTCAGATAGAGACGGCAGCCGCGGCGGGTCAGGTCTACCCGCCTTACACGTCATCACCTCCAGCGTCCTTGGACACCGGAGGCAAGCACATCGGTGTATCGTGTCTTGCACCAGTTCTGCGCAACGATCGAATGCCAAAGGACTTCAAAGGGCCCCGGAAGGTCCCAAATTACTCGTCGGATCTCGAACCAGGGTCATGGATCGAGTGTTACGAACTCGCTATGGACATGCTCGACGTAAATGAGGCGGTTTGCGCTAAGTACTTCACTATGATGCTCGAAGGGACGACACGTGCGTGGTTGAAATACATGCCGCCCAACTCCATCAACACCTGGGCGGAGCTAAAAGAGCGCTTTATCAAGAATTTCAGAGGGACTTGCAAACGCCCGATGACCATCGTCGACCTATAGCACTGCATTCAGCGGCCGGATGAGTCGGCCCACCATTGGACCTGGTGAGTCGCAGAAGTTATTCATTCGTCAGAAGGCATCTCGGCGGCTCAGGCGGTGTTGATCCTGGAGAAGAACTGCCATTACGAACCTCTGGTACTAAAGCTAGGGCGACTTAAGTGGAAAGTACAGGACATGGGCGAATTAATGGATACCCTTACCAGGTATGCTGAGTCGGACGACACAAAGGATCCCGGGGAGGACGACAACAAAGTTAGTACCGCCAGGAAGGGCGAGTTACATAAGGGACACTCTTAGTTTCAGGGCCGGGGCAACCACCACTCCGGTGGGCACGGCAAAAAGAGACAACGGGGAGGTCCTACGGAATTTGTCGCTAATACTAATACCGGCAACAGAAACCCATGCCAGAAGAAGCGGGGCTTTAGTGGGAAGAAACCGTGCAATTATCATGAAATGCTCAAAGGCCCTTGTCCGCAGCATGCCACGGCAGAGGGACCGGCGACTCACTCTTGGGAGGATTGCTATGTGATGTAGGAATTCCGGGCCGAGGCGCTTAGAAGAGGTCAAGCTGGTGAACAGGGCCAGCGACAGGAACAACCCGACGCATCCGGGTTACGCCAGGTCCCGTTCTTTGGTTTTCCTAACCTGGGACCAGAGGGCGGGTCGCAGCCCAACGCTGGGCAGTACCAAGTTCACAATCAGCAATACCACCCGCCAGGAGTGTTCCAGCCCCCCCCCCCCCCCCCCGCGACGGGATCCCCAGCGACAGGAAGATCGTGGTGGGTTTCAGAATAACCCCAAACAATTGAACAACGGGTAGTATCACGTGTTCACCACCAGCACCTGCAAGCGGGATCATAAGGTGAAGCATAGAACCTTCAGCATAGCTAGCCGACGCTCCCTCGATACCTTCACTGGTTTGAATAGCCCATAACCTAGAGTAGGGAAGACCATCCCCCCCGAGTGGACAACCCTGGCAACTTGGCTTTGGTTGTGGCTCCCCAAGTTGGAGGGTACACGCTTTCCATGGTCCTCATGGATGGAGGGAGCAGCATCAACATCTTATACTTTGATACTTTCTGACGGATGAACCTCTTGGAGAAAGACCTGATGCCATCATCCACGGTCTTCCACGGCATCGTCCCCGGTAAGTCGGCGTATCCCATTGGACGGATTAAAATTAACGTGGCTTTTGGCACGGAGTCAAATTACAGGAGCGAGTATCTCCTGTTCGAAGTGGTCAAAATCAAGAGCCCCTATCATGCGCTGTTTGGACGGCCGACGTACGCCAGATTCATGACCCTCCCATGCTACGTCTATCTCAAACTCAAGATGTCTGGCCCTAAGGGTCCTATTACCATCAGCGGAGATAGGAAGATAGCTCAAGAATGTGAAGAAGGAGACGCAGCTTACACCGAGTCGGCTTGCGCGGCTGAGGAGCTCAAATTTCACCAAGCTAATGTTGACCCGGCAGACATGAGGCCGCTCAAGAGGCCAACCATCGACTCTGAGCCGCCCCTCAAGTTTAAACCTACAGACGACACCAAGGTTGTAGACTTTACACCTGGCGACTCTACCAAGCAGTTCACTATTGGGGCGGGTCTCGACCCCAAATAGGAAAGCACGCTCATCGAATTCATCCTTGCTCCATGGTTTGCGACTCGCCAAAGAGATGAACCTCACGCGAGTTAGGTGTCTGGGCGATTCAGATCTTGTGGCACAGCAGGTTTTTGGCACCTGGGATTCACGAGACCCTTTGATGGCGGCCTATAGATGAGTTGTGTCAGATGTAGCGGGTCACTTCAATGGTTATCAAGTGGATCACATCGATCAGCGACTTAATGAAGCAGCGGAAGCTCTTTCCCGTCTCGGTTCACAACGTAAGCCAGTTCCTCCCAATGTCTTTTTGGATGTATTGCATAACCCCTCGGTAAAGCTGCCTTCAGACAAAGATTTAGCGGTACCGGACCCCGAGTCTCAACTTGTGGCGGCTCTTCACGCTACTCCAGACTGGGCGACCCCTTACATGGCATATCTCACCAGAGGCGAGTTACCTGCCGACGAGTTATTAGCTCGCCAAATCATCTGTCGGTGTAAATCCTTGGTCATACACAATGGTGAGTTACACAAACGAAGCACCTCAGGGGTAATTCAAAGATGCGTATCTCCTGAAGAAGGATGTATGATCCTTAATGAGATTCACGCTGGCGATTGTGGTCATCATGATGGGTCCCGATCCTTGGTTTCTAAGGCCTTCAGACATGGGTTCTATTGGCTGAAGGCTCACGCGGACGCGGAGGAGATCGTTCGCCGATGCGATGGCTGCCAAAAATTTGGACGTCAGATGCACGTGCCGGCTCAGGAATTGCGGATGATACCAATCACTTGGTTGTTTGCAGTCTGGGGGCTTGATCTGGTTGGCCCTTTCAAAATGTCTTCCACTAAAAAGACTCACCTATTGGTGGCGGTAGACAAGTTTACCAAGTGGGTGGAGGCGGAACCTGTTAGCAGCTGTGACACAGATACGTCCGTCAAATTCTTGAAGAAACTGATTTTTAGATTCGGATATCCTCATAGTATCATTACTGACAATGGTACTAAGATATCCAAATGTGCAATGCAAGAATTTTGTTCACGAGAGCAAATCCGGCTTGATGTTTCCACGGTTGCACATCCCCTGTCTAATGGGTAGGCGGAGAGGGCGAATCAGGAAATATTGCGGGGGATTAAGCCTCGGCTCATGGTATCTTTGGAACGTACTCCAGGATGTTGGGTGGAGGAGTTGCTGTCAGTACTATGGAGTATCAGGATAACTCCAAATCGCTCCACGGGTTTTACTCCTTTCTTTCTGGTCTACGGAGCAGAAGCGGTGTTACCAAGTGACATCAAACACGATTCCCCATGAGTCGCCGCCTATGTGGAACAGAACAACGAGGTAGCGCGACAATACTCGCTGGACGCCTTGGAGGAGGAACGTGACTTGGCCGCATCACGATCGGCGATTTACCAACAAGACTTGTGAAGTTACCACGGTCGCCGGGTCAAGAGCCGAACTTTCCAAGAAGGCGACTTGGTGCTCTGTTTGATTCAAGATCATACTGGTATGCACAAGCTATCACCTCCGTGGGAAGGACCGTTTGTCATCAGCAAGAATCTTCGGAACGGCTCATATTACTCGGTGGATGTTCGCCCGGATCGGCCAACTACAGAGGTTGAGACAACTCGCCCCTGGAACATAGCCCATCTGCGGCCTTACTACACTTAGAGCCATGAGCTCCTTTTTTATCATTTTTCAGAAAATTGTAATCCATGAATTATGTAAACAATAAAGCCAGCGCCCACGAATTTCGGGGTCCTTTGTCATTTCAGCTTTTGAAACCATGAGACTTTATTGTTCTATAAGTCGTCCAAACATGGACGCTATCAAAGTCAAAGAGCGCAAGTCGTCATGCTGCACTTACTTTAAAACTGGGCCTTGATAAAGCCAAAGAGGACCAACGTTGCCACGTCGCACGGTTCAAATATAGGCGCCTTATGTGGTTTTCAGAATTAAGCTGGCTTACTTGGGGGCTACTAGTCCCCAAGTCGTTTCGCAGTAAGAGCGTATACGCTTCTGTGATCCTATGCCGGGCTTTTTCCTGAATCATCGGTCACTTGGTGGCTTCCACTCATTGAGTTCAGCCAGAATACCCTCTTGGCTAGTGAAAAATTACCGCATTACAAATGGTTATACTGGACTATGTCTTGAACAAGTCGCCACATGGACCTATGAACTCAGGGCGAGTCAATCCATCATGTGGACCATGAACTTGCCTTGGTTAAAACATAAAAGGTACCGGCCAGAGTCACACATGGGAAATAGAGAAACCATTGGTTCATTGAACCTGCTTCACGGAAGCTTGACTCGCGCCTGATCAGCCGGTCTAAAACAACAAGGCTTTTTGGAAAGGCTTTCTACGGGTAACACTAGAGTTTTCCAAACTCGTCATATCCTATCGTAACTCACTCAGTCGATAAAATTTTATTGCGTGATGGCAAGACCACAAGGTTTCCTAATATCTTTGAGTCGGATTTTGGTTATAACTCGCCCCGACTCATTTTTTAACCACTATTTGCCATAACCCGGGGGGCTGATCTATTTTTTGCCATAATCCAGGGGCTGGTCTATTCTTTGCCATCCACTCACTGAGTCAGCTTATGTTTTTCCTGACACATAAGGTAAAGACTTTTTTGACAAATTATGACACTCTCTGGTTCATCAAATTTACAAGCGATTCACGCATAGATTCAAGGAATAAAAGTGGTTCAGGAAAGGTTCCATCAAAAGGTACTACTTACTGATTGTTGTTCCACAAAATATAACAAGCTATTACATGGCTCGCATGGCCAAAACGGGTGTCATCCCCCAGTGAAGAAAGGATCAGTGGATGAATCAAGCCCCCTCCGAGTCACCTTGCCTTGAGCTCTCTCTTCCTTCGATTTGTAAGTCGCCCAGTTTCCAATTACACTTGGATAGGGCAACGAACTCATCTTCATCATCAAGGAAGATGTATAGGTCCATGTGAAGATCAAAAGGATTCTTGGGTCGACGAGGAACCAAGCTAGCAGTTTCATACGAGGGAGGCGTCACCTTCTTTTTCTTCTCGTCATAGGCGGCTTGGTATTTACTCAAATCCAAGCTGGCTGCCGGTTGATTCGTCGAGAAGCGAGATTCTGTGATAACTCGGTGGTAGTCCACCTCGGTGAACTCTGACCCGTCATCCTTCAGCTTAGGGTAGCCAGCGGCTATTTCTTCTAGTTTGAGCTCCGGGGCATAGCCTAAACACCGACTCAGGGTGTTCAGGACTCCTTTCCGGGCGGCTGATCTTTTCAGTTCCTCTATTTGAGGAGGCAATGTGGACAGATAGCCGAGCATGTGCTTGATGGTTCTGACTGGCTCCTTGCTGCCCATTACCGCCTTAATCGTCAGCATTCCCCCGGTATATAGCTGCTCGGTGAAAGTATATATAGCCTTTAGCTTCAGCATGCAGTCATCTGGAAGATTTCCGGCTCGTGAACCTACAAAGGACACATCAGTATTTCATAGTTTTTTGGGAGACCAGATTATTTCTTCAACAGGCAAGGGTTAATGCTTACCAAACATAGCGACAATCATATTGGAAATGTGCTTTTTTAAGCCGGAAATATCTTGCTGGGCGGCTTCCAATTTTTCCTTAGCTTGCTCAGCACGCTTAAGGATGGCGGCTTGGTCAGCTTTGGCTTTCTTCTCCAGTTTTTGATGGTCAGCCTTCATCCTCTCCAGCTCAGCCAGAATCAAGCGGTATTTCCTCTCCGACTCAGATTGTGCATCTTGTTGTTCAGCCACATTCTTCCTTAAGTCGGCTAAAGCCGACTCAGTCTGGTCATAGACACCTGCGCATAAAATTTGGGGAGCCAAGTTTCAATATTATTGCAAGCAATACTCCTAACACTTGGGGGCTAATGTATGATTTTATTCAAAGTCATACCATATTTGAGACCCGTCTCATCTTTCAAAAGATGACCCGGCCCTTGGGGGCTACAGGTTGGAGATTTTAACTATATCCAAGACCCGGCTCATCTTTCAAAATATGACCCGACCCTTGGGGGCTACAGGTTGAAGATTTTAACTATATCCAAGACCCGGCTCATCTTTCAAAATATGACCCAACCCTTGGGGGCTACAGGTTGAAGATTTGAACTATATCCAAGACTCGACTCATCTTTCAAAAGATGACCCGGCCCTTGGGGGCTACATGTTGAAGATTTTAACTATAATCAAGACCCGGCTCATCTTTCAAAAGATGACCCGGCCCTTGGGGGCTACAGGTTGGAGATTTTAACTATATTCAAAGACCCGACTCATCTTTCAAAAGATGACCCGACCCTTGGGGGCTACAGGTTCTAGATTTTAACTGTATTCAAGACCCGGCTCATCTTTCAAAAGATGACCCGACCCTTGGGGGCTACAGGTTGAAGATTTTAACTATATTCAAGACCGGCTCTTCTTTCAAAAGATGAGCCGGCCCTTGGAAGGCTAATGGGTAGAAGAGAATACATAAGTAGACGTACCTCATGCTTAACCTTCATAAGATGAACCAAGATTTTGTTCATCTCATAATCCCTCTCTAGGTGACTTACGAAGCCAGAGCAAAGTTGGTCAAATTCCAGCTTCTCATAATGGGGGAGCTTGAATTTACTGGTGTCTTGATCACGGGAAGGACGAGATTCCTTGGAGGTATGCTTGGACAGTACCGCAACTGGAGGAGTGGAGTAGCTAGTACCGGTGACTACGACATCATCTGGATCTTCAATCGCCTTGAGAGGGCTCGGCGGGTTAACCTTGTCAACATTTTCCTTCAAAATTACGGGCGAGTCATCCCGGACATCGGGAATATCGTCCACAGGAATATCATGAGCCGCCGCTTGCTCCTTATCAATCTGTGGGACAGAGGTGCTCGTGCCTACGGCTTCAGTTGTTTTAGGAGCAAAAGATAAGTCGTCAGTTTTCCTTCTCTTCGCTTGTGCTCTGAGACAAATGCACCAAGATTAAAAGCACATATCGTTATTTAGAAGAAGTTGGGATTAACAAAGGGACTCACCCTTGCACACGAACCATCGGCGGGAGAGATGATATTGCTGAGTCGCTAGATGTAGGGGGAGAAGTCTGGTAGAATAAAGGCTTAAAAGTTAAAAGAAGTTGCGAGTCATATTTTACACAAGGAAGGGTATGATAAAACAAAATTGTACCTCGCTGGTGCGTTTCCGACCAGTTGTCTTCTCAGGCAGTCTCCAGATTAAGTCGCCAGAGTGACTACGGGTTTTGCGCTTGGGGGTATATCTTGCTTTCTTCAAAAGGAAATCAGGGTCCATATAAGCATATGGGTGAGACATGGGCACTTTCCCACAGATCCGTCTCGCTGGTCTAGGAGAAGGAGAAGGTGAGTCGGAAGAAATAGAAATTACCTCGACCGCATCATCTTGGCTGTCCTCGCCCTACACATAAAGACGCATGGTATAAGCATGAGTCGAAATACACAGGTAATGAGTGAGGGGGAAGTCTTACCTCTGAGTGCTCTTGGTCAGCTCGTGACTCGCCGACGACACATGAATCATTGGCGGCGGCTTTACCTTTGCTTGTTTTCTTCTACTTCTTTGGTGGAGGCTTGGTGGTCTTTTGGGCGGTAACTTTGGGGCCCCTTCGCCAAAATGGATCACTTTTCTGATGAATAGAAGTGAATTTCAAACCAAGAGTATTGGTAAGTATAAAGAAACGAAAGGCAGTTTGGATTCTTACTAGCAGCAACGAGTTGGAGCGGCAGAAGGCCTTGAGCCCAATCTTGGCACATTCTTCCAAAGGCTCACCGGTTAGCTTCTTGATGATTCCAACAATTTCACTCTCTGAGAGTCTTTTGTGGTGGAAGCACTGCGGATGGTTTACCGTACCATCATATTCATACATTAACCCATCTCAGCGACTCAAGGGAAGAATATTCCACTCCACCCAGCAGAGGAACAGATCAATCCCGATGAGCCCGTTGTTGGTCAAAGACTTTAACTCGGAGAAAATGGGGATAAATTTCGACTCTTCCGCTTCCGTGAGTTTCTCGGGCAGTTTGAAGTCCATAGGCACGTGATCTACTCTGAAACCCAGGAGTGGGTTTTCGCCAGGTGGAGAGGTGTCCCGGCAATAAAACAATGACTCAGCCCAGCCCTTGGGATGGCTGGGTAGAAGGACTGATGGAAATCCATGCTCGCGACGTCTTTGAATGTTGGCTCCTCCAAGTTCATGGTTGGGACCATTGGGAAACTCGGCCTGGCGATTCAAATCGAAGAAGTTCCAAAATAAAGGAACTATGGGCACTCTCTGCAAGTATACCTCACAAAAGACCTGGAACTGGCAAAGGTTGCTGATGGAGTTGGGTCCCAGGTCTTGAGGATGAACATTAAGGAAATGCAAGACATCTCGAAAAAACTTTGACCCGGGAGGTTTAAAACCTCGTTCAAGGTAATCGGTAAAGATGACTACTTCTCCTGCAGCGGGATTGGGAATCAACTCGCCCGGGGCGGTTCTCCAACCAATGGTTTCCTTGTTGTCAAGAAGACCCGCCTTAACAAACTTCTCGAGAGTAGCGTCATCAATTTTTGTTGGTAACCAATTGCACTTCTAAGTAGCCATGACTACAAAAGAGAGGGGAACAAGGTGATTCAGTAAAAACTATGAAGTGTTCTAACTCGCTAGTATGGGTCTACAATACGTTCAAAAAGAATTTGGTGACTCACCAATGGGTGACATACATCATAGCTCGCTGCTCGGGCAATTCATGGAAGTATCTTTGAAGTAATGTAACTCGCTTTTCAATTGGAAAGGAAGGGGGCATAGCTATGGTGATAAACTTAAGTCGCTATGGAAGCAGGAGCTAAACGGCGACTCTCAAGGGTCCTTTTTCCTTAGGGATGTTCTCGGGAGACGAACAAACATGTTTCTAAAAACAAGCAGTAAACTATGGATCTACGAGTGGATC
The DNA here is from genome assembly GCF_904849725.1 of Hordeum vulgare subsp. vulgare. Classification (NCBI taxonomy): domain Eukaryota; kingdom Viridiplantae; phylum Streptophyta; class Magnoliopsida; order Poales; family Poaceae; genus Hordeum; species Hordeum vulgare. The sequence goes on along the minus strand of NC_058524.1, from coordinate 395,185,613 downwards.
AAAATAATGGAATAATGCTCGGAAAAATGATGAAAGGATATGAACATAAGGCAGCGACAGTATTGGATCCACGGCGTGAAGGCTTAAGATAACAAAAGGATGCAATAAAGTGGCCATGGTTTGCCACAGCCTGAATCTACTACTAACATATAAGGCAGATTTAAAGCAGGAAAGGACGTTTGTCGCGTCACAGAGCTAGCTTGCGGGAACAATGGCCATGGCATTCTCGGCTTAACCCTAATAAGGGAATGTGTGTACCTGAGGAAAGGAGATCGGTGCTGGGGACGAAAGCGAAGAACTTCGTGCTTCTTGTTGACTTGAAGGCGCCCGGAAGACCACGGTCGAAGGAGGAGCTTCAGGAGCCGGTGACGTTGTCGGGGTGCTGGCACAAGAAGAGGAAGAGCGCGAGGAAGACAAGGGAAGAGATGGAGGTAGGTGACGGAGCTTCCCCCCCCCATTTCTCCTGCGGTTATTTAAAGGGCTGGAACGGGAATCGAGGTTGTCAAGGCGGAGATCGAGGCGACAAGTGAGAAACTGCGACAATGGCGCCTAGGTTTTCGGGATAAGTGAATATGGAGAAAAAGATCTGCTGGATGGTTGCAGTGTTAAAAACCCCGGAATTAAGGGGATAAGGTGATGTCATCAAAGATTACATGGCGGGTCAGATAAAATTACAACGAGTGACGACTTATCGTTCGTCGAAAGATAGAAATGGTAAGAGTCGCCCCAAATTGGTGAAGGTTTATTGACATGAATGAATTCAAGACAATCTGGGGCCTAATGTTGGGGATAATACCTGCGGATAACCCACCCTTAGTGCGTCGGGTCATCAAAGGGGTGACTTACCATTCAACGCGTGTCTCGTAGCCCAGAAGCTGGATGGCGGTTCAAGAGGTCGTGCGGATGGTAGATTACCAAGGGAGTTCCCAATCGTGGAGAGCACGACGACTTAGAGATAGGGAAAGCCACAAGGAGTAGGATGGCAGGACTTTGTAAACCCTAGGGCCTCGACCTGTATATTGATACGTCTCAAACGTATCTATAATTTTTGATGGTTTCACGCTGTTATCTTGTCATCTTTGGATGTTTTATGTACCTTTTATATTATTTTTGGGACTAACTTATTAATTCAGTGCCAAGTGCCAGTTCCTGTTTTTTCTGTGTTTTTGGCTCTTTTCATATCTGATTTTGAACGGAGTCCAAACGGAATAAAATCGCCGAAATGATTTTTTCCCGAACGAAAGAAGATCAGGGGGCTTGTGGGCCAAGCCAAGAGGGCTACAGGGACCCCACAAGCCCCCACTCCGCCACCAGGGGCGGCGGTGGGCAGGCTTGTGGCCTCCCTGGCGCCCCACTAACCTAGATCTTGCGCCTATATATTCCCTAAAAATCAGGAAAAAAAATCAAGGGATCCACGAAAATACTTTTCCGCCGCTGCAAGATTCCGTTTTCGCGAGATCTCATCCGGAGACCCTTCTCGGTGCCTTGTCGGAGGGGACTTTGGAGTTGGAGGGCTTCTTCATCATCATCATCATCGCCCCTCCAATGACTCATGAGTAGTTCACTTCGGACCTACGGGTCCGTAGTTAGTAGCTAGATAGCTTCTTCTCTCTATTGGATCTTCAATACAAAGTTCTCCGTGATCTTCATGGAGGTCTATCCGATGTAATCTTCTTTGGAGGTGTGTTTGTCGAGATCTGATGAATTGTGGATTTGTGATCAGATTATCTATGGTATATATTTGAGTATTTGCTGATTTATTATATGCATGATTTGATATCCTTGTAAGTCTCTCCGAGTCTTGTGTTTTTTCTAGCCAAGTAGATCTATGATTCTTGCAATGGGAGAAGTGCTTGGTTTTGGGTTCTTACCGTGTGGTGACCTTTCCCAGTGACAGTAGGGGTAGCAAGGCACACATCGTGTAGTTGCCATCAAGGGTAACAAGGTGGGCTCTATCGTAGATATGAGATTGTCCATCTACATCATGTCATCTTGCTTAAGGCGTTACTCTGTTCTTTCGGACTTAATATACTAGATGCATGCTGGATAGCGGTCCCTTGGTTCACTGGATCGATACCTTGGTTCCCAAACCGAGGGAAATACTTACCACTGATGTGCTACATCACCCTTTCCGCTTCGACGGAACACCAACGCAAGGCTCCAAGGCCACGCGGGAAATCCTTCGCATATTTGCCTAGGAAGTCCCTTAAGGCGTAGCCGTAGCAGAAGGATTCCTGGTGCCGTCGACACACCTATTTCTGGCGCCGTTGGAAGGTCTTTTGTTGCAGTAGCATATATAAAGGCGAGTCCCGGGGAAAGGTCAGGTGAGTTAGAGAGAATCGAGAGCTAGGTCAGGCGAGTTACGCCCTCCTTGTAATCGAAATCACCATTAATCCACACAAAGCAGGACGTAGGCTTTTAGCTCCTCACGAGGGGCCGAAGCTGGGTAAATATGAGTCTCGCTTTCGCTCACCCCCTTCGAGTCGCCACCAAGGTGCGATGGCTCCATCTTCAAGTCCTTTCATGAGGACATCTGCCATGACAAAACCACGACACCAGCTGTCAGTGATATGCGATGTGTTGACTGGGCTTACATCAAAGCCAGTGAAGACTACTTTCCTCATGTTCAAGACAACTTCAAGTCTGTGGACATTGAAGATTTTGTTGGTAAGGAGATGACCCCATGGAATGCTGAGTTGATCATGCAATTCTACTCGACTGTTCATTTCTGTGAAGATGGTTCCATTATCTGGATGACAGATGGTCACAGATATGAGTCAACTATTGATGAGTGGTCAACTATCATTGGTGTCCCTAAGCAAAAAGAGAGTGATGTTGATGTGTATTCTGAAGCAAATAAGAGTCACAACTCCATGGCCAATATGTACAAGCCAATTCCTCGTGATTATTTGTCTAGTCAGAAGATGGGCTCGGTTTACTTCTTGCAAGCAGGAATACCCACAACAAACACTATTCTAAGATGCACCTTTATGCATAAATCAGTTGATGAGAACATGATCAGAGGACACTCCATCAACTTGCTGCACCTCTTGGACACTCACCCCAGATTCACAGTGATGGATTCGATAGTAGAGACTATCCAAAGGACTACTGCTGATCAAAAGAGATCATGTGGATATGCCCCTTACATTTAGATGCTTATATATGCCAAGCTAGGAAAACATGTATATCTACTTGATCGTCCCCGTCTACCTCTTCAACCAGAGTTTGAAGATAATGAAGTGGTGATGGATGACAATGATCTAAGTTCTCCTGTAGCCAGGATGGCAGCAGAGGCAGCAAAAGTTAAGGCTGCTAGAAACAGGCCACCACCACATCCATAACTTAGGACTCAAGATGAGCAATGGCATTTCTAGTTAGCTCTGTCCAAGGCATGGAGAAGAACATTTAGGAGATTTTGCAAAACCAGAAGAACCTTAAGAGAGTTGTGGAGACAAAATTTCATGACATGAATGAGAAGGTCAAAGAATTGAACACTATAGTCAAACACCTTCAACATGAAGTTGACTCGGTGCAAGTTCCTCGCTCAGATGATGATGATGAAAGTGATGATGATGATGAAGAGCCACCTTCTTGCACTACCACTCAGTTCAACACCAAGCCTAGATCTGTTGTTGTACCTGCTCCAGAGACACGACGGACTTCATCAGGTCAAGCACCTGCACCTTCAGCCGCACCTCCAGCATCAACTCAGGCACCTCCAGTTGCCATGCCTCCAGCTCCAGGACATTCCGCAGAAGACTTCACAGACGCTCTTCTGACAACCCCATCATCAGCTCCACAAAGATACGTGTAGTTCTATACCTTTTGAACTTTTTGGTAACTTGTTGCCAAAGGGGGAGAAATGTATAGATCATAGACTTTGTGTGAGAGAGAGCTTTTGACTTATTTGCTTTATTTTGGTTTCAAAACTTTGATCTTTTAGATGACTTTGTCTGGTGTGTGATCATACGCTTTATCTTGTGTGCTGCTACATTACTATCTTTTGGCTATCCTTGTGATGATCATTCACTTATCTTATTGGTGTCATGTGCTTACTATTCATTCTTATCTTGTTTCCGCACCACCAAGATGTATGTGACATTGAAGAGTGACCCATGATCCTAATTGATTGTGCATTTGCATTCAAACACAAATTTTACATAATGCAAAAATTTAGGGCGAGCTCTTGCTTTTCACATACTTCTCAAAGCGTCAATGCTAATCATTGATTTATCTTTTGTTGAAGCTTTGATCTATATGTTGTCATCAATTACCAAAAAGGGGCAGATTGAAAGCACAATTGCTCCCTAGGGTGGTTTTGATAATTGATCACAATGTATGCATCATTTTACAAATATGTTTTCCAAGTATATTTCAGAAAAGTTCAAAAGATGCTATGGCTAAAGGTTTATGTGGAGATACGCCTTGATGCAAGAAAGAAATTATATTGGATCAAGCTTCAAGCTAGAAGACTCTTCATTTTCTATTTGTGAGAAATCACATATGAGTCCATAGGAAAGCCAATACTATTAAAAGGGGTTGATGTAGTAAAATGAACTGATTGCTCAAAATTCTCTAAGTTAGCCACCAAAATACTCAGTCATTTTTCCCACAAAACAATTCTATCAAATTCCACATACACAAATTCGGTGTCACCAACTTCCATATTTTGGACCCACCGAGTTTAACCTCAGACAGAAACCTAAGCCATTCCCACTAAATCAGTGCTACCGAGTTTGGGTGACCAACTTTCGGGTGCCTCGGTACACAAAATCGGAGTTTCCAAGTTTGAGTATCGGTGCCACCGAGTTTGGCCATCTGACCATTAGCCACCTTTTCGGTGCCACTGAGTTTCATATATCGGTCTCACCAAGATTGAAAAGTTCACACCTTTTGTGCTAATCGGTACCACCGAGTTTTCAACATTGATGTCACCGAGTTTGCCACTTTATGTGTAAAGGTTGGATTTTGGCTGCTGCCTATATATATCCCTTCACCCACCTCTCATTCGTGGGAGAAGCACTCAGAATACACACCTTAAATCCAGATCAATTTTCTGAGAGAGAACCACCTACTCATGTGTTGAGACCAAGATATTCCACTCAATTCTTTTGAATCTTGATCTCTAGGCTCCCCGAACTGCATTCCACCAAATCAACCTCTCCTACCCATTCATATACTGTGAGAGAGTGATTTTGTGTTGAGGAGACTATCTTTAGAACACAAGAGCAAGGAGTTCATTGATCTACCACATCTATTACCTTTTGGAGGGGGTGGCTCCTAGATTGGTTAGGTATCGCTTGGGAGCCTCCTACTTTGTATTGTGGAGTTGAACCAAGATGTTTATAAGGGCAAGGAGATCACCTACTTCGTGAAGATCTACCATGAGTAAGGCTAGTCCTTCGTGGACGGATACCATAGTGGAATAGAGAAGGCCGCTTCTTTCTGAACCCTTCGTGGGTGGAGCACTGTGTGGACTCTCGCAACCGTTACCCTCCGTGGGTTCAAGTCTCCACTAAAATGGACATACGATAGCGCCACTTATCGAAACCATGCCAAAAATCATTGTGTCAACTTCATGCGTTTGATCTCCCTACCTTACTCCTTTACATTGCACTTGCGTGTTTCATTTTGTGTTGCTACACTCTTAGAAATGCATGTTTAGAGTGTACTTGACTTGCTATCAGTGACATAGTGATACGTCTCAAACGTATCTATAATTTTTGATGGTTTGATGCTGTTATCTTGTCAACTTTAGTTGTTTTATGTACCTTTTATATCTTTTTTGTGACTAACTTATTCATTCAGTGCCAAGTGCTAGTTCCTGTTTTTCTGTGTTTTTGACTCTTTTCAGATCTGATTTTGGAACGGAGTCCAAACGGAATAAAATCCACAAAATAAATTTTTCCAGAACAGAAGAAGATCGAGGGACTTGAGGGCCAAGGCAGGAGAGCCACAGGGGGCCCACAAGCCCTGTAGCCGCCGCCAGGGGGCCCGTGGCTACCAAGCTTGTGGCCTCCTTGGCGCTCCCCTGCCCTAGCTCTTTGGCCTATAAATTCCCTAAAATCCCAAAGTCTTTATGTGATATTCTTGGTTTTCATGAGATTGAAGAGTGTTTTCATGAGATTAATTTACACCTACCTACTATGGCTTTTTCAAAGCCATTCCGAGATATATTGCCATGCAACTACCACCATGACATGTGCCACAGCTTCTACATTGCCATTGCATGATCGTAAGATAGCTAGCATGATGTTTCCATTAATGTCTATGCCATGCTAGATCATTGTCACGGTACACTACCGAAGGCATTCCATATAGAGTCATCATTGCTCTTAGTTTTGAGTTTTAAGTGTGATGATCATCATTGATGGAGCATTGTCCCATGTGCGGAAATAAAAGAGGCCAAAGATGCCCACCAAAATATAAAAAAAGAGGCCAAAGAGCCTAGCAAAAACTGAGAGAAAAAGAGAGAAGGGACAATGCTACTATCCTTCCAACTTGCGCTTATTAAGCACCATGATCTTCATGATTGAGAGTCTCTCATTTCTTCACCACCATATAGCTAGTGGGAAATTTTCATTATATAACTTGGCTTGTATATTCCAATGATAGGCCTCCTCAAAATTGCCTTAGGACTTCGTGAGCAAGCAAGTTGGATGCACACCCACTAGTTTTCCTTAAGAAATTTCACATACTCTTAGCTCTAGTGCATCATTTGTATGGCAATCCCTACTCATTCACATTGATATCTATTAATGAGCATCTCCATAGCTCATTGATATGCCTAGTTAATGTGACCATCTTCTCCTTGTGTGTCTTGCGACCTCCACCACACTCCATTCCACTTATAGTGCTAAAACCATGGCACACGCTCATGTATTGCGTGAGAGTTGAAATTTTTTGAGAAAGTAAACTGTGAAAACAATTACTTGGCCAATACCGAGGTTGTGCATGATTTAAATTCGTTGTGCAAGGATGATAGAGCATAGACAGACTATATGATTTTCTAGGGATAACTTTCTTTTGGCCTTGTTATTTTCAAAGTTCATGATTACCTTGCTAGTTTGCTTGAAGTATTATTGTCTCCACGTCAATAGCAAACTATTGTTTTGAATCTAACGGATCTGAACATTCATGTCACATAAGAGGAGTTACAAAGGATATCTATGCTAGGTAGCATGAAAGCATCAAAAATTCATTCTTTATCACTTCCCTACTCGAGGACGAGCAGGAGTTAAGCTTGGGGATGCTTGATACGTCTCAAACGTATCTATATTTTTTGATGGTTTCATGTTGTTATCTTGTCAACTTTGGATGTTTTATGTACCTTTTATATCTTTTTCTGGGACTAACTTATTAATTCAGTGCCAAGTGCCAGTTCCTGTTTTTTCTGTGTTTTTGACTCTTTTCAGGTCTGATTTTGGAACGGAGTCCAAACGGAATGAAATCCCCGAAATAAAAAATTTCCAAAACAGAAGAAGAACGGGGGACTTGAGGGCCAAGGCAGGAGAGCCACAGGGGGACCACAAGCCCTGTAGCCGCTGCCAAGGGGGCCCGCGGCTACCAAGCTTGTGGCCTCGCTGGCGCTCCCCTACCCTAGGTCTCGGGCCTATAAATTCCCTAAAATCCCAGAAAAAATCAAGGCATCCACTAAAACACTTTTCCGCCGCCGCAAGATTCCGTTTCCACGAGATCTCATCTGGAGACCCTTCCCGGTGCCCTGCTGGAGGGCACTTTGGAGTTGGAGTGCTTCTACATCAAGATCATCGCCTCTCCAATCACTCGTGAGTAGTCCACTTCAGACCTACGGGTCCGTAGTTAGTAGCTAGATGGCTTCTTCTCTCTCTTGGATCTTCAATACAAAGTTCTCCATGATCTTCATGGAGATCTATCCGATGTAATCCTCTTTGGCGGTGTGTTTGTCGAGATCCGATGAATTGTGGATTTGTGATCAGATTATCTATGAATTATATTTGAGTCTTTGCTGATTTCTTATATGCATGATTTGATATCCTTGTAAGTCTCTCCGAGTCTTGGGTTTTATTTGGCCAACTAGATCTATGATTCTTGCAATGGGAGAAGTGCTTGGTTTTGGGTTCATACCGTGCGGTGACCTTTCCCAGTGACAGAAGGGGCAGCAAGGCACGCATGATGTTGTTGCCATCAAGGGTAACAAGATGGGCTTTCATCATAGATTTGAGATTGTCCATCTACATCATGTCATCTTGCTTAAGGCGTTACTCTGTTCTTATGAACTTAATACACGACATGCATGCTGGATAGCGGTCGACGTGTGGAGTAATAGTAGTAGATGCAGAAAGTATCGGTCTACTTGTTTTGGACGTGATGCCTATAGATATGATCATTGCCACAAATAACGTCATGACTTTGCGCGGTTCTATCAATTGCTCGACAGTAATTCGTTCACCCACCGTCTACTTGCTTTCATGAGAGAAGCCACTAGTGAACACTACGGCCCTCAGTTCTATTCACAACTATCGTCTCCACTTTCACTTTTACTTTTCTTTGTTTACTTTTTGCTTTCAGTTCTCACTTTGCAAACAATCTATAAGGGATTGACAACCCCTTCATAGCGTTGGGTGCAAGCTCTTTGTGTTTGTGTAGGTACTTGTGACTTGACGCAATCCTCCTACTGGATCGATACCTTGGTTCTCAAACTGAGGGAAATACTTACCGCTGTTGTGCTACATCACCCTTTCCTCTTCAAGGGAACACCAACGCAAGGCTCCAAGGCCGCGGGAAATCCTTTGCATATTTGCCAAGGAAGTCCCCATCGGCGTAGCCCGTAGCAGAAGGATTCCTGGCGCCGTTGCCAGGGAAGGTCTGTTGACACAGTAGCACATAGCCGCCTCTCAACTAAAATTGGAAAAAGGTAAAAAAATATTTTGTCAAGTAGTCTAATCACCCCCCTCCAGACATACTTTCGATCCTACAGATCACTTTGAAATGGAGGCTTGCGGTAGTGGCGTGGAAATTCTAGATATATTTCTAGGGGTTTCCCGATTTACAAGAATTTTTGGAGTTGGTTTCACGCCAATCGGAGTTACATGCGACCCAAGAGCTCACAGGACACTGCCTACCCCTAGGACACATCGGGTGAGGTCATGATTCACTCGTGAGTCTATCGATCCTTCATCGAAGCTTTCGGGGTCTCTTATGTTCCAAAATAATCACCGTAAATTTTTGTGGCATTTGGACTTCGTTTGGTATCGATTTTCTTGAAGACAAAAAATATCCGAAAAAAACCGACATTGGGCACTAGGTTAACAGTTCAGTCTATAAAAATCATGTAAAAGTGCACCAAAACCATGTAGAACTTTGTTAAATATGTCATGAATACTTCAGAAATTATAGATATGTTGGAGACATATCATCGTCCTGAATATTAACTCCTGCTTGTCCTCGAGTAGCTAAATAATAAAAGAAATAACTTAGGAAGTGTGAATGATAGCATAGTGCATAAGTTTGATCAATAATGATTAACAACAACTCTTTCTCATAAACTTATCATGATAAAGTAGCATTCAATTCACACATTGTGATTCAAACAATGCATTTCTTGGAACTTAACAACCTATGTTGTTTGTCACCAAACAACTAAAATTCATATTATTTTCAAAAAATTCTAAATAAGAGATCTACATACTCAATTATCATGTAGTCTTCTATGATTGCTGGTACTCAAAGCATAATTTTTAGAACAACAAACGTCTGTCGAACACAAAGGAAGATATGGGCTTAATGTTTCACCTCCCAACTTACTTATCATATAGATAATTTTCAACAATAATAACTCATGATCAAATATAATTGAGTGAATATATGTGCACGTATCTTTCTCCACCACTTGATGCTTGTCAAGTAGAGAATAATTGAGGTTTAAATAAGATGTTGACTCAATGTGAAAAGTAAATATCATGAAAGTAAATAGAATGTCCCTTCGGAGAGGGGGACATGGATTTTATATGTGCAAGATCTCAAAGTTTAAGACATAGATGAATATATTTTGGGTGGTGCGACTTTCCTATCAATGTCTAAACAAAGAATTTCAATATCTTCCATGCTAAATAGAATAATAGCGGTTCCCAAGCGAACTGAAATTTTTACTCCCCCTTCTACCATTCAAACACACTCCATGGCTAGCTGAATCCTTGGGTGCCCTCCAAACAATCAAATTTGTAGGGGGAGTTTTTGTTTCTTATTTTTTGTACCATGTAGGACTGGGCATTATTTTTACGAGCCTCTCTCATGCAGGACAAGTGAATAAACTCTTGTCATGAGAATAACCCGCTTAGCATGGAAGATACTGACCGCCCCGTGGCTCCATAATAGGTACGCACACACAAAACATATGTTTGTTTGAATTACTAGAGATGTAACATGCTAATTTACTTGGAACGGCACAATGTACTCTCAGGACAAGAAACTGGGTTTAAGAGTTTTTGGATGCACAAGTAGTATCTCTACTTAGTATGAAGTTTTGCCTAGCAAAAGGTTCCAAAGAATAACCACAAGTTAGAGGATCCATAATATTATAACTTCTATGAAAATATAGACAAACATAACTCATTACATTGTATTCCTTGTACAAATTCAACAAATTTGATCAAGGTTGAAAATAATTAATAGGTATTCGCAATCACAAAATATGCCCAAGATAATATAGTTGTATGTAAAAGTTCTCTTCCTTGTACTAATTATTCATGAATTTCTTGTATGACCAATGTTGTGATTGTCAAATTTCAACAAATTTTACTTTCTAAATCCATTGTGAAACTACTAATAAGAATAAGGCATGTGGATAATTTCAGATTTATGATATTCAATTCATTCACAATTTACTCTTAGGATATAAGTGAAATACAACAGTAAACATCAAATTACTTCAGGAAGATATAAGTGAAGGTCAATGAGTTGTCAAACAATTAAGTATCTATGTAAGGACTCTCTCTGAAAAAAGATTTCTAGATCTGAGATTTGTCTCAAAGAGCAAAGAAAACAAAAATACACTCCAAGAAAAGCACGTATCATGTGAACAAAGAGAAACTTAGGCTCAACATAGGCTAACCGATATTTGTTGACGAAGAGAGGTGGTATGTGTAGCATCCCTAAGTTTATATACTTGAGACTTCTGTAATATTTACTAGGGCATCCTTGGGAATCCCCAAGCTTGAGCTCTTGTGTCTCGTTAGTTCCTCTCATCTCACGGTTTCACCTAAGTTCAAAAAGTTCATCCACACAAAACATGAAAAGTACTCGTGAGATAGGTTAGTACACATAAGAATAAATCAACACTTCATGTACTGATAACACAAGTTGCATAATAATTATCAAACATTAGGTACTATGTACTATCATTTACACAATTTATATCTACCAATATAGCCCATGAAAATTCTAGGATAAGTAGATAACAAAACTATGACAGTAATTTGTCCAAACAAAACAGTCTACAACAATTAATTTAAAAAGTGTACTTATGTACCTTGAAAAATTATGAAAAATTAGTAAATGATAAGTAATTTCCATTAAAGTATTGTGTAATTTTTTTAGAAATGTTCCATGTTCTAATAAAATGAATAAATTCAAATACTACACCAAAAGTTTTCGGTTTTGTACAACACACATCAAACGTGCAATTTAAGCATCCCAAAGGCAATTCTTGCTATTTTTCATCGAAAAACATGGTTATAAATATGAGCACGAAAATCACAACAAAATAAAATGATGCTCCAAGAAAAACACATATTATGTGAACGATAAAAATATAACTTCAAGTAAGATATACCAATAGTGTTGAAGATGAAAGAGGCGATGCCTTCTGGCGCATCTCCAAGCTTAGGCGCTTGATTCTTACTTGGATATTACCTTTTTGTTCCTTGGGCATCCTCAAAATTATATTATTCCTGCTCCTTATTCTCCTCATATCGGTATCTCACCCAAAACTTGAAAACTTCAATCAGACAAAATTTAATAGAACTCACGAAATGGGTTAGTGTAATAAAGACAAGTTTCATAATTGTTCTCACATAACTCCTAATGTATTATATCAATCGCATAATTTATATCACTCAATATAATCTATAGAAACACTAAGACAAGCAAACTATGCATGCAAAACAGAATATGTCAAAAACAAAATAGTTTGTAAAGATCTAAACTAAAACCATACTTCCCTATCTCTAAAAATCATGAAATATTAGGAAAAACTCGGAACTTTCAATATCCATACTAAGTGAAAAATAGAATATTTTGATGCTCCACTAAAATTTAAGAATTTTTTGTACTAGACATAAAAGTTTCTGTTATTGCACACAATTAAATCAACAAGTACCCACACTATCCCAAAGGCTTTACTTGGTACATTATTCAAATAAAGGCACAAAACAAGATTACTACAGAAGCCTAATCCTGTTAACACACAAAAACCATAGTTATAAGTATTGGGTTGTCTCCTAATAAGCACTTTTCTTTAATGTTGTTTAGCTACGCATGATGATTTCAATGATGCTCACATAAGAATAGTAATTGAAATATGCATGAGAGCATCATGTATCGTATGACAAGAACATTTAAGTGTAACCCACTTCCTCTTTATATGGATTATGCAAGAAAACAATATAGCAAGAATCAACTTGCATAGGAAGGCAAAACAAGTATAACTTCAGAAATTCGAACACATAGAGAGGAAACTACATATTATTGAAATACCTACAAACATATGTTCCTCCCTCATACTATTTTTCCTTAGCATCATGAAGGAATTAAAAAATGTAACTATCACATAAAGCATTCTTTTCATGATACATAAGCATAAAATTTTCAATACTACCCACATAAGCAAATTTCTTCTCATTCATAATAGTGGGAGCAAACTCAACAAAATAACTATCATGTGATACTTGATCGACATAACCAAATTGAACATTAAAATCATGATGACAAGTTTCATGGTTATTATTACTCTTTATAGCATACATGTCATCACCATAATCATCATAGGTAGCAACTTTGTTGTCATAATCAATTAGAACCTCTTCCGAAATAGTGGAATTGTTACTAAATAAAGTCATGACCTCTCCAAATCCACTTCCATAATTATTGCCATAAGATTCAACACCCTCCAAAATAGTGGTATCATCAGTACCTAGAGTTTACACAATTCCAAACCCACTTTCATCAATATAATAATCATATATAGGAGGCATGCTATCATCAAAATAAATTTGCTCATCAAAACTTCGGGGACAACAAATTTCATCTTCATAAAACATAGCATCCCCAACCTTATGGCTTTGTGTATGATTAGCATCATGGGTATTCATACAACACAAACTAATACCATTGCAATCATGCTTATCATTCAAGCATTTAGTGCCAAACATTTTATCAAACTCTCCTTCGAACACTTTGGCACAATTTTCCGACCCATCATTTTCGAGAAAGACCTTATAAAGGTGCAATGTTTGATGCAACTTCATTTCTACTTTTTGTAGTTTTATTTTATAAAACCAAACTAGTGAAAAACTAGAAACAAAAATATCTGAGTTATGAGTTTGGCACTCACCTAAGATAATTTGGAATTGTTTCATAGTTGACACCGCGTGGAACACCATAGCGTAATAGTGTGTCCAAATGTCGTAATCGTACTTTATTGGATATGGTGCATTCTATGATGTCTATTGTTGATTTTCCGTTATCATTTTGGGGTTATGCGTTAGAGACAGCTGCATTCACTTTAAATAGGGCAACATCTAAATCTATTGAGATGGCGCCATATGAATTGTGGTTTGGAAAGAAACCAAAGTTGTCGTTTATTAAAGTTTGGGGATGGTATGCTTATGTCAAAAAGTTTCAGCCTGAAAAGCTGGAACCCAAAGCGGAGAACCCAAAGAGAAAGTTGGGTATACCATCTATCTCAGATCCGAAGGTAAAGTGTATGTCGCTAAGAATGGTACATTTCTTGAGAAAGAGTTTCTCTCAAAATAATTGAGTGGGAGGAAGATAGAACTTGATGAGGTTGTTGAAACTTTACTTCAACGAGAGAGTGGCATGGGGCACAAAGATGTTTCTTCGGAGCCTACATCAATTGAAGAGGAAGCCAATAATAATGATCATGGAGCTTCGAATCAAGTTTCTATCAAACCTCGTAGGTCGACAAGGGCATATACTACTCCTGAGTGATACGATAATATTGTCTTAACAGTCATGTTGTTGAACCACGATGAACCTATGAGCTATGGAGAAGCAATTGTGGGACCAGATTCTAAAATATGGTTAGAGGCCATGAAACTCGAGATAGGATCCATGTATGAAAACAAAGTATGGACTTTGTAAGTATTACCTAAAGGGCGAAAGGCCATTCAGAATAAATGGATCTTTAAGAAGAAGACAGACGCGGGCGGTAATGACACCGTCTATAAAGCTCGACTTGTGGCAAAGGATATTTCACAAGTTCAAGGAGTTGACAAGGATGATACTTTCTCATCCATAGTGATGCTTAAGTCTCCAAGAATCATGTTAGCAATAGCTGCATTTTTTGATTATGAAATTCGGTAGATAGATGTCAAACAGCGTTCCTTAACGGTTTCCATAAGGAATAGTTGTATATGATGCAACCGGAAGGATTTGTCGATCCAGAGAATGCTGACAAGGTGTGCAAGCTCCGACGATCCATTTATGGACTAGTGCAGACATCTCGAAGTTGGAACGAGCGCTTTGATGAGGTGACCAAGGTGTTTGGGTTTATATAAGTTTATGGAGAAGCTTGTATTTACAAGAAAGTGAGTGGGAGCTCTATAGCGTTTCTAATTTTGTATGTGGATGACATATTGCTGACTGGAAATAATATAGAATTTTTGGGAAGCGTAAAATAATATTTGAATAAGAGTTTTTCAATGAAGGGCCTAGGAGAAGCTTCTTTCATATTAGGCATCAAGATCTGTAGAGATAGATCACGATGCTTAATATTACTTTCCTAGAGCACATACCTTAACAAAGTTTTGAAGAAGATCAAGATGGACCAGTCCAAGACAAGGTTCTTGCCTATATTGAAGGTGTGAAGTTGAGTAAGGCTAAATGCCCAGTCACTTCAAAAGATAAAGAAAATATGAGTGTCATCCCCTATGCTTCGGCCATAGGCTCTATCATGTATGCAATGCTATGCAATGACCAGATGTCAGCCTTGCCATAAGTATGGCGGGAAGGTTCCGAAGTGATCCAGGAATGGAACACTGGACAACGGTCAAGAATATTCTGAAGTACCTGAAATGGACTAAGGAAATGTTTCTCGTGTATGTAGGTGATCAAGAGATCATCGTAAAGGGTTATGCCGATGCAAGATTTGACACTAATCCGGATGACTCTAAGTGTAAAATTAGATACGTATTTATTCTCAATGGGGGAGCGGTAAGGTGGTGCAGTTCCAAGCAAAGCATGGTAGGAGATTCTACATGCGAAGCGGAGTACATAGTTGCCTCAGAGGCGGCTCAAGAAGGTGTGTGGATGAAGGAGCTCATGAGATATCTTGGAGTTGTGCCTGGTGCACTGGGTTTAGTGACTCTGTTCTGTGACAATACTGGTGCCATTTCTCTATCCAAGTAACCAAGGTTTCAAAAGAGGACCAGACACATAAAGCGATGCTTCAATTCCATCTGCGGTTGCATCAAGGAGGAGCACATAAATATTTGCAAAGTGCACATAGATCTGAATGTTGTAGACCTGTTGGCTAAGCCTCTTCCACGAGTGAAGCATGATCAACACCAGAACCGTATGGGTGTTAGATTCATTACAATGTAAATCACATAGTAATGTGAGCTAGATTATTGAGTGTAGTCCAAGTGGGAGATGGTTGGAGATATGCCCTAGAGTCAATAGTAAAGTAGTTATTAATATATTTCTTTGTGCAAAATAATATATTATTATCCATGCTATAATTGCATTGATTGGAAACTCAAATACATGTGTGGATAAGTAGATAACACTCTGTCCTAGTGAGCCTCTAAAAGAACTAGCTCGTTGATCAAAGGTAGTCAAGGTTTCCTCGCCATAGATAAGAGTTGTCATTTGATAACGCGATCACATCATTAGGAGAATGATGTGATGGACAAGACCCAAACTATGAACGTAGCATATGATCGTGTTAGTTTGTTGCTATCGTTTTCTGCATGTCAAGTATTTGTTCCTATGACCATGAGATCTTGTAACTCACTGACATCAGCGGAGTGCCTTGTGTGTATCAAACGTTGCAACGTAACTCGGTGACTATAAAGGTGCTCTACACGCATCTGCCAGGGTGTCTGTTGAGTTGGCGTGGATCAAGACTGGGATTTGTTACTCCGTGTGATAGAGAGGTGTCTCAGGGCCCACTCGGTAATACGACATCACAACAAGCTTGCAAGCAATGTGACTAAAGAATTACCCATGGGATCTTGTATTATAGAACGAGTAAAGAGACTTGTCGGTAACAATATTGAACTAGGTATACAGATACCAATGATCGAATCTCGGGCAAATAACATACCGAGAAACAAAGGGAACAATGTACGTGATTAACTCAATCTTTGACATAGAGGTTTAACCGATAAAGATCTTTCTATAATATGTAGGAACCAATATGGGCATCCAAGTCCCGCTATTGGTTATTGGTCGTAGAGGTGTTCCGGTCATGTCTACATAGTTTTCAAA
Source organism: Hordeum vulgare subsp. vulgare (assembly GCF_904849725.1). NCBI lineage: Eukaryota > Viridiplantae > Streptophyta > Magnoliopsida > Poales > Poaceae > Hordeum > Hordeum vulgare. The sequence goes on along the minus strand of NC_058524.1, from coordinate 395,168,900 downwards.
TCCGCAGGGTCTGCACACTTAACGTTCGGTGATGTTTCAATATTATTGAGTTATGTATGTTGGTGAACGAAGGTTGTTTGGAGTCCCACATGAGATCCCTAACGTCACGAGGAGCTCCGGAATGGTCTAGAGGTAAAGATTTATATATAGGAAAGTGGTATTTGGGTTCTGAAAAAGTTTCGGGTATTTCTGGTAGTGTACCGGGAGTGACGACTGGGTTCTGGGGGTCTACCAGGGGGCACCCACCCCCCAGGGGGGCACATGGGCCCGAGAGGTGGCGCACCATCCCCTGGTCGGCTGCGCAACCGACCCCATGAGGGCCCATGCGCCCAAGAGGAAAAAGGTGGAGGGTCGAAGGAGTCCTTGTTGGAGTAGGACTCCTCCCACGCGCCCCACCTCCTTGTTGGAGGTGGGTTCCGCCTCTTGGTCGGTAGCCAAGGCCCTAGGGGAAATCCTATGGCGCCTCCTACCACCCCTTCATCCTATATATATTGGAGGTTTGAGGATAGAGTTCGACGAATCTCTGTCGGATTAGTTCACCACCGCCGCAACCACGCCATTGTGCTGCCAGAGAACTCATCTACCTCTCCGCTCTCACTTGCTGGATCAAGGAGGTGGACATCTTCATCGAGTTGTACATTTGCTGAAATCGGAGGTGTCGTCCGTTCGGCACTAGATCATGATTGGATCATGGGACGGCTTGCGATTTGGATCACGAAGATGTTCGACTACATCAACCGCGTTTCTTAACGCTTCCCGCTTAGCGATCTACAAGGATATGTGGATCTGGTCTCTCCTCTTGTAGATGCTCATCTCCATGGATAGATCTTGTGCGTGCGTAGGAAATATTTTGTTTCCCATGCAACGTTCCCTAACACTTACCCCTCATTACCCAATAACTGCAGATCTGGTTGAAGAAATCTGGACGGATTAAGTATTCGATGCCTCTACCTGAGGATGTCATGACCCCTCTGCTGGAGGTGATGCTAGTCGATAAGCCGTATACGGCTCCGAGGGAGAAAGAGGAATAGAAAAAGGGGAAGGAGAAGATTTGGGAGGGTCTTTGATCGAAGGGTCCCCCGGATACTAAGTCCGAAGAGACACTGGCTCCCTCCCACATGGAGGGGGAGGAAGAGGAAGATGAGGAGGAGGTATGGGACTCCTCCCACACCAAAATGAGAGCAACGTCTGAAGACGTCGAGGGAGATCAATCTCCTGTTGCTTCGAACAAATCATGTAGGGCCCCTACGGCCCTATTCGACGACATTCTAGACTCGGATGAGGAGTCCACGGATGAGACACCGGTCCCTCGAAGGACCCCCAGGGTGAAACACCGAGCCAAAAGGTATGTACCAGAAATCCGAATATACCTTCCCTCTAATTTTGGAGGGGGATTCCCAACTAGCCAATTCGGCTGAAAGTGGGACCGGCTCACCCTACTCACCTCCCCTGTAGCCGAGGGGCCTGGGGAGGTGGTATCCAGGGAGGTCCCCCCACACCGGATACCACGGTCGGGGGTGATGATGTTATGGCCGAGGATGAACTCCCCCTGGCGACAAAGGTGGGAGGAGCCACACCCTCTAGGTTTCCTCCAAAGAATAATATGGAGGATCCTCCATCTCCGGTGCCAGTAGTAGTAGTCTCTCCACTAAGGGAGACTGCTATAGCGCACTAGGAGCCATCCATGATGGAGCCACTCCGAACTGGATGGCCAAACCTAAGGGAGGAAGGTTTGAATGATCCTTCCATTCCCGAAGAATGCCACACTCATCTGATTGCGGTTTTGCAAAGCATCTAGTGTAATTATAACGACCTAACAGGAGCTTTCAATGCACTGTTTGCGGACGTCAAGGTAATCTGCATACTTTTCTGTTTGTAATTATGCATTATCTAAAAGTTTTATTATGCCCAGTAGCCCCCAAGACCTATGTGAGTTTGAAAGACTCATGCAGGATTTAGAATTATTTGGAAACAATTCGTGCGGCCTCCAAGGCTCTCGTGGGTTGATGAGAATGCACCCTGGCAAAAAGATATTCAAAGAACATCAAAAGTAACAAAATATGTTCTTTTGCACGCCTATGTATCAGCCGCATCCCCCAACTCTCTGGAATTGGAGGAGATGAACCGAAAAATTAAAGTTTCCGAAGAGGAGATAGATCGCATCAACAAGTGTTTTAGAGACGCTCAAAGTAAGTACGCGAGCTTTAGCTTTCATATTGAATTATTTCTAATTTTGTCTCTAAAATAGTACTGTCCAACTAATTGTCAAAGCTGTTGCTGATGACGTTGATCGGCTCAAAGACGAACTGGGCCAAGCCAAACAAGAGGTCGTCCAACAAAGGGCAGCAACCGTACACGCAAAGGCTATTAGCGAAAAATCTGAAGCCCGGGTCAGCAAATTTCAGCAGGAACTTAAGGAGGCCATCACAAAGAATGAGGCCCTTGAGCAAAAAAAAAGAGAAAAATCAACAGAACTGACATCGGTCACCGCTGCCCTCCAAGAAGTTCGGAAGGAGGCACACGACCTCTGGAAGGAGGTCTATCCGATCAAGCAAATCGTGGCTGGTAAGCAATATTTATTATAATGTTCCTTTGGCGGGCGAAGATTTGTATCTCTTAATCGAATATGGAGTTCTCCAGGTGTGATTGTTGATCTGCCGAAGAGTGCGGTAGAGGATGAGAAGTCCTATTCTTCTTAGGAGGGCATGGCACAACAAAGGCTCTTCTAGGCACAATTCCAAGATCCACAATATCGTCAGCTCGCATCTGATCAGTTGAAGGAGCTGCACCAGATGTCCGAGACTACCATGGAGGACTTCTACATCACGTTGTGGCTGGCCGAACCGTTGCCCACTAGCTACTTCAGCTAGGTTCAAAAGTTTATTGCTGCGTCGCCTCGAATCAATGTCTCGAAGCGTTCGATGTGCATAGAAGGATCTTGTATTTCCTTTGCGAAAATAATGACGCACTTGCCGAAGTTAGAGCCCACGAAGATGGCCATCGCACCTATGCCGCCTCGGTAGGAGTACACAGACCCCAAACTCTATTTTGCCACTCCTATAGAAGGTGCTCGAGCTATAGAGGCACTATGTTCTAAGGACATAGTCTTTGAGTAGACACTATCGTGTAAAAGTGGTTGTATAATACAAAGCCTTCCTATTTTTGCATTGTAAACCATGTCTTTAAATTGCATTTCTTGTGTTGGTTATTTTGATATTGAAAGTTCCTGGTCGTCGGCTTCAGCCACCTGCCAGAGACTAGTGGGGTTGTCTTCGGTTTACACATCATTATCTTTAAGAAACGTCTTGGCACCCTAAGGTGGTAATGCAGAAAGAAAACTAGTCAATCATACAATTTGGCTATAATGCTTACATTCAACCATAAGAGCTCGACAATGGGTGCTAAGTGGGACCCTTACAAAAAAAGTAATATTCGTCTTATGTCGTGGTGTAAAAAGCCTATAATCACTTGGTCTGAATGACTTCAAACCCTTCGCAGGAAGAGATGAACCCCTAACGGTTCTGTGGTTTAACACTTGTCTTCGGATCGCAGACTAGTTCTCGCTCATCATGTGAGTCAGTTTTCGGCTTTCTCCACTGAGGTACTTAACCAGACTAACTGGAAATACAATCACAGTAGTTCTCCCTTTACCCTTTTAGCTGAACTAGCGGATCATAAATGGGTAAACACAAGAGCGGGGCAACCCAACATTTGACCAAAGACATTATCAGAAATTGATGCATATAAAGCAAAATCAAGACGCCGCACTCGTGAAATGTCGAATAGTAATGTAACGATTTGAAAAGGGGTGGTTGTGACAACGAAGCCCCCCATTAACTCAGCAATGAGTGTGTAAAAACAAAGCTTGTGTAAGTATTCGGGAAGCAGTTCGGGAAAAGTAGGAAGCAAAAAACCATTGCAAAGCTTATAAATAACAAAGAGAGCTCCATACTTCCGAATAATTATGAATTATATAATTGGAACTGCACAAGCAGTTGTATATATATAGAGAGGAATAAAAGATTACAAAGTAGAGGTTTACACAGGGTTGGATATGACTAATTTGATGTTCCCTTAAGCACCCTACTGCACATGTGTGCCTTTACTTGTTGGAGGATACTCCTTGGATAGGAGAGAACTTCAATGAACAACTCTTATGGTCAATGGTGGCCTTGAGAAGTTATCGATGTGTATGTGTGCTTGACACAGAGATTGGTCTTTGATGGTACGTTTATTGTTTTAAGATTGTACTGCCCATGGTTCGATTTATCCAAAAACTAAGCCTTATATTATTGGATCGCATAGCTGCCCATGGTATTTTGAGCGCAAAATTGTGTCTTTGAGGCAAATACTTTGTTGAAGCAAGGTGCTGCTATGAGGAGTGTATCCCTATTTACCTACCATGGTATGTGACTGAGATAGGGCACGAGCCAGTTTATGCTCCTTGATGGATACCATTGGCTTGGGGATTGTGTCACCGGCCTGTACTTCAGTTGCTAAGGCTGTAGTGTGTTCCTAGGTCGGAAGGGATCGTTCGGTGTTACCATTGACTGTAATAACACATTTAGGTCCTCACACCTTTAGCTTGAGGTATACATAATGGGGGACGTCATTAAAGCGAGCAAACACCATTCATCTGAGGAATGCATGCACTACAAGAAATATGCTCATATGTGATGTTTTTTAAAATGTCGTGGATGAATTCGTCATAAATCTATGACGATTTCATCCGAGATCGTCGTAAACCGTTTGAGGGGATCAAATCGACATATAAATTACGACGATGTGAGTCAAAACGTCGTAACCGCATAAGATGAGATCGTCATAACTTTTACGACGATTGTAAAAATGTCGTAACATGTTCTAACTACGTTTACATGTCACTCGTGGGTCCATTCTATCCCACCTGATCCTAGTTTGTGAAGCAACCTACTATTCTATCATTCCGAAAATTCTCGAAAAATTCTCATAAATACTTTGGACTATATATTTCTCAAATATGTGAAAACCCTCTGTTCCATAGTCCAAAAATAATTCAAAAATATTCATTTTCCTATTCTTTTCAGAATAGCACTTTGTGAAGGAAGTGCTATTTCTATTTCTTTGATTACCCTCATATTGTTTGGGCACTCTTTCCTATCCAAATCATTTCCTCATGAAAACTTTTGTAACGATTTGCCTAGTAAATCTTTCTCAGCAAATTTCCAAAGTTTGTGTTCAGCTAACAACTTTGTGAAGGAAGTACTAGATAGGAATATCCTGATGAGTTGAATTTTTTCCACATCATTTATGTGCCCAAAACGTAGCTCTCCATAAAATTTTAGCCACATCTAACAATTCATGTGAGCTCATCATCCAATCTTTGTTTTTGGTAATATTTTCATTTTGTGAAGCAACTACATTTTATGATGCTTTATAGTTGATGAAACTTTACCACAAGATGAAACTAACCACATAACCTAACTCCACCAATTTTTAGCTCATTTAATTCAGCGAGTTTCCCTTAATATTTTTTCAATATTCTGTTCAGTAGAGAGCATTGTGAAGAAAGTTCAATTTTTGTTTATCCAAATTTCACCACGGGATGACACTCAATCATTTGGTCAATTGTATATACAATATGTACTAGTATTTTAGAAAATTGATGGAGTTCAATTTTTCAACAAATATTTGGTAGGTTCTTCACAAAAAAACCAAAATTTATCACTCGGAAAATAAATAAAAATAGCTAAAAAGATTAGAAATGCATACAAATTGGTCCTCATCCGTAAAATGTGGTCTAACTTTAGTGTCAATTTGTGTGGTGCCCTTTTGAAAAACATTTTTTATAGATGCTTCATAAAATTTCTCTATTTTTAGTATTTGGGAACTATTGTAAATCACTGATTTTCTGAACCAATGAGAACCCTTCCCACGGATCGATGACATGGCGCCCATCCATCCATCCATCCATCCATTTCTCCATCCCACATCCATCTATCCATATATCTACAGAAAAAAACTGAAAAAGAGATAACCCCACCCATAGCCCAAACCCTACCTAAGATCCCCCATCCCACCCTTCCTCCCTCGTCCACATCTCCTCGCCGCCGCCACATCCTCCCCGTTCCCGCGGCCCGCCCCCCTCACGATCCCCACCTCCTCCCCAATCCCCGAGCCCCTCATCTCCACAGGCAGCTCAAGCAGAAGCTACGCATGAAGAACGCCCGGCTCAAGCAGGAGCTCGACCACGTCGCCGGCCTCACCGCCAAGTACCTCTGTCGCCCCTTCACGCACATGCCGCAGGGTACGCCGCAAATGTCGGTCTCCTCGCTCGACCTGTCCATGGGCAGGGTACCGATGAGCGGCCATCACCAGCCGTTCGGTTGCGGCGGCGGCATGTGGCGGGACCTCGACCTCCTCAGCGGGGCTGGCCTGGGTCTGCCGTCGTCGGACATGCCGGCCATGCATCTGCCGGCGCCCGTGACTGACGCGGAGCGCCCATTGATGGCCAGGATGGCCGCGCGGGCCATGGACAACTCCATCTACTCCAAGCTCAGTAGCAGCAACTTCCGCGCCGGAGACATCCGCGTCGAGGGCTCACAGGACACGGCGGTCGTGTGCATGACCCCGTCGCCCTCTTCAAAGTGTTCATGGACGACTCCATCTACTCCCAAGCATCATGTCCCACGCGCGGATCACTGACATCCTCGTCAATGTATGATGTCAGTGGTGAGTTTATGGATTTCAGAAACATGATCATATACGTGTCCAAAACTATAACCGTCTCTGCGATTCTTAGGTGGTTTATGTTTCCTAGTGTGTATCTATGATTTCCTTTTACATTCTAATCAATCTCGCTAGTAGGCATACGTGATACTCCTACCAGTTCGACGGAGTGCTGCATCGAAACCCCCTTCATTTTTCTCGTTTCCTGCAGGTGAACACGATACTGCGCAGCTTTCCTCAGGCCCGTCGTCTACTCAAGTAAGTGAGCACGACGAGCTTCCCATAGCTAGCTTGCCCTCTCTACACTCCTCTTTGGCTTGTGAACAGATTGGTTCTTGATGATGTCTATGTTCTTGTTCATTTGTGGGGTTCAGGAGGCTGGGTTTCGAGAAGGGGGATGCCTACTTCTTTAAGTAGATGGGCAAGGGCATGCTATGCACATACACGATTTTTGGCACCGCGTGGTTCTGGAACGCGTCGAAGCTTGGCTGGTGGACGCTCAAGCCATGGCCCAAGGTATGGCCGGTGGTGACCTTTTAGCTTATTTCTGGCACGATGGGGCAGGCATGAATTAATGAGGCCTTTTTTGCTGCAAGATATGTGTTCAGTGCAAATAAGTTCATCCTGATGCATGCTCTCTTTTTGGAACCATGGTTCAGAGCTGCCAATATATAATGTCCAGACAGTGCGTACTGTGTTTGAGACATTAATTGATCCAGCAACATCCATTCTACAATTTCATATATGAGATGCTAGCATAACTGCAGAAGTATACATAGACTAAAACTGATTTGCATCTGCGAACTGCCATAACTGCAGCAGTATACATAGTTACTGTTTTTTAAGGCAAGCTCATAGTTACTGCTGATATGTTCTTTTAATAGATAGAATCTTTTGTGAGTTGCCGAGAAAATTAATATTTAGTCAGCCCATCGAACCAATATTAGTCCTTTTATATTTTGACATAGCTGTATATCTATGTGGTCAAAGTTCAACCAGAAAGTATTTTCATTCTCCTAGCGGCTAGCGATGACACACTTTATCTCAACCATCAGAGTGACATATCTTTATATTCCTGATTATGCAAGATATACACCTAGCCTCTGTCAACCTGTTAAGTCAAAGATGGTTGCCATTTTGCCTCTTTTAACCTGTTAAGTCAAACATCCTGTGCTCTTGACCATGTCGATTTGACAAATATGACAAAAAAAAATCTTACAATTTCCAGTTATCCTACTTGCAATTTCCAGTTATGCAGATGCAGATCTTTGTGAAGACGCTCACCGGCAAGACCATCACACTAGAGTTCATCGACAACAACAGCTTCACGACACCGTTGCAGCAGCAGGTAGAGGAGGAGGAGCAGTACCATTTCCGTTCGTTCTCTTATGTAGTAATTCTGGATACTACCTGAAACATTGTAGCATCCTATGAGTAAAGAAATCTTTTTATTTATTACTATAATACAAGTTAAGGAAATTGATGCAACATACTGCGACATAGTAGCTCGATCCAGGATTATATTTAATAGAGAAAATATTTGCCTTCATATCAATGTTAATGGCACTCGCTTCCTGATTTGTGCACCACACTTTGACCTGGCATACACAGTAGTAGATTCAGGTCAGTTATTACCGAATCACTACAGAACTGCTGTTCAGAGGTTTCAACCCGATGACAAAATATCCCATTATTACCCAACCAAGGAGGTTACAATCAAGTTTTCTTCCTTATGGGAATAGAAAAATAACTGAACCATTTTGGCTCTGAAATACCTTGCAATCATCACTACCAGATACTAGCATCTTGGGCTCTGTACGTGAAAAAACAACACTCCATGCTCTTATCTCATGCTCTTCGTACTCCATCACACTCTGTCAAAAGCAGTACGCAGATAGCATAAATTACTGAGAACTACACAGAATTTTACAAAATAAACTGTGGAGCAGAGCAAGGTTACCTGGTTTATCAAGAAGGAATTTATTGGGCCTTTTCAAGAACTGTTTTATCAAGAACTATACCTGAGCACAATATTATTTTCCCAATCATGCTGTTTCCTGACATAATTCTGTATGTGTAGCAAACTCATGTTCCTACATGGAGGAGCAAGAAGAGCATGATCTTTCTTCCGTCGAAAACGCCACGGTTCTCAGCATGTGCTTCATCTTCTCAGATATCTTCATGCATCTTAATTCCGGGAGGGCTCGGGCGGACGTGGCCTACTGCATCCGCGCCCTCGCCAGACGGCTCTCCAAGACGAGCGGTATGTCTCACCATCATAAATTTCCTCATATTCATGGTATATAAGATTGAGTCCGAGTAGATGGATCATGGATGGAACCTGTCGTGTTTATGCAGTTCTGCACCGTGTCGTTTTACCCGAAAATTCAGACTGTTGGTTCCGTCCTGTTACTACTGTCTGGGTGATGTTTAGTAACTAAGGTGGAATGGTGCTTATGATTGACAAACTTTTCTTTCTGATTCGTTAGGTTGCACTCAAGACGCTAATTGTGATACACCGTGCCCTTCACGAGGTCGACCCTTCTTTCCGTGACGAGCTCATCAGTTACGGAAGATCTAGCGGCCAGATGCTACACATGTCCTATTTCAAAGATGACTCCAGCCCTGATGGTACTAGCTAGTTGCTGCTAACCCCTAAATAAATCAACCATTTTTTATACCCGTCCCTCCGGCCGGTGTCCTCTGCTCAGCTGCTCTGCATCCTGTACGCGATTTCGATTCTGTCTATCTATATAAAACCGTTAGATGCTAGTATTGTTTGTGCATTGCCGTATATCTGGCCTTGATCTACCTGATTGTTAGGACTATGGAGTATCCTGCTGTCGGTCTCTGCACTTTGCTGCACAGATCAACCTCTACCATTTCTGCACTACAATGACAAAACTTTGTTTTGTTGTAAAACTCCTGCTGGTGTACATGCTTTTCATTTATCATTCCTTCCTAACTTTTTCTCCTTTTAAAACATGAATATATATTCCAGAAGCAGTCAATCTCTTCTTTTGCAAGAACCAGTCTACATATTAGTATATTATTGTCTTTGATATGATTGACACAGTAAAGTAAAATGCAGTTCATCAGTTTCTAAACTGCCTCTTCCTTCCAGTAGGATCAGATTATCCTATGAATTTAAAATCTAATTTACCTATTGTACTGAAGCACAAGGGCGATAGTTTCAGTAATCAATATGTGAGCTTTATATTCTGCATTAATGCATAGAAGTATGTGGTATTATGCAACTAAGTGTAGTTCGGTATTTTGCCACGACATTTTGTTAACTCTCTGATTTGTCTTTCTATTATCTTGGATCCTGTGTATGTATCCCTTTGTAAGAGTCTGGATGGTACTACTAGTCACAAACTATTTCTGCCTCATATTTTGTTTAAACTTACGCTACAGTTTCACCTGAGATGATATTTTGTTCTTTGAAAGACGTTTTACAATTTAGCATTGCCATCTAGTTCCTGCGCCTGAATAATACATTACTTTGTTTGAATGCAGGTATACTAGAGCCCATAAAAGCTGGTATCAGGGATGCAAAACTAGGAGTGGGGAAGCAAGATCAGGATGACTTCTTCACAGCGAGTGCTAATTTCTGTATTTTCTTTTGAGATTCTTCTGGGTTGATGCTTTAGCTGTGAAAACCGGTATCTGATTGTCAACTGTGAATGAGATAAGTTATTGTGTTATGTAAACCTGGGAGATGTATTATGTGATGTTATATGATCGATGATTTTAATTCGACTTGGAGTTTTCTTGATTTGAATATGAAATAATGCTGCATTTAATATTGGACAAATAATTGGTTGAAAATGCCCAATAAATAGAAATGAAACCAAGTTCTGGAAAAAAAAGTTGCTGAATTCAAAAATGAAAAAAGGCCAAAACTGAAACTGGACCAAATGTATTTGGGCACTAAAAGGTCAGGGCCCAAAAAAAATTTCGAAAAAGAAAAACTAAAAGTGGCTATAAATGGGCTAAGGTCCACAAAGAAGCCCAATAAGAAAAAGCCCCAAAAAATAAAATCAGCCCATGTGATCAATTGAAATGGGTTGGGCTGATTTTAACCATGATGTTTTGATTTCGTCGTAATTTTGCCACGTAGGACTGCCATGTAGGACTGGGTTATATTGTCAACGATGATTTAGGATCGTCGTAAAGGTTACGACGATCCAGGAATCGTCGTAGAAGTTACGACGATTTCGATCAAAACGTCGGTGCTGTTCATTTCTGACGCTCCGTTTTCGACGCTTGGTTTTTCGTCGTGAGATCATCGTAAACTAAAAACCGTGACGATGTAGCGACGAAAATATAGCGTCGTGTATTAGCATATTCCTTGTAGTGATGGTACCCGCTGTGGAAAGGGACGATATCAAAGATCAAATTTTGGCTATGAAAGTTGTCGGGTGAGCCAAACACTACATATATGGTTATCTTGCCTTAACAACGAGCTTCGATGCCAGGAATTAGTCCGTTGAATGTGGTCTTACTGGGTTTGATTCGTGATGGATCAATGCCCATTTTCCGCATTGTATCCTCGTAAATAAGATTAATGTTGCTACCCCCATCCATGAGGACTCGTGTTACGTTGTACCCGTCAATGATTGGATCGAGTACCAAGGCTGCTGACCCCCCATGCCGAATACTAGTGGGGTGGTCTATGCGATCATAGGTGATCGGACATGCCGACCATGGATTTAAATTCGGGACAACTGGCTCTATGTCATATACGTCCCGAAGCGTGTGCTTCCTATCTTTTCGGGCAAGTGGGTGACATAGATCATGTTCACCATCTTTTACTTCAGGTGGAAACTTCTTTTGGCCCCCTTTGTTAGGGCGACGAGGCTCTTCATCGTCCTTGTTGCACGAGCTTTTGGCCTGAACTTCGGCCATGCTCTTACCCGCCACTTTGAACACCCAACAGTTATGGTTGGTGTGTGTAGCAGGCTCATTTTGAGTTCCACGTATCTAACAGGGCCTCTCTGGTATTTTGTCTAGAGCGATCGGCCTGTCCCAATTTTCCTTGAAAGGTTTGTTCTTGGGTCCAGGCGTGGAATTGCTGAATCCGGTGTTGACCGTCATGTTATCGGCTTCGCCGGTGTTGTGCTGATGCTTGTTCTTGTTGCCTCATGACTTTCCATTGTTGTTCCAGACTATAAAAGTGTCGGGGTTTGAGGGAGGGCCGTTCCGCCGAGCGAGTCAAGTATCCTCACCCGCGCAATGGTGGGTCATGAGGGAGGTCAGCGCGGCCATTGTCCTTGGTCGTTCATATCCAAGTGTCTAGGCGAGCCATGCATCTTGTATATTGTTGCAAAAGGAAGCTAATGCCTCAATATCCGAACAATCAACAATCTATTTTTTTTGTAAGGAATATGTTCCAGAATTGTCAGGAGGACTCATCGAGCTGCTAGATTATGTGTCTTAAGTCATCATACCCATGTAGTTGAACATAAGTGCCTTGAAAGTTGTTTCTAAAGGCGTCTTCAAGGTCCTCCCAACTCCCGATAGAGTTTTTTGGGAGGTTGTTCAGCCAGTGCTTAGACTGGCCTTTGAGCTTGAGTGGTAAGTATTTGATGGCATGGAGATCATCTCCACGGGCCATGTGAATATGAAGGAGGAAATCCTCGATCCTGATAGCCGGATCTGTAGTCTCGTCGTACTATTCTATATTGGTGGGTTTAAACCCTCCGGGGAACTGATGCCGCATTACCTCATCAATGAAGCACATTGGGTGAGAGGCTCCCCTTATCCGAGCGATGTCATGGTGTAGACCGGTCGAGGATATACCATGTTGCGTGTCCCGAACTCCATCGTTCTGGTTGGGACGATCTTGGTATCTGTTCTATCTTGCAGGAGTGTGACTTCCGGATCCGTAAATGAATCAGGTTTGTTCTGCTTTAGACTTAATTTTCTACCACAAATCATATCGGTATTTGGTTTGAACCAGTTCATTTTGCTTGTCCCATCCTCGAGGAGGACGTTCCGGTTGATCATCTTGCGTGAATCTGGGTGGTGCGGGCTCTAAGGCCTTGTCTTTGAATTCCGGTAATAGGCGTCGTCGTGGGTAACTCTTGGTTTGCCCATGTTGCCCCTGTATGTACCCTTCTGCAGTAGCAAAGACTTTGGTTCATATTGCGTTAATGGAGTCTTGATCGGCTTTGAGCTATCTCTTCTTTAGTTTAAGGCTCAGAGCGGTGGCAATGAGATGTTGCCTAAGTACTTGCCGATTCAATGGGTCTTCACGGACAATAAACTCTTTGTGTACCAAACTCTCGTCCTCCTCGATTGAACGGACATAGTTGTTGTCTTCGGAGTCGTTGAGATCTTTAGGATGGTCTCTTTCCATATATCCTGGTAAGACGAGGATATATGTTGGGGCTGAAGTTTTTGGGTCTTCAGCGAGATTTTTCGTGTCCTTAGGATCTCGGTTTTCCCATGTGCCTGCATTTGTTTCCTTGCCCTTAGGAACTTTAGGCTGTTTTCTCTGGCGGCGGCGTTTGACAGGTTTGTCACTGCTGTTTTTCACTGGGGTGTCATCATTGCTTTTCCCGTATCACCTTCGTCCTTGGGGGTGCCACCATATAGAAATCGTATGTGGAGGTGGCGGTCAACCGCCACATTATGGGAAGGTCTGGTGATTGAATAGCCGTGTGCATGTATTTGGATTCTTGAGAACAAAAGTCTAACAGATCGGTTAGGTATTCGATGGTGGCTATGAAGTGGGTGGTGGGTGGGGAATAAAGTTCCCTGGACCTAGCTCCAGGGCCAGAAAGGTCCTGGGTCAGAGACCGCCCGTCTGAATAGTCATTGGTTCGGACTTTGGTCTTTGCCTCACTCGACCATGAGAGATTTGCCAGACTAACACTCAGAGTCCTGACGGAACTATATTCTCATGCTTCGATGTAGGAAGTGTGTTCGGGCGTGGTGACCCGCATGCCCTCGAATTCCATAGTCGGATATTGGCAAGAAGCTGAGTCAAGGTTAAAATCTCTTCCGAACTTGAAGTCTAGAATAGGGTCCGACGATAAAGCTCCGGATTGTCCGAGGTTTTCTGACACAATCGGAACCTCGGAAATGATTTGTTCGCCCCAGGTGTTGGCAACGAATTCCAGCCCACCGAACTTAAACTCCTAACCCGGAGTGACCCCATCGATATGATGATGAGCCGCTTGGAAGTGCAAGGTATTGCTAAAAGCAGAGGATTGGCCGCCGACGAAGATATCTCCATACTATCAGTGTCGTTGGTGACCAAGTGAGCCATCAAGCCTTTTTTTCTATCTCACAACACAGCTCTTAGTCAAAGCACCAATGTGTTGGGGAACGTCGCATGGGAAACAAAAAAATTCCTACGCACACGCAATACCTATCCATGGTGATGATCATCTACGAGAGGGGAGAGTGCATCTACATACCCTTGTAGATCGCTAAGAGGAAGCGTATATAACACGGTTGATGTAGTGGAACATCTTCGCGGTACAAATCGCAGCCCATCCCGTGATCTCATCACGATCCGTCCCGCGATCCCATCACGATCCATCCCGATCTAGTGCCGAACGGACGACGCCTCTACGGTCAGCACACGTACATCTCGATGACGATCTCTGCCTTCTTGATCCAGCAAGAGGGGTGAAGGGCAGCACGTGGCTATTTTTCTGTGTCTCAAAAACCCTCAATACCTCTAGTATATATAGGAGGGAGGGAGGGGACGAGGCAACCTCAAACCCTCAAGGTTTGGCCGAAATTGGAGGTGGAGGAGTCCTACTCCAATCCTACTAGGAGTAGGATTTCTCCCTTCCACTTGGAAACCCTTTCCACCTTTTCCACCTTTGGTTTTTTTCCTCTCAAACCTCATGGGCCTGAGTGGGAGCTTATGTCAGCCCACTAGGGGCTGGTTTGTATCCTCCCACAGCCCATAAGGCCCCTATGGGCGTGAGACCCCTACCGATGGTCCCCGGTACCCTCCACACACTCCCGGTACACTACCGATGAGCCCGAAACTTTTCTGATGACCAAAACAGGACTTCCTATATATCAATATTTACTTTCGGACCATTCCGGAGCTCGTCGTGACGTCCGGGATCTCATCCAGGACTCTGAACAACTTTCGGTTACCAACACCTATAACTCAACTATACCGAAACGTCACCGAACCTTAAGTGTGTAGACCCTGCGGGTTCGAGAACTATGGAGACATGACCAAGACACCTCTACGGTCAATAACCCATAGCGGGACCTGGATAGCCATATTGGATCCTACATATTCTACGAAGATCTTTATCGGTTGAACCTCTATCTCAAGGATTCAGTTAATCCCATATGATGTTCCCTTTGTCCTTCGGTATGTTACTTGCCCGAGATTCGACCATCGGTATCTCTATACCCAGTTCAGTCTTGTTATCGGCAAGTCCCTTTACTCGTTCCATAATACAAGATCTTGTGGCTAACTCCTAAGTCACATTGCTTGCAAGTTTTATTCTGATGTTGTATTACCGAGTGGGGCCCCGAGATACCTCTCCGTCATATGGAGTGATAAATCCCAGTCTCAATTCACGCCAACCCAACAGACACCTTCAGAGATACCTGTAGGGCACCTTTATAGTCACCCAGTTATGTTACGACGTTTGATACACACAAGGTATTCCTCTGGTGTCCAGGAGTTGCATGATATCATGGTCATAGAAACAGATACATTGACATGCACAAAATAGTAGCAATCAACTGACACGATCATATGCTACGTTTATAGTTTGGGTCTTGTCCATCACATCATTCTCCTAATGATGTGGTCCTGTTATCAAGTGAAAACACTTGTCTATCGCTAGGAAACCTTAACCATCTTTGATCAACGAGCTAGTAAACAAGAGTCTTATTAGGGATAGTGTTTTGTCTATCTATCCACACATGTATTTGAGTTTCCAATCAATACAATTATAGCATGGATAATAGAATATTATCATGACCAAGGAAATATAATAATAACCAATTTATTTTTGCCTCTAGGGCATATTTCCAATAGTATCCCACTTGCACTAGAGTCAATAATCTAGCTCACATCACTATGTGATTTTGATGAATCTAACACCCATACAGTTCTGGGGTTTGATCATGTCTTGCTTGTGAGAGAAGTTTTAGTCAATGGGTCGGAGCCTTTCAGATGTGAGTGTGCTTTACAAATCTCTATGTCATCTTGTAGGTGCTGCAACCAACGTGCCATTTTGGAACTATTCCAAATGACTGCTCCACTATACGAATCCAGTTTACTACTCAAAGTTTTCCGGATTAGTGTCAAAGCTTGCATCGGCGTAACCCTTTACAACGAACTCTTCTAACACCTCCATAATCGAGAAAATTTTCCTTAGTCCACTAGTTACTAAGGATAACTTTTGACCGATGTCCAGTAACCCATTCGTGGATCACTTTCGTACCCCTTGACAAATTCATGGCAAGGCACCCATCAGGTGCCGTACACAACAAAGCATACTATAGAGCCTACGGTTAATGCATAGGGGATGACCTTCGTCCTTTCTCTTTCTTCTGCCGTGGTCGGGCTTTGAGTCTTACTCAAATTCACACCTCACAAACAGCCAGGAAGTCCTTCTTTATCAATCTATTTTGAACTCCTTCAAAAACTTGTCAAGGCATGCATTTCATTAAAAGTTTTATCAAGCGTCTTGATCTATCTCTATAGATCTTGATGCTCAATGTTCAAGTAGCTCAATCCAGGTTTTCCTCTGAAAACACCTTTCCAAACAACCCTATATGCTTTCCAGAAATTCTACATCATTTCCGATCAACAATATGTCAACCACTTATACTCATCAGAAATTCTATAGTGCTCCCACTCACTTCCTTGGAAATACAAGTTTCTCAAAAACTTTGTATAAACCCAAAAGCTTTGATCATCACATCAAAGCGCATATCCAACTTCGAGATGCTTACTCAACTCCTTAGAAGAATCGCTAGAGCCTGCATACTTGTTAGCATCCTTAAGATAGACAAAACCTTCTGGTTGTATCACATATAACCTTTCCTCATGGAAATCGTCGAGGAAACAATGTTTTGACATCCATCTGTAAGATGCAGCAACTGCTAACATATTTCCACCAGACTTTTAGCATCACTACGAGTGAAAAAGTCTCATCGCAGTCAACTCCTTGAACTTGTCGGAAACCTCTTTGCAACAAGTCGAGCTTTCTTAAATGGTGACTTTCACCATCGTTGTATGTCTTCTTTTAAAGATCCATCTGTACTTAATAGTCTTATGACCATCAAGTTGTTCTTCCAAAGACCATACTTTATTTTCATACATGGATCCTCTCCCGGACTTCGTGGCCTCCAGTCATTTATCGGAATCCGTGCCCACCATCGCTTCTCCATAGCTCGTAGGTTCTTTGTTGTCCAGCAACTTGACCTGCAAGACAGGATTACCGCACCATTCTGTAGTAGCGTGTCCTTGTCAACCTACGAGGTTTGGTAGTAACTTGAGCTGGAGCTTCATGTTCACCATCATTGGCCTCCACTTCAACTGGTGTAGGCACCACGGGAACAACTTCATGCGCCCTTCTACTCTCTGGTTGAAGTGTTGGTTCAATAAACTCATCAAGTTCCTCCATCCTCCAACTCAATTCTTTCGAGAGAAACTCTTTTTCGAGAAAGGACCCGTTTTTTGAAACAAACACTTTGCTTTTGGATCTGAGATAGGAGGTATACCCAACTATTTTGGGTATCTTATGAAGATGCATTTATCCGCTTTGGGTTCGATCTTATCAGGCCGAAGCCTTTGGACATAAGGTAGCCCCAAACTTTTTAGAAACGACAGCTTGGGTTTCTCCAAACCATAGTTCATACGGTGTCATCTCAACGGAACTATGTGGTTCCCTATTAAGGTGAATGTTGTTGTATCCAATTCATAACCCCAAAACGATAGTGGTAATTCGATAAGAGACATCATAATATGCACCATATCTAATAGGGTGCTACGACGTTTGGACACACCATCGCACTATGATGTTCCAAGTGGCATTAGGTGTGAAACAATTTTCACATTGTCTTAAATGTATACCAAACTCGCAACTCAGTTATTTACCTCCACGATCACATCATAGACATATTATCCTCTTGTCACGACGATCTTCAACTTCACTCTGAAATTGCTTGAACCTTTCAATAATTCAGACTTGTGTTTCATCAAGTAAATATACCAGAATCTACTCAAATCACTTGTGAAGTAAGAACATAATGATATCCACTACGTTCCTCGGCACTCATTGGACTGCATACATCAAAATGCATTACTTCCAAAAAGTTACTTTCTTGTTCCATCTCAATGGAGAACGAGACCTTCAGTCATCTTTCCCATGTGGCATGATTTGCATGTCTCAAGTGATTCAAAATCAAGTGAGTCCAAACGATCCATCTGCATGGAGCTTCTTCATGTGTTTACACCAATAGGGATGGTTCGTATGTCTCAAACGATTCAAAAACGAGTGAGTCCAAAGATCCATCAGCATGGAGCTTCTTCAATGAACCATTCATATTAGTGCATGACCATTGAAGGTATTATTCATGCAAACCGAATAACTTTTATTCTCTAACTTAAATGAATAACCGTATTGCAGTAAACACAATCCAATCATGTTCATGCTCAATGCAAACCCCAAACAACATTTATTTAGGTTCAACACTAATCCCGATGGAAGAGGGAGTGTGCGATGTTGATCACATTAACCTTGGAAACACTTCCAACACATCATCACCTCACCTTTAGCTAGTATTTGTTTATTCCGTAGCTTTTATTTCGAGTTACTAACACTTAGCAACCTGAATCGGTATCTAATACCCCAGTGCAACTAGGAGTACTAGTAAAGTAAACATCAAAATCATGTATATCCAATATACTTTTGTTGACTTTTCCAGCCTTCTCATCTACCAAGTAAGTAGGGTAGTTCCGCTTCAGTGACTATTCCCCTCATAATAGAAGCACTTATTCTCGGGTTTGGGTTCAACCTTGGGTTTCTTTACTAGAGTGGCAACTGGTTTGCCATTTCATAAAGCATCCCTTTTAACCCTTATCCTTCTCGAAACTAGTGGTTGTACTAACCATCAAAACTTGATGCTCCTACTTGATTTCTACCTTCGCGATGTCAAACATCCCAAATAGCTCAAGGATCATCAATTCTATCGCTGGCATGTTATAGTTCATCACGAAGCTCTGTAGCTTGGTAGAAGTGACTTTGGAGAACTATGCCAATCACTATCTTATCATCAATTCTATCACTGGCATGTTATAGTTCATCAAGAAGCTCTGTAGCTTGGTACCAGTGACTTTGGAGAACTATGATGCACATGATGCTACGATGAATGCGACAGACAATCTAATCGCACGGCGGCAACGGAATAAGAGGGAATATTCTAGAGCGTCGGTCTCGGGCTGTCACACATGCGCACATGATATGTAACTTGATAATAACTAATTGGAACGAATACATCTTATATGTAGTTAGAAGGTAGATGATGAACATAAATACGCTCTCCATTATTTTATAACCAATTTGAAGACAAACTGAACCAAATAGGAAACAAGATTGTGAGATAATAGACCTCACTTTGATGGAGGGCAGCAACTGACATGTTTTTTGTGCACATCCGACAAGAGAGGATCGATATGCTCGAGGGCGGCTATCGAGAAAATGAATATGGCAAGGCATGGGCAACAACGTGTTTGGAGTGGTAGTGAAGTGTAGCTTTGATGTCGGGAAGCGGCTACGCAACAGATTTGAGCACGATGATGTCGGAAAGTGTTCTGGTGTGGATCTAGGGGGAGGGAGAGGCATCTGTCGATGGATTTTGCTTAGAATATGCGAGCCATTGAGCAAAACGAGGGAGGGCGTGGGTGGGGGGATTTTGACGACTTCGGTGACAAGGGTGAAAACGACCATCGGGCACCCAGCGGAAAGGCCTATGAAAATGTTTTTGGTATAGTAACATGTGTGCACAAGCAACATAAATACGTTTGAAATGAACACGCGACAACTTCGAAATGTAGACGTGCCCTCATCGTTTTGTGTCGGAAATTTTCCCATGGTACGTAGCTATCGTTTTACCCCAGTATTGAATTTGTTTTTCAGCCATTTTTTCATTTACCATACATTTAGTGCATATAAATCAAATCTCAACTACATCTACATGTGGGTGTTCTCAAATAAGGCATTACAAATATTTTTCATGTCACTTTTTTTGTTTTCATTCGTTGTCCAAGGAAAAAATGAATTTTCAAACATTTCGGCTGCGAGATGCGTCCACCTACATAAGGCATGTTGGTAACTTAATTACATGAAATGTAGATGGACTCAGAAAATCACGAAAATTGGTGTGTCATCATGGTGTGATCTTGAGACAACGTGGAATATATTTGGTAAACTTTGACAGAAGTTAGGATGATCCCTCCTTGGAAACGATAGCATCTCAATAGAAGGATCAAGGGAGAAGTGGCAAATCAAACTCCAATGGACGGTGTCTTCATCGCCTCTCCTCTAATTTAACCCACTGTAGGCAACGATCATTATACGTCAGGTTTGATTTTCTGGCGCATTTGTGGGCTAGTTTGCTATATTTAAGTCATTTTTAACATTTACGAGGCATTTAGTGCATATAAATCTAATCACAACTACAACTATGTGTGTTGACGAGAGGGAAAAAATTGCCGTTCGATTATGGTGCATCCTATGGTGGAGGGGTACGATCCGTGTGGTTTCAGTTTTGGTCAATCAGAACACATGAATCACTTTGTGCGCATTAGGTGTCATCGGACACGTTTGCGAAGCACACAGATTTAATGAATGAACCATGTGATATTTGTTTATGCACAACAATCATATTTTCATTTTAAATGAATTTTTGACTTCATCATTTCGCCTCTAATTATTTTCATTGGCACACAATCACCTTTTAGCCCTTGTATTTGTTTTCGGTCGCATTTAATGACTTGTTTGCAATTTTTAAGAAAAATTTCCACCAACATAGTGCTTGTTAGTAAATTCATTGGAGGAAATGCAGACGTATTCCAAAATTCACAAAAATAGGTGTGTCATTGTGGCATGATGTGAATACCCTGTGGAAAAAAATTATTAATGTATGGCGGAAGTTGTGATGACCGCCCCTTGGAAAACCAAGGCATCTCACAAGAAGGATCATAGTTTCCAAAAGTAGAGTTGGCATTACGGACTCCAATCGGTGTCAACCTCATTGTTTTGCCTCGATTTTTCCCATGGTACGCAAACATCATTGTACTCCTATTATTGATCTTGTGGTGGATTACATGGCTTGTTTGTTATATCTAAGGCATTTTTTCATTTACCATGCATTAGTGCATATAAATAAAACCCCAACATGAATTACGTGTGGATGTTGGCAAATAATATCTTACAAATCATTTGTGTGTCACTTTGCATGATTTTCGTCGTTGTCCAAGGAATGAGAAGAATGTTCAAACATTTTAGATGGGAGATGTGTTCACCTACACAATAAATGTCGGTAATTTAATTACAGGAAATGCAGATGGAGTCAAAAAACCACAAAAATCGGTGTGCCATCATGGCAGATCTCGAGACGCCGTGGAAATTTTTCTGTGCAATTTGGCGTGAGTTACGATGATCTCTCCTTCGAAACCATAGCATCTTAGTAGAAGGATCATAGTTCCAAAGGGAGAAGTGCCAAATGGAACTCCAATCGACGGTATCTTCATCGCCTCTCCTCCATAAAAATTCCCATGGTAGTCAATCATCATTATACGCTAGGTTTGATTTTCTGGCGCATTTATGGGCTCATTTGCTATATTTAAGACATTTTATCATTTATGTGGTATTTAGTGCATATAAATGAAATCCCAACTTTGACAACATATGTTGAGGAGAGGCATAAGGACTGTCGTTCGATCAGGGTGCATCCTACGGCGCAAACGTACGATCCGTTTGGCTTAGGTTTTGGCCAATCGTAACACATGACTCACGTTGCACGCATTAGGGGTCATCAGCCATAGTTTGGGAGGCACACGACTTTAGTGAATAAACCATGTGTGATTGGTAAACCAAACTACACATGTTCAGTTAATACATACTGGAGTGAGACCAACTGAGTGTTCTAGCTATAGGGTAAATGATAATAAATAGTTCAAATTATTGCTATAATTGACAACATATTAATCTAGATCAACATAAGGCCTCGCATACCTCGCAATACAGTACATATGCGAACTTGTAATAGAACAAACTCAGTGCACATCGCTCACGATTCACTACATGCAACAATTCAGTAAATTATACATAATGATTAGTTTTTTAAACTAATTCCAATGTACATGGGGTCATCGCAATCATTAGGTTGACTCCTAATGAACTTAGATTTTCTGATGATTTTATGCTTCTGCTCTTTTATGTCGTGTGGCCCCTTAGGTGGCTACTCATCATATTGATCGTACTCCTCCTCATCACCAACATTCTCGACGCCTAGTACCCTCGTCTTACCATACATCACTACATGCGAGTTCTTTTGCAAGTGTTCTCGCACATAGAAAATTTGGGTAGCATCGCTAGCAAGAATAAATGGGTTCTCGTGATATGCTATATTTCTGCGGAAAACATATGTCTTGCTGTAATCACGAACCTTTATGCTACTAAGAGGGACCCATTTGCACTTGAATAATGCGACCTTCATTTGCACATAGTTAAGCTCCCAAATCTCTTCGACGGTTCCATAGTACATCTGTTTATCATCTTCGTATATACTTAGGCATTCTATTCAAATAGATTTGTTCTGGTACGAGGTCTTACGATCATGTTCTTTAGTATAGAACATGTTGCCATTTATGTCGTATGATTGGTACTTCAGAATCATTGTTGATGGATTGTGTGCGGACTACATTGCAAGGTCATGATTGGATCCTCGTGCCAAACGATCCTTCGGGCATCTTACATAGTCCTTATTGTGTGCATTTGTCTCGGCGGCTAGTGAAAGCACATTGGGTAAGTTGCTTCGTCGTATCTCCTTCACAAGTTATATAGCATCAGTGTCGAATGGGCTTGATTGGATATTTCTCCAGGTGCACTAATCCGCGTGTCAGCAAGGACCAGGTTACTAGCCAGCCTTCCCTCGTGACAAGAGATGGGCACACGTGTAGATCTAAGTTTCATGTATTTGATGCAAAACTCAACCACCTCCTCCGCGGTATAACATTGTAGGATGCTTGCCTCTGGATGACATCGGTTCTGACAATAGAGCTTCAATATTCCCATGTACTGCTCGAAGGGATACAATTTGAGAAGAAACACAAGACCGCAATATTTTACCTCGTCGAAAGGGTGCATGGTGATATGGACCATGACATCAAAGAATGACGGTGATAAGAACATCTCTAAGTTTGACAATATTCTTGCAACATCAGCTTGCATATGATCCAACTCTTCAATATCTACCACCTTGTGCCATAGTTTGTTGAAGAAATCATAGGGATCATTCAGTGTGTTTCTTATGTCTATGTCCATCATATTCCTTATGGCCGCCGGGAGGATTTGTGTCAACATTACGTGGTAATCATGTGACTTCATGTGAGACAACTTCTTTTTAGTCAAGTTGTCATCCACGAGATGTCTGATGTTTGGGGAGTAGGAATAGGGTTTCTTAATTGACAACAATATTTCAAATAACTCTTTTCCTTCTGTTGCAGTGAAATTGTAATTTTGGTGTAGGTGGAGCAATATGTCATCATCTTCTACTTCATTCATGCATTCTGATTGATCACCAATCATATCGAGCCATGCACCATCATCATCCTTCCTTTTGCCTTTAATCTTGAGAAGATCAAGTACCAAGGATGCTTTCATGGATGTTCTTTTATACGTGCATGACATCAATGCAGTGACATACACTTAGGAGCTCCAAGTAAGTTAATTCCTAGAACACGGATTTCATCTTAAACACTTGGTCCATGGGTGTTTTTGTACGTTGAACCAGATCCCTTGCCAAGCACAACTTCAATTCTTTTAACCATGTTATGGACAACTTTCCCATCATAGGGTCTTAGGACCGTTCCTTTCTCTACCATACCATCAACTTTAGTTGTCATTTTTCGATAAGGGTGATCTCTCCTTAAGAACCTACGATGACACAAATACACGGTTTTGCATGAGTTGGAAAGAAATCTACTTACTATCCTATCCATGGATGTGACACATCCTACTGGTCCCTTTGTTTTTTGACGCGAAGTGTTGCCTAATGTCGGCATATCTTTAATGGTGTGTAGCACCAACGCATGTAGCCAGAAATACTCCTTCCTGTAGCCATCATAACAGTTCACACCAGGCTCCCACAATGTGAGGAGTTCTTCTACGACTAGCTGAACGTAAATGTCGATATCATTTCCATGTTGCGCTGGGCCTTGGATAATCATCGACATCATGATGTATTTTTCTTCATACACAACCAAGGAGGAAGGTTATATATGCACAGAAGTACCAGCCAAGTGATGTGTTGGATGTTCATATCGCCAAATGGATTAAATCCACTTGTACACTCCCCTAACCATATATTTTAGGATCCTTTCCAAAATCTTTAAACTTGTCCGTGATTTGTTTCAACTCAGCCCATCTTTCGGGTGCCTCATATATTTATGTGCGGTTTTCTCATCATGATTGCACCACAACCTCTTTGCCGCTCTAGGTTTAGCAAACAAACACTTCAACATGGAATTACTGGCAAGTACCAAAAAGCCTTGAACGGGATTCCTGTCTTGATCTCTTCATCCTTTTTGTACTTGTCCTTTGCTCTCCCGCGCTTGTATCGTGCATGCTTGCATATGCAACATGAACACAAATCTTTGTCGTCACCATAGTACAACATACAATCATTCACACAAGCGTGTATCTTCTGGACTTCAAGTTCCAATGGACAAACAACTTTCCTCGCTTCGTTTGTTATTTTGGGAAGCACACTATCTTCTCCAAGAATATCTTTGAAAAGACTCAACAACTCTGTGAATGCTTTGTTTGATAGACCACTTTCTGCTTTAAATCTAAGAAGCGCTAGTGTAACACTCAAGTTTGCAACCTGGATACAAATATTTCTTGGAGGCCACATCAATGGTTGGCAGCTTATTGTAGTCGGCTATATCTTCTTTTGGGACCTCGAAATTTGCAATCGTAGCAGCAAAATATGGCATATCATCAAGGTCGGTGTCGTGTGCTTCACACTCTTGTTTTTTATTTGTGGTTTTTGGCATGCCAGTCTTCTGTCTGTAGCTTGACGTCCAAGCTCCAAGGTTAAATTCAGCACCCATGCAACTCTGATCGGGGTTTGGCACCTCGCCGACATGCAGGTTATTACCTTCATCCATAACTGGATCTTCACTGTGCATGGTCGATTGTGTGTATCCACCAATTAATTACCTCTTGTACACTATATTAGTACAATCCTTGCATGGACATAGGACATGATGTTCTTTGCAAATTCTCTTATTTGTTTGTTCAGCAAAAGCCACAAACTCCTGCATGCGATCCACATACCTTGAGCTTGTCCAATTCCCCATCCATTCAGTTAATTCCATCTGCACACGTGAGCGGTAATTCAAACAAAATATTAATATATGGATTAATGGATGAACAAAGATGTATGAGTAAATCACAAGATTTTATTTTCAAAATTTATGGAGGGTGCTACATATTGTTATCCAACCGTGCGATGACACTAATCAATGACGAGTTAACTTACATGTATCATCAGTACTAGTAGAATTATATGAATTGAATACCTTAATTAGGCCACACCCGATAAGAATGCCTTAATTAATTAGGAGCGGCATGACGAGATAGAAGGGTCGAGGAGCAGAGCTTGGTGGGGCACCTGCCTGAAGTCCGGGCTCCACTATCTCGCCTACGACCACGAGGACGCACTCCAGTCATGCCAGCACCGACCATGAGGACTGAGCTCCTCCTATATCTCCCACCACCGACGAGGATTGACCTCCTATCCCGCCGCCACCACAGGTCGACCAAGGATGTCATCCTATCCGGTAGCCGCTGCCTCGGTCGCCGCCCACATCTCTATTAGCATAACATTTTTTAGGTTTCTGGAGAGCATATGTTTACCACCCCGTATGTATCGGGTATCACAACATAAACAGTCACGTTACAGAAACCGTGTAGCACACACGTTTCCATCTCACACGATTTGGTTTGGGAAACCATGTGCCATATACAATAAAGTGTGATAAATAGTTCCCCGGTCGTTATCATATCCCCGTAGTTTTCTCCTCTTCCCCAAATACCTAAATAGCCTCCTAATCTATATCCCCCAAATTCCGTAGATTGGTGCTGAACTTGGGCGAATGTGGATGAGTGGTGCTGATGGTTTCAGTGCGGATGCTTCGGTTCATACAGTCGTTGTTGGTAGCACCATTGGCAGCGCCACCATGACGGCGGTCACCGTCGAGCACTTGCCAAAGATCATCAGGAGGCCGGTGTACTACGAATCCGAATATTCTTGTCAAGTCCCAATCATTCCTCATCTTTTAAGCATGTCCAAAGCAAGCAGCTCACTCAATCCATCCTGAATTGAACCCCCCCTCTCTCTCTCTTAGGAAAGTGTCAAATGTCGGATCGAGAGTATGACCCCAGCCGACTCCCGAAACATGAGTTTGATTTCGAGTTTTGCACCACCGAGTAGTACTGAAAGCTGAGTTGTGTGCACGGACACACTCGCGCTCGACGGATGTGGCACGTCCCCTATTATCATGCCTTGGTCCTCTTTCTCAAAAATATTGGTGGGAAAGGGTAACCACACAGCGGTTGTTCAAAGGGGAACATAAATCCAGTATTATCCTTACTAAAGGTGGTCTTCACCTGATAAAGTAGCCTATGTGACGCGGTCGTGGACTCGGCGATGACCTTCGTCCTACACTGCCGATCTGTCCTGATCCTCCATCACAAAAATGGTAAGCTTCTGTTGCTTGGTTCTCAAGGGGCAGCTCCCGCTGCCTCCTAATCACCAGAGGGGAAATCCTCCCTGTCCGTGTCGACTCGCACGGGGCCTGTTGTCCTCCTCCATGCAACTATGCCACCCCTGCGATGGGCATAGGGCCTTGCGTTTGGCGCCTCGTGCCGAGCCTCATGAGGTTGCCTCGCGAGGGGTCCTTGCGGGGTGTTTGGTACCTGGGACCCCCCCCCCCCCTTGGGAGGCCTGCGCACCATCCTTCGGGCCCATGGCAGACGGGCCATGGTGCGCTGGTTCGCACTCGGCCGATAGTAGCCCTCGGGCCCGCGACATGCATGTTCTAGCTGCTAGGTACAAAACGGTGCAGGCCCAACAAACTGTCAGGCCAGGAGGTGACACATGGCGGCTCCCATGGGGCGGAATGCCCCCACGACTCTCTATGCCTCGAAACCGCCATTCTGGCGATAAAGCCCGCCAACATGGGGTGTGGCCTCGTTACCGCTCTGTGGTCCACATTCCCCCTTCACCCTTGCTTTGGTAACCCCTTTGCCCCTCTCGCCTCCAATCACTGCCGCCATGGCTTGATGTCGGAGAGGAAGGAAGAAGGCCACTTCCCTGGGACTGCTGGCCCCATGCTGGCCGGGGCCCATGCTATGCTGACCCCTCATCCTCAGTGAAGAGGGCCTAGCCAAGGTGCGGCCCATGATAGCAGCATGCGTAATGGGAACAGAGCGAGGAAGATAAGGCCGGTGTCGTGCCCGGTGGCTCAGCGAGGGGCCAAGACATTCCCCTTTTCCCTCCAATCTATCTTTGCCGGCTTGGTCCCTCCTTTTCTCACTTCTTCAACGTTGTGCTCAGCCACTACCAGGTTCACGCGATGCATCCTCATCCAAGCTTAGTCCTTCTGCTCTTAGGTTTTTCCTACCTCTGCGAGGCCTTTTTGGCTATGATGTCATCCATGGCATTTATCCGGGAGTTCTTCCGCCTCTCGATGACCACACCAAACCAGTGCTCGGGCTGTGTGTCATTTCCGATGGCCGTGGGCGTGAGTGCGTGCATCATCAACATGCATCTCCCCGAGGAGGTGGAAGGCTTCACGGAGCACTGGGTGTACATGGATGTGTGCCGGTATAGCCCCCTCCTCGAAGCCGTGGAGGCGCCAGCGGTGTAGAGCTCCGATTGAGGGCACGCCGGGTTGGCCAACGCCGCACTGCAACCGGGCATGGTGAGGATGTTGGTGCTGCAGTTGGGCGGGCGTACCACAACATGGTTGTCAAGGAGTTCGTGCACAAATGCATCACCCCCCTCCAGAGGCACGTGCATTCGGCATGGACTCATTCAGGTCTCGAGGACTCTAACACCCCAAGAGTCATGCTACAGTAAACTCATGCTAATGGTGCCATGTCATCGCAATTAATTTTGCTAAACTTCACTTTGATCCCAACCCATTCCAATTTAAAATTTCAAAAACTCAAATTATTATTCCTTTAGAACTAAAAACTAAAATGATAGAAACGTTACAAATAATCCATGTGTAATTGTGGGGTAGAAACCAATATTTTATAAAGTGGTTAAGTGCCCTAAAATAACTAAAACACACGCCAAAAACATTATTTAAATTGCATTTTCATAATTCTGGAAAATACAAACTATCTAAAATAATTGCCAAACATTTTACGGTAGTGGCCCAATTTATAACAATAATTAAGGTGCAAGTCTTATATTTGATAAGACTAGAGTACTAGTATAAATAAAGTGAAATCAGAGTTAAATAAAAGAAAACTGAAACAAAAAGAAAAGAAAAAAAGGCCGACGGGCACTGCACGCGTGGTCCAGCCGCGCTAAACGTCGGGCGCCCATTCATGACGTCGGTGGCTGAAAGTGCGTTATATCGACTAGAGGGGGGTGAATAGGACATTTTAGAATTTCATCACCGAGGAAATTTCTTTTGAGGAAATTCCTCACTGATGACTAACTTGCAGCGGAAACAGCAAAGGATCAGGAGTGCAAAATATCACTACAACAGTTTTCAAGGTGAAGAATATCAAAAACAGATTGCAGAGTAAACAGGCACGGAGAAAACAAGTGAGGATTAACTCGCATGAAGAATTTGGGGTTGAGGAATTTCAGAGAAACTCTTCAGCAAATTCTTCAAACAGTGACAGTGAAAATCATCAACATACAATATGAGGAATTGAAAGAGTTGAAGAAAGAGAACCCGTTTCACAGTGAAGACACTGGTTGATGACCCAGTTCCAACTGTTGTGACAGTTGTACATCTGGTTTGGAGCGGCTTGGTATTGAAACCAAAAGACACACAGTCCCTACCTTATTCTCCATGGGCTAAGAACACACAGTCCTCGCCCAACACTCGTGGTAAGTCTTCAGGGCAGACTTCCAAACCCTCACAAACTTGGTCACCTGGCGATCCACAATTGACTGCTGGATTGCTCTACACCATGACGCTTAACCGTCTGGAGGATGCACAGTCCTCAAAGGTAAAAGGCTTCACTCCCATACAGGAACAACTTCTTCAGTGATGCTCAATCACTTGGTTTTCGGTTTATGGTTTGGTGTTTGGGGTATTTCCTCACTGATGAATTACTCTCGAAGACTCTGAGGAATTTGGATTGCTCTTATGACAAGTGTCAGTTTCCAACGGAGTAGCCAACCAGCAAATGGTTGTGGGGGCGGCTATTTATAGCCTGGGAGCATCCCGACATGATTTGACTTTAATGCCCTTAAATAATATGACTGTTGGTGTGGATAAGATCAGTGATGTGGCGCGACTTGCGGTAACGGTCAGGACCCTCAACTGTGAGAGTCCTCATGTCTCTCATATTCCTCCCTTGAAGCTTTTGGTAGGATTAGGCTTGGGTTGAGCATCATGAGGAAATTCATTCCGACGTGTAACTTTGACCCCCTTTAACAGTACGGTGTTCCTATGACTCAAAAGTAAAGAAAATAAAATAGACATAATAAATCTTCATGCTACAAAACCTTCATATTGTTTTTCTTCAGGACACACCGAATTCCTCATCTTCAATTTCTTCATGAGGAATATCAATTTCGTCACAATTTCTTTGCGATTCAATTCTTTAGCTTCAGACCAATTTCTTCAGCCGAAGATATACATTTTTAGGGGTCGATATTCATCGAATATTTCAAACTCCTCAGCGACTTATAGATCCTGTGTACACTCATGAACACATTAGATACTTAACCTATAAGTCTTCAAACCACCAAAATCACTAAGGGGCACTAGATGCACTTACAATCTCCCCCTTTTTGGTGGTTGATGACAATTAGGTTAAGTCTTCAACGGGGATAATAGTATGAAGTGTAAATAGTCATTTGAGGAATTTGAAATCAAGATTCAGAGAGACTCCCCCTGAAGATGTGCATCTCTTGAGGATTTTGCTTTTCACAGCAAATGCACATTGATGATTTATATCATGGAGATCTCCCCCTGAGTCTTGTAAATCATGCATACATATGACATACAATATGAATAACTTGAGAATGCATGATGAGAAATGGTATCTGACGAATTCCAACATGCGTGCATTAATATTTTGAGGAATAAGCATGCGAAGAAAAACGATCAAAAGCGTCAGAGTACCATCGGGCTTAAGTTACAACTCATTACATAAAACACTTCAGAAGAGCCAAGAGTTTGTAACTTAAATAAAGTTCATAAGCCCCAAAATATATCCCGCGTGAAGACTAACTCTCACATTTCTCCCCCTTTGTCATCAAGTCACAAAAAGGTACAAACTGAGGACTCACGCCCCATGAAAACTTTCACTTCTTGGCAGTTGAGGAAGACGCGTGAGGATTCTTGGGGGCAGGCTTCCTCCTTGGACCGGTGGCAGTGTCTTGTTGGTCTTCATCTGATTCAGCAGTGCAGAATGAAGAAAAGAAACTGTCCTCGAGGTCTGGAACTGGAATTGGCCTGAATTTCTTCTTTGGTGGCCATGACCAGTCGAAGTCCTGTGCAAACTCCAATTCTTCAAGTTCTGCTGGAGTCTTCAAATGAGCCAGTGTGGCCCACGTGTGATCAAAAACCTCATGAAGATAATGATGATTAAGCTTCACGGCATTCTGGGTCTCATTGAGGGTTTTCACAATGGCGCCGAACTGGCGTTTGACCCACTTGTGATTTTGATCTACCTTTTGATGAAGACTGAGGAGAAGCTCTCTGGTATTCATCACCCTTGGAGCAACAGGACTTGGTGGCTGGGTTTCAGTGTCATGCCATGAGGAATATGCATCTGGCTCTTGGAACTGGCCATGAAGGGGCCAACTGCCTTCATCGATCACAGACTTGCTTTTCCTTCATAGGCTCGAAAGTCTTCTTGTTGACCCTTATTGGAGGCATATATCCAAGGTGATTATTGAAATCAGTGTGATAGTTGATGCCTGACATGCGTCTGATGAATCTCATGATCCATGGAGCATAAATCTTCAAGTAAAAATGGGACATAGCATTTTCTGCCAGAGTCCTCAAGAAGAAATCGTGAGTGTTGATGGGAATGCCATGGATGATGTTGAAGAGGATATTCTTCATGATGCCTATGACATATTCTTCATGATGCCTATGACATATTATTCATGATCATGGCCCTTGATTGGCGCAAGAACACTGCACAGGATTCTGTAAACAGTCTTGGGTTCATACTTCAGCTCATGGACCAGGAAGGTTGTTCTTGGTGGTTGGCCCTTGGCCAAAGGCTTCATGAGGACTTCCATCATCTTATTCGGCAGCTCCCATTCATCGTACATCTTCACGGCTTGCTCTGAAGGAATTGACACATGAAGTTCTCGCAGCAGCTCATTTGCAGGGGCCTTGAAGTCTGTGTGCTGCATCATCCAATCCATCACCCAAGTGTTGATATTTGTTAGATCACCAGAGATGTGCAAAGTTGCATAGAATTGAAGAACAATCGTTGTTCCAATCGCAGATATCAGAGCACAGAGGGAGCAGTCCTGCTTCATGAAGAACGTTGAGGAATGGGGTAAAGCAAGGAATTTCTTCAAGCTCAACATGAGGAATATGCGTGTGCTTAAAAATTTTGTTTCTTCCCCAAAGCACAGATGCATAGTAGTTGAGCTGAGTCCTGGTCCAAAACTTCATATGCCTGATGCGAGGCTTGTCATAAGGATTTTCTCCAATGAAATACATGCGTTCCTCAAAGAATGCTTCCTTCTGAAACTTTGGCCGCTTGGAGAACGGTTGACGATGCATCGGCTGAAGGTTTCGCTTCTTCCCTTCAGGGGAGACAATCATCGCAGTTTCTAGATTGATAACGACAAGATGATTCTCTGTATTTGGTGTAGGGGCATTTTCTTCAGCATGTTCCTGTAAGTGCATCTAGTGCCCCTTAGTGATTTTGGTGGTTTGAAGACTTATAGGTTAAGTATCTAATGTGTTGTTAAGTGTACACAGGATCTATAAGTCATTGAGGAGTTTGAGATATTTGAAGAATATCGACCCCTAAAAATATATGTCTTCAGTTGAAGAAATTGGTCTGAAGCTGAAGAAATGAATCGCGAAGAATTTGCGATGAAATTGATATTCCTCATGAAGATATTGATATTGAGAAGATCGCTAGTTCCTGAAGAAAACCGTTCTGAAGAAATTGAAGCGTGAAGATTTACGTTTTCTGTTTTACTTTCTTCGCATTTGATGAATAGGAACACCGTACTGTTAAAGGGGGTCAAAGTAACACTATGGAATGGATTTCCTCATGATGCTCAACCCAAGCCAAATCCTACCAAAAGCCTCAAGTGAGGAATATGAGTGACATGAGGACTCTCACA
The DNA here is from genome assembly GCF_904849725.1 of Hordeum vulgare subsp. vulgare. NCBI lineage: Eukaryota > Viridiplantae > Streptophyta > Magnoliopsida > Poales > Poaceae > Hordeum > Hordeum vulgare. The sequence continues at coordinate 395,136,371 of NC_058524.1, read as the reverse complement.
GTTGAGAGTCCCGACCGTTTCGATAAGCCACGACAAGTCACTGATCTTATCCACTCCAACAGTCATATTATTTAAGGGCATTAAAGTCAAATCATGTCGGGATGCTCCCAGGCTATAAATAGCCGCCCCCCACAACCACTAGCTGGTTGGCTGCTCCGCTAGAAACTGACACTTGTCATAAGAGCAACCCAATTCCTCAGAGCTTTCGAGAGTAAATCATCAGTGAGGAAATACACCACCCACCGAAACCACAAACCAAACCTAGTGATTGAGCATCACTAAAGAAGTTGTTCCTGTGTGGGACTGAAGCCTTTTACCTTTGAGGACTGTGCATCCTCCAGACGGTTAGGCGTCATGGTCTAGAGCAATCCAGCAGTCAATTGTGGATCGTCGGGTGACCGAGTTTGTGAGGGTTTGGAAGTCTGCCCTGAAGACTTACCACGAGTGTTGGGCGAGGACTGTGTGTCCTTAGCTCAAGGAGAATACGGTAGGGACTGTGTGTCCCGGGACTGGGTGTCCTTTGGTTTAAATACCAAGCCGCTCCAAACCAGATGTACAACTGTCACAGCAGTTGGAACTGGGTCATCAACAACAGTCTTCACCAAGAATCGGGTTCTAATTCCTCAACTCTTTACATTCTCTGTATTATGTGTTGATGACTTTCACTGTGACTGTTTGAAGAATTTGCTGAAGACTTTCTCTAAATTTCCTCAACCCCAAATTCTTCACTTAAGTAAATCATCATCTGTATTATGCGTGCCTGCTTGCTGTGCAATCTGTTTTCATAATCTTCACTCTGTAATACTGCTATTGTCAACGATTGCACAACTGATCCTTAACTGTTTCCGCTGTAAGTTAGTCATCAGTGAGGAATTTCCTCAAAAGGAATTTCCTCAGTGATGAAATTCTAAAAATCTCCTATTCACCCCCCTCTAGTCGATATAACGCACTTTCAATTGGTATCAGAGCAAGGTACTCCCTTGTTCTGTGTGATTTTGGTTTAACCACCTGGAGTTTTAGTTATGTCGACTGCAGGCATGTTCAAGGTGACTGCACCATGTCCCACCTACGAAGGGAAGAACTTTCCTTTCTGGAAGAACAAAATGCAACTGCATCTGCAAGCAATTGACAATGATCTCTGGTATATTGTGGAAAATGGCGTTCCCCTCGTTTCTGCTAGTGTCACTGCAGCTGATGTGAAGAGATTTAAGCAACTCGATTCTCAAGCGAAGAACATCATCTGTGGCTATTTGAGCCCAGGTCAGTTTGGAAGAGTAAGTGCTTTGGGATCTGCAACACTGATCTGGGAGAGATTGTGCAAGGTAAATGAAGGAGTATCAACCCAGCGTGACTCTCGTGTTGATATTCTTCGCAATCTCTTCAATCGTTTCAAGAGACATGACAATGAATGCTGCCAAGACACCTTTGATCGCCTCACTGATATATCAAATGAACTGCAAGCACTGGGAGCTCGAGACATCACTGATCACGAAGTTGTGAAGAAACTGCTGAGATCCTTGGATCCTTCATTTGACACTGTAGTTCTGATGATTCAAGAAAGACCAGACTACAAGATGCTAGATCCAGCTGATATTCTTGAAAGGCTAAATACTCATGAATTCCAGCAAGAATAAAAGAGAGATCTATATGGACCAAGCTATTCCAGACCACGAGCACTGAAGGCTAGAGCAATTTCCTCATCTGAAGAAGAAACAGATGACAGCAGTTGTGACCCTGAAGAATTTGGACAGGAGCTTGCAATGCTTGTGAGGAAATTCCAAAGATTTACACGACGAGGCCAGTTCGGTAAATCATCAAGAAGAGACATGAGGAAATCATAATCTGCATCTGAGGACTACAAGAAACGGACCTGTCACAGGTGCAAGAAATCAGGTCATTACATTGCTGATTGTCCTCGCTGGGGAAAGGAATCAAAGAAGAAGAAATACAAGGATGACAGTTCTGATGACTCAAGGAAGAAGAAGAAATCCTCAACATCCTCATCTTCAAAGTCTTCCTCACACAAGAAGACTAGCTTCAGAAAGGCTCGGGCACTTATTGGCAAGGAAATGGATTCCGAGGCAGAATCAGAAGAATGTGATGATGAAGAAGGCTCTGGAGAAGATTCAGAATCCGGACAGGCTAGTCTTGCACTAGCAACCAATTTCGTCAGCAAGTCAATCTTCAATAGTGAAGAAAATGAGTGCACCATCCATACTGATGACTATGCTGATGACTTCGCTCCAACCTATTGCTTCATGGCAAAAGGTTCAAAGGTATCACATAATGCCTCCTCCTCTGATTCAAGTGACTATGAATATGATGATTACAAAAAACCCAGTTACAGTAAACTTGCCATCATTGCCACTAAACAACAAACTGCTCTGGAAAAGCTTCAAAAACTGCTAGACAAAAGTGATGATCTGTTGAATGAAGAAATGAATCTTAATCAAATCCCCACTGATGACATGAAAAATCTTCAGTCTAGATTTGATATTCTTCAGGATCGTTATGATACACTCCTCACTGATCATGAGAAGCTTTCCTACAAATTTCTTCAAAGGAAGCTTGATCTTGAGAAGTTGAGGATGTCTTATGATGATCTTCGAATGGAAAATGATTCATTACTAGCTCAACAGATCAGCGCTAGTCAAGTTGAATTTATTCCTCCATGTCTTAAATGCATTGATCGTGAAACTGCTAATTCTTCACCAGAATCTTCAAATGCTACCACTGCTACAGATTCTTCAACTGCACCTGTTGTGTCAATTTCCTCACTTGAGGAAAACACAAATGTCACTGATGAAAATGCAGGGTTGAAGGAATTATACGTGACAGGCATGTACAAAAGCCTCAAAGGACATCAAATCCTTTGTGATGTGCTCAAAAAGCAGATCTTGAACAGGAACCCGAGGAAAGAAGGAATTGCCTTTGAGAGGAAATTGAATGCTGATGGATCTTATTGGAAACCTGAGTAGTATCCCAAAACCTCATGGGTTGCTGCTATTGGGCCTCCTTTTGATCCATCTAATCTAACTGGCTTCTCATGTGAATTATCCTATTCCTCGGATGAGTCATTTGATTCCAACTATAAACTGTTCAAAAATCAATCTGGTGAAGTATTTGCTCGATATGTTGGAACTAACTGCAGGAATGGCCCTCCTCTGAGGAAAATCTGGGTTCCCAAAAGCTGTCTTGAAAATCTTCAAGTGAATGTCCTCATGACATCACCTCTGAAGAATCTGAACCCCAGATCAAATTCCTCAGGAGGACCAAAGTCTTCAAGAGGATCAAAATCATCAACTGGTCAAAACTATGCTCATACCCGTGCTTATGCGTCTAACATGCAGGGAAACTACAAGGAATATGATTATGAGCGCTATTCTTCAAATTATTATGTTCATAAATCCTCAAACCAGTTCTCTGCATACTCATATGAGTACATTAACCCCCCTACTATTAAGAGAAGTGCATTAGCTTCAATGCCACCTTTCTCATATGGTGCTCGCAGGATGTTGAACGCTTTGCCACCCCTTCAGATGTGGGTGGTGAAGAAATCAAACTAATCACTTCTGCAGGTCAGGTCTCCAGATGAAAATCATCATTTGAAGAATTTGCTGGAGACCTGAGGAAATGCTTGATAGGACGCAAGCTAATGATTGATGAAATAGAAATATTTCACACGTCCTTACATTTCTGTAGTGATGAAATCACTAAACTGATGAAATTAGCATCATATTCTTCAAACTTGAAGCATATGAGATGGTAAGCTATACTAATTCATCTACAGGATGACAAACCCAAAAACACTGAGTGGGTTCTCGATAGTGGCTGCACACATCACATGACTGGTGATAAAAGCCTACTGATGAATATGCCACTAACTCCATCACCTCTGAAGCAAATCACATATGCTGATAAAGGTAAAAGCAAGGTATTGGGACTTGGCAAAGTAGCTATTTCCAAGGATAGACATATGGACAAAGTGATGCTTGTTGAATCCCTTGGCTTTAACCTCATGTCAGTCTCGATGCTTTGTGATCTTGATATGATTGTTATCTTTGGTAGATATAGATGTGTAGTCATCATGGAATCTGACAGATCCAAAGTCTTCGAAGGTGTAAGAAGAGGGGATTTGTACATTATTGATTTCTCTACAGGTCCTCAACCAGCCACTTGCTTACTAGCAAAAACCTCAGAAGGATGGCTGTGGCACAGAAGACTAGGTCATGCAGGCATGAGGAATTTACACACACTTGCAAGGAAGAAGCATGTCATTGGCATCGAATCTGTCAAATTCCTCAAGGATCATCTCTGCGGTGCTTGTGAATCTGGGAAAATGACCAGATCCAAGCATCCCTCCAAAACCATCATGACCACTACCCGTCCATTTGAATTGCTTCATATGGATTTGTTTGGACCTACTCACTATGCAACACTAACCAATGCAGCATCTCTATATGGCTTTGTCATAGTTGATGATTATTCCAGATACACCTGGGTGCATATCATAGTGTATAAAACTGAAGTGCAGGAAATCTTCAAACGATTTTCTTCAAGGGCCTCGACGAACTTCGGCATCAAGATCAAACATATTAGGAGTGATAATGGAACCGAGTTTAAAAACACTGGTCTTGATGATTATCTTGATGAACTTGGTATTACTCACGAATTGTCTGCTCCTTATACTCCTCAGCAGAATGGTGTCGTCGAAAGAAAGAACAGGACTCTGGTTGAAATAGCAAGAACTATGCTTGAAGAATATCAGACTCCTCGTCGATTCTGGCCTGAAGCAATCAACACTGCATGCCATATCATCAACAGGGTATGTCTTCACAAATTCCTCAAGAAAACCTCATATGAACTCCTCACTGAGAAGAAACCCAATGTAAGTTATTTCAGAGTTTTCGGTGCAAAATGCTGGATTAGAGATCCTCACCATAGCTCAAAATTTGCACCTAAGGCACATGAAGGTTTTATGCTCGGTTATGGAAAGGACTCGCACACCTACAAAGTCTTCAACAACTATCACAACAAAGTTGTTGAGACTGTAGATGTGCGGTTCGATGAAACTAATGGCTCGCAAAGAGAGCAATTGCCTTCTGATCCAGATAAGCTGTCACCTGAGGAAGCAATAAAGCTTAAACCTACTGAAGACCTTGTTCCCACTGAGGAAATTGAAGAAGAAATAATCCCTATCGCTGACAGAAACCAAGAAGATGCTCCTGAGGAAATTGCAACAACACCACTTCCTCAGCCCAGACAAAATCCTCAACCAGCTCATCCGAGGATTGCAAATGAAGTAGAACTTGACAAAATCCTCAACGACATCAACGCGCCAGGTCCTCTCACTCGCTCAAAAGCTTCACACTTAGTTAACTTTTGTGGGCATTTCTCTTTTGTATCTATCACAGAACCCTCAAAAGTAGCTGAGGCTTTTCTGGAACCGGAGTGGATCCAAGCCATGCAAGACGAACTTCTTCAATTCAAGCTGAATGACGTATGGGAGCTCGTCAAACGACCCGATACTCGCAAGCATAACATCATCCGCACCAAGTGGATTTTCCGAAACAAGCAAGATGAGGACGGTCAAGTGGTGAGGAACAAGGCACGACTTGTAGCCCAAGGCTACACCCACGTTGAAGGAATAGATTTCGATGAAACTTTTGCACCTGTTGCTAGACTTGAAGCTATTCGAATTCTACTTGCTTATGCTAATCATCATAACATCATCTTATATCAAATGGATGTGAAAAGTGCATTCCTCAATGGTAAGCTTGAGGAAGAAGTATATGTTGCTCAGCCCCCAGGTCTTGAGGATCCAAAGAATCCAGACAAAGTCTTCAGACTCAAAAAGGCTCTGTATGGCCTCAAGCAAGCCCCTCGGGCATGGTATGATACATTGAAGGAATTCCTCATGAAGAAAGGCTTCAAACCTGGTTCACTCGATCCAACTCTTTTCACAAAATCTTATGATAATGAACTGTTTGTATGTCAAATTTATGTTGATGATATCATATTTGGCTGTACTGACAAAAGATACAGTGATGAATTTGCCTATATGATGAGTGAAGAATATCAGATGTCTATGATGGGGGAGCTGAAATTCTTTTTAGGTCTTCAAATTCATCAACAAAACAATGGAATCTTCATATCACAGGAGAAATACCTCAAGGATGTTCTGAGGAAATTCGACATGCATGAATGCAAAGGTGCCAAGACTCCAATGCCTACCAACGGTCACCTCGGCACTGATGAAAATGGTAAAGATTTCGATCAGCAGGTATACCGTTCTATGATTGGATCTTTATTGTATCTATGTGCATCTAGGCCGGACATAATGCTTAGTGTTTGCATGTGTGCACGTTTTCAAGCAAAACCGAAGGAATCACACCATAAGGCTGTGAAACATATTCTTCGATACTTAGCTCACACACCAACACTAGGATTATGGTATCCCAAGGGCTCCAATCTTCATCTGGTAGGGTATTCTGATTCAGACTATGCTGGTGACCGTGTGGATCGCAAGTCAACATCGGGCACATGCCATTTCCTCGGAAGATCACTTGTTTGTTGGTCCTCAAAGAAGCAGAACTGCGTATCACTCTCCACTGCCGAAGCTGAGTACATTGCTGCTGGTTCTTGCTGTGCTCAATTACTATGGATGAAGCAAACCCTCAAGGACTACGACATCAACATGAAGAATGTGCCTCTCTTCTGTGACAATGAGAGTGCTATCAAGATTGCCCACAACCCAGTACAGCACTCGAAGACCAAGCACATCCAGATTCGTCATCATTTTCTTCGGGATCATGTTCTCAAGGGCAATATCCTCATCGACCATGTGAAGACTGATGATCAACTGGCTGATATCTTCACTAAGCCCTTGGATGAGAAAAGGTTTTGCAAGTTGCGGTGTGAGCTAAATATCTTAGAATCTTCAAATGTTTTGTAAAAACATGCACACATCCTAACACTTATGCAAAGTTCATGACTTAGATGTGCAACACATGATGAAACAATTTTCTTCAATCGATGAAGAAAGTCACTCTGAATGTGAAGAAATTAACGAAGAAATTGATTCTCAGGGCCCTACGACAATTGTACGCGTTGTCTGTAATCAACTTTCTTATATGGTGGGCAACGCCACCGCCCAATGTGAAATTCCTCAAGTTGATTTTCTTCAAATGATCAAATTCCTCACAATGCATTTTTCTTCAAAACAGTTGTTCTTCATTGTGATGATCTATTGCAAAATCTTCAAAAACACTTGATGACTTTCATTTGCCTAGGTAGACTATGATTTCTAGTCCTCAACAGCATTCACTTCTTGCTATTTCTTCAAGTTGATGTTTCTGCTAAGTGAATGTGATCGGACCCGATCTTCCCTCTATGCTATACTTATCCAGTCTATTCAATTCTTCATATGCGTTCTACTTGAAACTTCGTTCCAAATCCTCACTGCATCCTTGTCAGCTGATGATTTTGTAACAAAAATCCTCAAATCTTCGAAAAATTGTTTTCTTCAAAGGAACAGTAACTGAACCCCCACTTCCCACGATTGGATAGCCACGATCTCCGCTATCTCCACCGCATCGTACGGGAGCTACACGTGTCCTGCGGAGACGTAGAGGCAAGGGCTATTCGGTCCGAAACTTTCGCGCCAAACAGTAACTTTCGGGCTATAAATATGTCCTTAACCCCCTCGGTATCATCTTCTTCGCCTCATCGCTCTCCTGCCACAGCACACCGAACCCTAGCGCCACCGCTGGAAGTCTTGACGCCGGCAAGGAAGAGATTCAGTGCCTCAACCTTCTCGCCGCCAGGATCACGCCGGAGACGGAACATCTACGTCCGCCGCCGCCGTAGACGTCCTCTGCTCCCAAGTTAGGGTGCATTGGACACTTGACCGAAGAACCTCTCCAACACCACCTTTTTCTGTTCTTCGTTCGCACCTTCCAGGGTAATTATATCCCATTTTTACAACAGATTAGATCTAAAAATTTACCTCTCCCTTGTGAAATCTGTTTTTCTTCAAGATACGATGCGCACATGATTCCTCACACAGTATCCATCACCACAATCATTGATGAACTAGCTAAGCATCTAAGATTTTCACGAGATTCCTCAATTGTGCGAATTTTCGGATCTGTACAACTTTGGAACCCAAGAACAGAATGCTTAAGCAAATTCCTCAACCACTGGTTATATTCCTCAAACTGTCAAACTTTTCATTTTCCTCAAATCTGAGAACGCATATGACCTCTCCAAATTCCTCGCAACTATACTCTGTTCACAGGTACACACATGTCAGCTGATGAATCTCTCGGTTCTCATCACATTAACTCATTTGCAGCGTTTCTGGAAGAAACTCTTCAAGGCTCATCAGAATCCTCAAGAGTTCAAAATCCTCAGATAGTTCCTCGTCTGAAGAAAATGGAGGAAGAAAGGAAACAGAGGGGAGGAAAGAAACTGGAGCAGAACACAGCTGTGGACATTCCTGATGACATATACATGGACTACTGCACGCCTGATGATGAACCTGAGACTATGCCTAAAAGGAAGATTAGGCTGCAGAAAATTGAACGCAGATGGGCAAAGGAGTGGAAGGAGTACAGGTTTGTGACTCCAAAGTATGCGAAGAAATTCGCCTTGAAGCCTCCTGGCAGAAGGGCCCCGCTTGAGGATAATCAAGTTGCTCATCCCTCAAGTCTTATGACACTTGATGACTACCGAGAGGAAAAAGAAAGGCATCTGGCCAAGCTCAAGAAGCAAGCAGAAACAGCAGTGAAGAAATTTCATGAATCTTCAGCTGCTGCCTCCGGTGCTGCTCATTCCTCAGCAGCAGAAACCTCAGGCTCCGAGATTCCTCAACCAAAGTCTGTGCCAGCAAAGGCAAAAGCTTCAAAACCCCAAGAAAAGTTTGCACAGGCTTCAGTCACCAAACCCTCAGCTCCAAAACCCTCGGTTCCAAAACCGTCCACACCAAAACCATCAGCGCCAAAACCCTCAGCACCAATCGCACCTTCACCAAAGTCCTCAGCTCCACCTCCAAAGCCAGTACAGAAGAAAGTCGTGAAGACGACGACTGCCAGCTCCAGCTCCTCACTCCCAGCCGCAACTAGCTCGGAGACAAAGTCTTCAACTCCCCATGTGAAGACTTTGGCTACTACTGAACCTGCACCTCTGCCCAGCCCAAGCAAAATTATCTCAGTCCCGTCTGCATCAGAGGGAAGTGAAGAATATGATGATGAAACTCTGGAAGACATCATCAGGAACAAACAAGAAAGGGTAGCACAAGCATCAGGCAGTGCTATTCCTCTGGCGATGGACCCCAAGGTCCTCCTCGATTTCATCAACGTGTGGTATGAAGACCCAAACACACCCATTGATGATTTGAAACTTCCTCCTGGTGTAAGCCACATGGTGGCTACTTTCATAAATGAAGCCAAGTGGAAGGAACAGAAGGCCAAGCAGGCAAAGGTTGCAAAGGCCAGAAAGGAGAAATTCCTCAGGCAGAATGTTCTCAAACTGACGCCTGAAGCATTGGTGTCCACCCAGGCAGAACTGCAAGTCTTGACTGACAAGTGTGAGAAACTGTCAGATCGCACAAGCATCAAAAGCAATTTCATCAAGCTAGCCACTAGTGTTGTTGATGACTACAACAGACGTCACCCCCCACCAGCACCAACTCCTCAGCCCCTGGTTGAACAGCCACAAGATGCATCTCCTGTTGAGGAGGAAATTCCTCAAGCTGAGGAACAATACCAAGAGCGCCGTGCTGATGAGCCGGCCATTGAAGAAATCGTCACTGAGACCGCTCCTGATGAAACTGCAAACCCTACTGATCCAGCTGCTTCACCAAAGCAGGCTGATGACTATGTTCCAGCTGGTTCCTCACTGCCAGCTGAAGAATCTGTTAAGGATACACCTTCCCCAAAAATTTCAAAGGTGAAGAAGTTAATTCCTCTGCATCAGACGCGAAAAAGACAAGGGCTGCTGAGAAGGAAGCAAAGAAGAGAAAAGCTTCCTCAGCAGAAGAAAAGATTGAGGCAAAACGCCTCAAGGAAATTGAAGAATCTGCCCCACTGGACCCGATGCCTCTTAATGTTGCACCCTCATTTGAAATGGTCGTCGTTGGTGACCACACTACGAGGGCAGATGAGGAAATGAAGGATGTTGCCTCTGAGGAGCATACTAATGAGGAAATACAGATTGATGACAGTCCTCAACCTCATATTCCTCAGAAAAAGACTACTGAAGCCTCAGCTGCAGCAGCTGATGAATCTGCTTCTGCCACAAAGTCAGCTGATGAAAATCAAGCTGAAGAAAATGTCCAGTCTGAGCAGGCTCCTCCCACTGAACAAGCTGATCAAACTCCTCAAGCTGAGAAGGATGAAGAAATTCCTCAGCATGATGCTCAGCTAGAACAAGAAATTCCTCATCCTGAGGAAACTGTTGAAGAAAATGTTCCCGCCCCTGACAATGAATTCATTGTCCTCAACCCAGAATCTGCCATGGTTGTTTCCCCTCCCATTCCTCAGCACAATCTCAATCCAGTTCAGCGCCTGCCATTCTCGAAGAGGCCCAAGTTTCAGAAAGAGAATTTCTTTGAGGAACGTATGTATTTCATTGGAGAGAATCCTTATGACAAGCCTCAAATGAGGCATCTGAAGTTTTGGACAAGGACGCAGATGAACTACTATGCTTCTGTGCTCTGTGGCCGCAACAAAATATTCCAGCACAGGCACATTCCTCATGCTGACCTTGAAGAAATTCCCTGCATGGAACCAGTCCTCAGTGTCCTACATGATGCAGGTTTGCTCCCCATGTGCTCTGACATATCAGATTGGAATAGTGAGCTAATTCTTCAGTTCTATTCAACTCTGCACATTTCGGGCAATGCTGATGACATCAACACTTGGGTGTTCGACTGGATGACCCTAAATACTCACTACAAGGCTCCAGCGTCTGAAGATAGTTCCTTCTCGTCCTTTCCTGTGCCAGATCTTGAAGATAGTTCCTTCTCGTCCTTTCGCACCGCCGAATCTGATGAGGAACAACTTGACACTGCGACAGGCCCAAGGAAGAAGACTACACCAAAGAAGCGCCACGGATCTTCATCAACTGCCCAGCAATGAAGTCTTCACGAGCGTTAGTCCTTAGTTTGTCCCTTTTGTCCCTTGATGACAAAGGGGGAGAAACATGAGAGTTAGTCTTCAAACAGGAATTATTTTTGGGGCTTATGAACTATATTTAAGTTACAAACTCTTGGCTCTTCTGAAGTTTTTATGTAATGAGCTGTAACTTAAGCCCGATGGTACTCTGACGCTTTTGAACGTTTTTCTTCGCATGCTTATTCCTCAAGTTTTAATGCACGCATGATGAAATTCGTCAGATACCATTTGTCATCATACATCTTCATTTTCTTCATATAATATGTTATATGTATGCATGATTCACAAGATTCAGGGGGAGATCTCCATGATATAAATCATCAATGTGCATATGCTATAAAAGCAAAATCCTCAAGGTATGCACATCTTCAGGGGGAGTCTTTGTGAATCTTGTTTTTCAAATTCCTAAAATGAGTATTTACACTTCATATTTTTGATCCCTGTTGAAGACTTAACCTAATTGTCATCAACCACCAAAAAGGGGGAGATTGTAAGTGCATCTAGTGCCCCTTAGTGATTTTGGTGGTTTGAAGACTTATAGGTTAAGTATCTAATGTGTTGTTAAGTGTACACAGGATCTATAAGTCATTGAGGAGTTTGAGATATTTGAAGAATATCGACCCCTAAAAATATATGTCTTCAGTTGAAGAAATTGGTCTGAAGCTGAAGAAATGAATCGCGAAGAATTTGCGATGAAATTGATATTCCTCATGAAGATATTGATATTGAGAAGATCGCTAGTTCCTGAAGAAAACCGTTCTGAAGAAATTGAAGCGTGAAGATTTACGTTTTCTGTTTTACTTTCTTCGCATTTGATGAATAGGAACACCGTACTGTTAAAGGGGGTCAAAGTAACACTATGGAATGGATTTCCTCATGATGCTCAACCCAAGCCAAATCCTACCAAAAGCCTCAAGTGAGGAATATGAGTGACATGAGGACTCTCACAGTTGAGAGTCCCGACCGTTTCGATAAGCCACGACAAGTCACTGATCTTATCCACTCCAACAGTCATATTATTTAAGGGCATTAAAGTCAAATCATGTCGGGATGCTCCCAGGCTATAAATAGCCGCCCCCCACAACCACTAGCTGGTTGGCTGCTCCGCTAGAAACTGACACTTGTCATAAGAGCAACCCAATTCCTCAGAGCTTTCGAGAGTAAATCATCAGTGAGGAAATACACCACCCACCGAAACCACAAACCAAACCTAGTGATTGAGCATCACTAAAGAAGTTGTTCCTGTGTGGGACTGAAGCCTTTTACCTTTGAGGACTGTGCATCCTCCAGACGGTTAGGCGTCATGGTCTAGAGCAATCCAGCAGTCAATTGTGGATCGTCGGGTGACCGAGTTTGTGAGGGTTTGGAAGTCTGCCCTGAAGACTTACCACGAGTGTTGGGCGAGGACTGTGTGTCCTTAGCTCAAGGAGAATACGGTAGGGACTGTGTGTCCCGGGACTGGGTGTCCTTTGGTGTAAATACCAAGCCGCTCCAAACCAGATTTACAACTGTCACAGCAGTTGGAACTGGGACATCAACAACAGTCTTCACCAAGAATCGGGTTCTAATTCCTCAACTCTTTACATTCTCTGTATTATGTGTTGATGACTTTCACTGTGACTGTTTGAAGAATTTGCTGAAGACTTTCTCTGAATTTCCTCAACCCCAAATTCTTCACTTAAGTAAATCATCATCTGTATTCTGCGTGCCTGCTTGCTGTGCAATCTGTTTTCATAATCTTCACTCTGCAATAATGCTATTGTAAACGATTGCACAACTGATCCTTAACTGTTTCCGCTGTAAGTTAGTCATCAGTGAGGAATTTCCTCAAAAGGAATTTCCTCAGTGATGAAATTCTAAAAATCTCCTATTCACCCCCCCCCCTCTAGTCGATATAACGCACTTTCAGTTCCTCGGGATGAGGAATTTCATTTGCCTGTGCCTTAGGCTGAGGATCTTTCTCTGGGTGAGGAATGTCATCAAGTGGAGCCTCTGGTTGAGGATTTTGCTCAGGAGGAGGAATCTCTTCACCCTGAGCCCCAGGTTGAGGGTTTTGCTCAGGATTTGGAGTTTCTTCAGGCTGAGGATTTTCTCCTTGGTTTTCCTTAGCTTGAGGGGTTTGCTTGGTGGGGGAGCCAAATTCTTCAGCTGGTGCAGCTGATCCTTGAGCAGATTCTTCAGGAAGAATAAAGGTGTGAGGACTGTCATCAATCTGAATTTCTTCATCAGTGTGTTCCTCAGACACAACATTCTTCATTTCCTCATCAGTCATATGCTCCTTGTCTTCACTTTCGAAGGGAGTCATCTCATAGGATGGAGCAATGTTTAGAGGCGCAGGATCCAGCGGAGCATTTTCATCAAGAGATTTGAGGCGCTTGGCCTCAGTTGATTCTTCTGTTGAGGAAGCTTTTCTCTTCTTAGCTTCCTTTTCAGTAGCCCTTGTTTTCTTCACGTATGATACAGACGGAGTCATTTTCTTCACCTTTGAAGGTTTTGGTGAAGGCATTTTCTCTTCACGAGACGGAGTTATATCCGTCCTCGCAGTTTCTTCAGCTCGAACAGAGTCATCAGTTGGCTTACAAGCATCAGCTGGAGCAGTTTCGTCAGCTGGAGCAGAGTCATCAGCTGGAGTTTCCTTGGTGATTTCCTCACTAGCCAGTTCATCAGCACGGCTTTCTTGATGCATTTCCTCAGCAGGGGCAGTTTGTTCTTCAATCTCAGGCTACTGAGGTGTTGCTGGAGGGGCAGCCTTTTTGTTGTACTCATCAACGGCATTAGTAGCCAACTTGATGAAATTGTTCTTGAGACTTTGACGATCAGATAGCTTGGTGTACTTGTCTGTCAAAGTCTTCAATTCTTCCTGAGTGGACACAAGTGCATCAGGCATCAAGCTGAGGAGATTTTGTCTGAGGAATTTCTCCCTTTTCAGCTTCGCAGCCTTTGCTTGTTTGGCTTGCATCTCCTTCCACTTGGCCTCGTTGATGAAAGTGGCCACCATGTGACTGATGCGTGGGGGAACCTTCAAATCATCGATAGGTGTGTTGGGGTCATCATACCATATATTGATGTAGTCCAAGAGGACTTTTGGGTCCATGGCCAGACGAATGGCGCTGCCTGAAGCTTGTGCTACCCTCTCCTTCTTGTTTCTGATGATGGCTTGCAGAGTCTCATCATCATATTCATCACTGCCTTCTGATGCAGAAGGGACGGTGATGATTTTGCCTGGGCTAGGTCTGGTTCCTCTCCCAACAGTCACCTTTGTCTTCATGGGAGTTGCTGAAGACTTTGTTTATGAGCTAGTTGTAGAAGGAACACAGGAGCTGGAAACAGTCGGCATCTGCTTCACAATCTGCTTGTGTTCACGCTTTGAAGCCTTTAGTGGTGCTGAGGGTCTTGGTGCGGATGCAGGTGCATCTTTCTGAAGCAATTTCTCCTAAGGCTTTGAAGCCTTTGGTTTTGGCAGCACATACTTCACTTGAGGAATGGTCGTGCCAGAAGTTTCAGCTGCAAAGGAGGTGGCGGAAGTAGCAGCAGCAGCAGATTCTTCATTAAATTTCCTCACTGGGGCTTCTGCCTGCTTCTGAAGCTTTGACAAATGTTTTGTCTTTTCCTCAGGATAGTCATCAATTGGCTTGAGGGGTGTGCATCCTAATAATCCTCGAGAGGAGGCCATTTGCCAGGAGGTTTAAGAGCGAATTTCATTGCGTACTTTGGAGTGACGAATCTGTATTATTTCCACTCCTTAGCCCACCGGCGTTCTATCTTTTGAAGCCTTATCTTCCTCTTGGGCATTGTCTCTTGCTCATCAGGTGTGCAGTATTCCAGGTATATGTCATCAGGAATATCGATGACAGTGTTCTATTCAACCATCTTGCCACCCTTTTGCTTCCTTTCATCTTCCATTTTCTTCAGCTGAGGCTTTTGCTGAGGAAATTGAACCCTTGAGGATTCTGATGAAACTTGCAGATTTTCTTCAAGGAACGTTGCAAATGAGTTAAGTTGATGAGAACCTAGAGATTCATCAGCCGGCATTTCGTACCTGTGAACAGAGTATAGTTGCGAGGAATTTGGAGAGGTCATATGCGTTCTCAGATTTGATGAAATTGATTTTTTTAAAGTAGAGGAATTTGACCAGTGGGTTGAGGAATTTGTCTAAGCACTTTAATCTTGGGTTCCAGAATTGTACATATTCGAAAATTTGGACAATTGAGGAATCTCGTGATGACTTTTAGATGCTTAGTGAAATTCATCAACACTTGAGGAATGAGCAGTGTTTGAGGAATAAAGACTGATAGACACTTGAGGAAAAACAAGTTTCACAAATCTACGGTAAAATAGTAGATCAAAAGGGGGCTGTAAAATTGGATTTTATTTACCCTATATAGCACGCACGAAGAACACAGGAAGAAGTAGCAGTAGATGCTCTTCGGTGCGAGTCCACTGCGCCCTAACTTGGCAACAGAGGACAGCTACGGCGGCGTCGGACGAAGATGATCCAGTTCCGGTGTGATTTCGGTGACGGAGAGGTCGAGGCAGTAAAGCTTTTCCTCGCCGGCGACGAAACTTCTAGCGGAGAGGAGGTCGAGAGAGAGAACGAAGAGTTTTGACCGAAGGGGGTAAGGACATATTTATAGCCCAGGTGAAAACAGTCTTGCCGATTCTTTCGGACCGAACTACCCATGCCATTTCGTCTCCGCATGACACGTGTAGCAACCGTTTAAAGCGGTGGAGATCGTGCTTATCTGATCGTGGGAAGTGGGGTTCAGTTACTGTGTAACGATATAAAAATCATTTTTGAAGATTTGAGGATTTTGTTACAAAATCATCAGCTGACAAGGACGCAGTGAGGATTTTGAACAAAGTTTCAAGTAGAATGCATATGAAGAATTGAATAGACTTGGTGAGAGTAGTATAGGGAAAGTAGGGTCCGATCACATTCACTTAGATGAAATATCAAATTGAAAAAATAGCTATAAGTGAATGATGTTGAGGACTTTGAAATCACGGTCTATATATATATATATATATATATATATATATATATATATATATATCTAGGCAAATGAAAATCATCAAGTGTTTTTGAAGATTTTGATTAACTTGAGGATTTTGTGACAAAGCGTCATGATGATGAATTTCAGCTTTGAAGAAAGACAAGTTTGAAGAACAACTACTTTGAAGAAAATCAACTTTGAAGAAATTCAGCTTTGAAGAAATTCAACTTGAGGAATTTCAAGTTGGGTGGTGGCGTGATCCACCATATGAGAATGTTGATTTCAGACGCCATGTACAATTGTCGTAGGGCCCTGAGAATCAATTTCTTCATTGATTTCCTCACACTAAGAGTGATATTCTTCATTAGTTGAAGTAAATCGATTCTTCGTGTGTTGCACATCTAAGTCATCAATTTTGCATAAGTGTTAGGATGTGTGCATGTTTTTACAAAACATTTGAATATTCCAAGATATTTATCTCACATCGCAACTTGCAAAACCTTTTCTCGTCCAAGGGCTTAGTGAAGATATCTGCAAGTTGATCGTCAGTCTTCACATGGTCCATGAGGATATTGCCCTTGAGGACATGGTCCCGAAGAAAATGATGACGAATCTGGATGTGCTTAGTCTTCGAGTGTTGTACTGGGTTTTATGCAATCTTGATTGCACTCTCATTGTCGCAGTAGAGAGGCGCATTCTTCATGTTGATGCCGTAGTCCTTGAGGGTTTGCTTCATCCATAGAAATTGAGCACAGCATGAACCAACAGCAATGTACTCAGCTTCGGTAGTGGAGAGTGAAACGCAGTTCTGCTTCTTCCAAGACCAACAGACTAGTGATCTTCCGAGGAAATGACATGTGCTAGAGGTTGACTTGTGATCCACACGGTCACCAACATAGTCAGAATCAGAATATCCCACAAGATGAAGATTTGAGCCCTTGGGGTACCATAATCCTAGTGTTGGTGTGTGAGCTAAGTATCGAAGGATATGCTTCACAGCCTTATGGTGTGATTCCTTCGGTTTTGCTTGAAAACGTGCACATATGCAAACACTAAGCATTATATCTGGCCTAGATGCACACAAATATAGTAAAAAGCCAATCATGGAGCGATATACCTGCTGGTCGAATTCTTTACCATTTTCGTGAGTGCAGAGGTGGCCGTTGGTAGGCATTGGAGTCTTGGCACCTTTGCATTCATGCATGTCGAATTTCCTCATAACATCCTTGAGGTATTTCTCCTGTGATATGAAGATTCCATTGTGTTGTTGAGGAATTTGAAGACCTAAGAAGAATTTTACCTCCCCCATTATAGACATTTGATATTCTTCACTCATCATGTAAGCAAATTCATCATTGTAACGTTTGTCAATACAACCAAATATGATGTCTTCGACATATATCTGGCACACAAATAGTTTATTATCATAGGATTTAGTGAAAAGAGTTGGATCAAGTGAACCAGGTTTCAAGCCTTTATTCATGAGGAATTCCTTCAATGTATCATACCACGCCCGAGGGGCTTGCTTGAGACCATAGAGCACCTTTTTAAGTCTGAAGACTTTGTCTGGATTCTTTGGATCCTCGAAACCTGGGGGCTGAGCAACATATACTTCTTCCTCAAGCTTACCATTGAGGAATGCACTTTTCACATCCATTTGATATAAGATAATGATATGATGATTAGCATAAGCAAGTAGTATTCGAATAGCTTCAAGTATAGCAATAGTTGCAAAAGTTATATCGAAATCAATTCCTTCAACCTGTGTGTAGCCTTGGGCTACAAGTCGTGCCTTATTCCTCACCACTTGACCATCCTCATCTTGCTTGTTTCGGAAAATCCACTTGGTGCCGATGATATTGTGCTTGTAAGGATCTAGTCGTTTGACGAGCTCCCATACGTCATTCAGCTTGAATTGAAGAAGTTCGTCTTGCATGGCATGGATCCACTCCGGTTCCATGAAAGCCTCAGCAACTTTTGAAGGTTCTGTGATGGACACAAAAGAAAAATGCCCGCAAAAGTTAACTTAGTGTGAAGCTTTTGAGCGAGTGAGAGGACCTGGTGCGTTGATCTCATCGAGGATTTTGTCAAGTTCTACTTCATTTTAAATCCTTGCATGAGCTGGTTGAGGATTTCGTCTGGGCTGAGGAATTGGTTCTGGAGCAATTCCCTCAGGAGCATATTCTTGATTTTCATCAGTACTGGGAATGATCTCTTCATAAATTTCCTTAGTGGGAACAATGTCTTCAGTAGCTTTGAGCTTTATTGCTTCCTCAGGAGACAGCTTATCTGGATCAGGAGGCAATTGCTCTCTTTGCGAGCCATTAGTTTCATCGAACCGCACATCTATAGTCTCAACAACCTTGTTGTGATAGGTGTTGAAAACTCTGTAGGTGTGCGAGTCCTTTCCGTAACCGAGCATAAAACCCTCATGTGCCTTAGGTGCAAACTTTGAGCTATGGTGAGGATCTCTAATCCAGCATTTTGCACAGAAGACTTTGAAATAACTTACATTGGGTTTCTTGTCAGTGAGGAGTTCATATGAGGTTTTCTTGAGGAATTTGTTAAGATATACCCTGTAGATGATATGGCAGGCAGTGTTGATTGCTTCAGGCCAGAAGCGACGAGGAGTCTGATATTCTTCAAGCATGGTTCTTGCCATCTCAACCAGAGTCATGTTCTTTCTTTAGACGACACCATTCTGTTGAGGAGTATAAGGAGCAAACAATTCGGGAGTAATACCAAGTTCATCAAGATAATTATCGACGAGTGTTTTTGAACTCTGTTCCATTATCACTCCTGATGTGTTTGATCTTGTCGCCGAAGTTCGTTGAGGCCCTTGAGGAAAATCATTCGAAGACTTCCTGCACTTCAGTTTTATACAAAATTATATGCACTCGTGTGTATCTGGAATAATCATCAACTATGACAAAGCCATATAAAGATGCTGCATTTGTTAGTGTGGCATAATGAGTAGGTCCAAATAGATCCATGTGAAGCAATTCAAATGGACGAGTAGTGGTCATGATGGTCTTCGAGGGGTGCTTGGATCTGGTCATTTTCCCAGACTCACAAGCACCGCAGAGGTGGTCCTTGAGGAATTTGAGTGATTCGATGCCGATGACATGCTTCTTCTTCGCGAGCGTGGGCAAATTCCTCATGCCTGCATGACCAAGTCTTCGATGCCACAACCATCCTTCTAAGCTTTGTGCTAGTAAGTAAGTGGCTGGTTGAGGACCTGTAGAGTAATCAACAATGTACAAATCACCTCTTCTAACACCTTCAAAGACTTTGGATCTGTCAGATTCCATGATGACAACACATCTATATCTTCCAAAGATAACAATCATATCAAGATCACAAAGCATTGAGACTGACATAAGGTTAAATCCAAGGAATTCAACAAGCATCACTTTGTCCATGTGCCTGTCCTTGGAAATAGCCACTTTGCCAAGTCCCAATACTTTTCTTTTACCTTTGTTAGCATAAGTGATTTGCTTCAGGGGTGATGGAGTTAGTGGCATATTCATCAACAAGCTTTTGTCACTAGGCATGTGATGTGTGCAGCCACTATCAAGAACCCACTCAGTACTCTTGGGTTTGTCATCAAGCAGATGAATTAGTACAGCTTACCATCTCATATGCTTTAGACTTGAAGAATATCATATCAATTTCATCAGATAGGAATTTCATCATAAACATAATTATAAGGACGTGTGAAATATTTCTATTTCATCAATATTAGCTTGCGTCCCATCAAGCGTTTTCCTTAGGTCTCCAGCAAATTCTTTAGATGATGATTTTCATTTGGAGACCTGAACTACAGAAGTGATTAGTTCAATTTCTTCACCACCCACATCTGAAGGGGTGGTAAAGCATTCATCATCCTGCGAGCACCATATGAGAAAGGGGGCATTGAAGCTAATGCACTTCTCTTAACAGTAGGGGGGTTAAAGTACTCAAATGAATATGCAGAGAACTTATTTGAGGATTTATGAACATAATGATTTGAAGAATAACGCTCATATTCATATTCCTTGTAATTACCCTGCATGTTAGAAGCATTAGCACGGGTACGAGCATAGTTTTGACCAGTTGAGATTTTGATCTTCTTGAAGACTTTGGTCCTCCTCAGGAATTTGATCTGGGGTTCAAATTCTTCATAGGTGGTGTCATGAGGACATTCACCTGAAGATTTTCAAGGCAACTTTTGGGAACCCAGATTTTCCTCAGGGGAGGCCCATTCCTGCAGTTAGTTCCAACATATCGAGCAAATACTTCACCAGATTGATTTTTGAACAGTTTATAGTTGGAGTCAAATGACTCATCTGAGGAATAGGATAATTCACATGAAAAGCCTATTAGATTGGATGGATCAAAAGGAGGCCCTTTAGAAGCAACCCGTGAAGCTTTGGGATACTACTCAGGTTTCCAATATGATCCATCAGCATTCAATTTCCTCTCAAAGGCAAGTCCTTCTTTCCTCGGGTTCATGTTCAAGATCTGCTTTTTGAGCACATCACAAAGAGTTTGGTCTCCTTGGAGACTTTTGTATATGCCTCTCACATACAATTCCTTCAACCCTGCATTTTCATCAGTGACATTCGTGGTTTCCTCAAGTGAGGAATTTGACACTACAGGAGCAGTTGAAGAATATGTAGCAATAGAAGTATTTGATGGTTCTGGTGAAGAATTAGCAGTTTCACGTTCGATGCATTTAAGACATGGAGGAATAAATTCAGCTTGAGAAGCACTGATCTATTGAGCTAGTAATGAATCATATTCCATACGAAGATCATCATGAGAAATCCTCAGCTTCTCAAGATCAAGATTCCTTTGAAGAAATTCATAGGAAAGTTTCTTGTGATCAGCGAGGAGTGTAACATGACGATCTTGAAGATTATCAAATTTGGACTGAAGACTTTTCATATCTTCAGTGAGGATTTGGGTAAGATTTATTTCATCATTCAACAGATCATCGCTTCTGTCTAGTAGTTTGTGAAGCTTTTCCAGGGCAGTTTGTTGTTTAGTGGCAATGATAGCAAGTTTACTCTAACTGGGGTTTTTTATAATCATCAGGTTCACAGTCACTTGCATCAGAGGAGGAAGCATCATTCGTTACCTTTGAACCTTTTGCCATGAAGCAATAGGTTGGAGCGAAGTCATCAGCATAGTCATGAGTGTGGATGGTGTTATCATTTTCTTCAAGGTTGAAGATTGACTTGCTGACGAATGTGGTTGCAAGTGCAAGGCTAGCCTTTCCAGATTGTGAGTCTTCATCAGAACCATCCTCTTCATCACATTCCTGGGATTCTACCTCGGAATCCATTTCCTTGCCAATAAGTGCCCGAGCCTTTCTAAAACTAGTCTTCTTGTGCGGTGAGGACTTTGAGGATGAGGATTTTGAAGATTTCTTCTTTTTCTTCGAGTTATCAGAACTGTCATCCTTGTATTTCTTCTTCTTTGATTCCTTTCCCCAACAAGGACAATCAACAATGTAGTGACCTGATTTCTTACAGTTGTGGCAGGTTCTTTTCTTGTAGTCCTCAGATGAAGATTATGGTTTCCTCATATCTCTTCTTGAAGATTTACCAAACTGGCCACGTCTTGTAAACTTCTGGAATTTCCTCATGAGCATTGCAAGCTCTTGTCCAAATTCTTCAGGATCACCAATGCTACCATCCGAGTCTTCTTCTTCAAATGAGGAAATTGATTTGGCCTTTAGTGCACGTGGTCTAGAATAGCTTGGTCCATATAGATCTCTCTTTTCTTCTTGTTGGAATTCATGAGTATTGAGTCTTTCGAGTATATCAGCTGGATCAAGCATCTTGTAGTCTGGTCTTTCTTGAATCATCGGAACTAAAGTATCAAATGAAGAATCCAAAGATCTTAGCAGTTTCTTCACAACTTCGTGATCAGTGATGTCTCGAGCTCCCAGTGCTTGCAGTTCATTTGATATGTCAGTGAGGCGATCAAAGGTATCTTGGAAGCTTTCATTGTCAAGCCTCTTGAAGCGATTGAAGAGATTGCGAAGAACATCAACACGAGAATCACGCTAGGTTGATACTCCTTCATTAACTTTGGACAGCCTTTCCCAGATAAGTTTTGCTGAGCCCAAAGCACTCACTCTGCCATACTAGCCCTTGCTCAGATGGCCACAGATGATATTCTTTGCTTGAGAATCAAGTTGCTTGAATTTCTTCACATCAGCGGCAAAGACTGTAGTAGTGACGATAGGGACACCATGTTCCACAATATACCAAAGATCATTGTCAACAGCTTGTAGATGCATCTGCATCTTGGTCTTCCACAAGGGAAAGTCCTTTCCTTCGAAAGTAGGACATCCTGCAGTAACATTGATCATGCATGCAGTCGGCATAACTAAACTCCAGGTGGTTAAACCAAAATCACACAGAACAAGGGAGTACCTTGCTCTGATACCAATTGGAAGTGCGTTATATCGATTAGAGGGGGGTGAATAGGAGATTTTTAGAATTTCATCACTGAGGAAATTCCTTTTGAGGAAATTCCTCACTGATGACTAACTTGCAGCGGAAACAGCAAAGGATCAAGAGTGCAAAGTATCACTACAACAGTTTTCAAGGTGAAGAATATCGAAAACAGTTTGCACAGTATGCAGGCACGGAGAAAACAGGTGAGGATTAACTCGCGTGAAGAATTTGGGGTTGAGGAATTTCAGAGAAAGTCTTCAGCAAATTCTTAAAACAATGACAGTGAAAATTATCAACATACAATATGAGGAATTGAAAGAGTTGAAGAAATAGAACCCGTTTCACAGTGAAGACAGTGGTTGATGACCCAGTTCCAACTGATGTGACAGTTGTACATCTGGTTTGGAGCGGCTTGGTATTGAAACCAAAAGACACGCAGTCCCGGGACACATAGTCCCTACCGTATTCTCCTTGGGATAAGAACACACAGCCCTCACCCAACACTTGTGGTAAGTCTTCAGGGCAGACTTCCAAACCCTCACAAACTTGGTGACCTAGCGATCCACAATTGACTGCTGGATTGCTCTAGACCATGAAGCCTAACCGTCTGGAGGATGCACAGTCCTCAAAGGTAAAAGGCTTCAGTCCCACACAGAACAACTTCTTCAGTGATGCTCAATCACTTGGTTTTCGGTTTGTGGTTTGGTGTTTGGGGTATTTCCTCACTTATGAATTACTCTTGAAGACTCTGAGGAATTTGGGTTGCTCTTATGACAAGTGTCAGTTTCCAACGGAGCAGCCAACCAGCAAATGGTTGTGGGGGGCGGCTATTTATAGCCTGGGAGCATCCCGACATGATTTGACATTAATGCCCTTAAATAATATGACCGTTGGTGTGGATAAGATCAGTGATGTGGCGCGACTTGCGGTAACAGTCTGGACCCTCAACTGTGAGAGTCCTCATGTCTCTCATATTCCTCACTTGAAGCTTTTGGTAGGATTAGGCTTGGGTTGAGAATCATGAGGAAATTCATTCCGACGTGTAACTTCGACCCCCTTTAACAGTACAGTGTTCCTCTGACTCAAAAGTGAAGAAAATAAAACAGACATAATAAATCTTCATGCTTCAAAACCTTCAGATTGTTTTTCTTCAGGACACACCGAATTCCTCATCTTCAATTTCTTCATGAGGAATATCAATTTCATCGCAATTTCTTCGCGATTCAATTCTTTAGCTTGAGACCAATTTCTTCAGCCGAAGATATACATTTTTAGGGGTCGATATTCATCGAATATTTCAAACTCCTCCACGACTTATAGATCTTGTGTACACTCATGAACACGTTAGATACTTAACCTATAAGTCTTAAACCCACCAAAATCACTAAGGGGCACTAGATGCACTTAGAGTGTCGATGGGGCGGCCATCCTGCGGCACCCATGCGTCTACTAGGTCGCCCCGACCTCCCTGGCGAACCCTATCCTCGCCATTTTCCTCTACTCACGTCATCTTCTTCTTCACCACGACAAGCCGATCCGTCGTCGCCATGGCCTACTTCGTCCTCACGCCCAACGAGCATGTCCGCTAGCTCTGTCGTGCTCCACTGCTTTGTCCACACCCAAGAACAAGAGCTCAACGCCATTACATCGACCAGATCGATCTCATCTTCAACTTTCGATCGTCACTGATCGATCCACCACCTCTCCTGCTACAGATCCATCATAGGGCCACCTTGTGCCTTCTCGATGAGCTCCCCGTTGAATGCCCCTCGTTTTCCCCTTGTTACGTCGCCCTAGCTGCTCTGCCTCCATTGCCGGAGCTCCGTCACTTCTGCTGAGCTCTGTGCCGTCACTCTACTGCCCCTCGGGCTTAGACGAGCACGCCAATGTGCTCGTGGCCTCGCGTAGGAGCTGCTTGTCCCTTTAAATGGTCAAATCCGAGCCTCAGCTCCGGTCGCCGCCTCAACTCAACGTTGATGCCAACTCCGACCATCTCGAGTCGAATCGCTGCCAACAGTCAACGTGCGGTGACGTCCGTGTTCGATTTTGATTAGCCGCACCCATTTTGGTCCACTGTAGCCGTTTTTCGGTGAAGCCCGAGCCCCTCCGCCGCAAGTTGTGGTCGTCGGCGTTTAAAGGCCGGTGGAACAACGTGGCACTGTCCGGGGCCGATCGTGGGTCACTCCTAGTGGATACCATAGACCGAGTTGACTAGGTTGACCTGGTCAACTAGCTCACTACGCAACCCTTAGGCTGTCCATAGTGGGAGTAACTAAGGTAGTATCATGTACTTGGAAATACCAAACATGCTGATGTGGCAAACAATTAAAGAAGAGAGAGAGGGTTAGAGTAACAAAGGTAGATACCGTAGCATGTTAAATGCTACTCCCTCCTTTTTGGTTTATAGGGTTCATCTCAAAACTTTCAGATTTTCATTATATTAGGCTCATTTTGAGTTTAATTGAGTTAAATTACTTTGAGTCCCACGCCATATTTAATTCATAGAGTTTAGAGAAAGGAAATGAGTGGCTATGCATGCATCGTTTTCTACATCCACCATGTAAGTCCAATGAGAAGGAGGATGCTACATTTATTACCTCGAAAGTTGAATATGTGAGAAATATTTCATTGGCTAGTTCAAACTAGTGTCATCCACTCACAATTCACCTTGGTTGATGAGATTTCAGATTTGAGCCTTATAAACCGGAAAGGAGGGAGTATACTACTATGTGTCATGCATGTCAATAAATAAAGTCATCTATGATACTAGTTTATGATACTATGCACTATGAAGGTAGTATCATACAATAGTATCATATGCATGATACTACTATATGATACTCCCTACTATGTCCAGCCTTAGTCACTCAAATTTAGGCCCCGCCACCTAATTAACTAAAATGTTAGTTAAAATAATTAGTCAAATTAATAGGACACTGACATGTGGGTCTTCGACTGGTAGCCAGTTTGACCAGTCATCACTTACTGTTGACTGCTGACTCAGCAATCAACACAGCCCACTGTTAGCGTGTGTTGCACCTCTATGGGTACACTATGTTTCTACCCGTAGCATTTTAACCTTTTTGTTGTCGAATTAAATTAAATCTAGTAAATTCTAGAAATAGTTTAAATATTTGATAAATCATATGAAATAATCTATAAGCCACATGAAAATAATTTATATATGAAAAGTAATCAAAAAATGTAACGAATCCAAATATGCTACCAATTCATTTGTCACATGCCTCTAGCATGATGAACATGGACCCTTGCCCGCTGATTCATCTGTTCGGAAACTGCCAAATGCCGGAAAACATTCTAAGATGTTTTCCCGCTCCGTGTGTAATGTGTAACACTGCATTAGGTCACCCCTAGCACAACATACTACCATGTCATGCCTCGTGATGCATTTGTTTGCTTTATATTTATTGTTTCTTTCCCCTATTCTCTCCGGTAGAGCCCGAGACCGACGGTGCTACCTGGTACGACTACACCTCTGATGTCCATCCACGTGCATCAGAACTTTCAGGCAAGCAAAACCCCCTTGATCATCCCTATATTGTTCATTCCTTCTCTCTCATGCTTGTATTAGATTTTGCTATTGTTCCCGATAGCTCCTATTCTGATGCATAGCCTGTTTTTGTAACATGTAGTTACACTTTACCTATCGTCCTATATGCCTAGTATAGGTTGGTTACTGATCACTCAGAGACCCTCCCCTTGTCCTTGTTGCCCCGCTCTATTATCGGAAGATTCGATCCAGGTGATCGACGGGGCAAGACCGACACATCACCGCACACGCCCTTAGCCGTATGACTCTTCAGAGCTACTATCGACTATCGAGGGTGATACCTCGTAACGCACTCCTGATGATAACCTTATAGTGTAGCTAGCTCGTTGTGGGTTACTAAGGGTGATTCCACTTACACCACCTCCAATGATGCATCTGTCGTGCAGCACCTCACGTGTGAACCTATTGAGGGTGATACCTTCGAGTTCACCTTGATGGTTACATCAAGTAGAAATCCACCGAGCATGATTCCTCATATTTCCCCCTTGATGACAAGGACACACTATTACCATTCCTTGTTGCCCTCATTATTGGTATTATGGGACTGAAGGGACAGGCGGTACCATCCCAATTGAGGTAGAACAGAGTTCCCGACAGTCTCTTCTGGGTGGGGTTGACTTGGAGGGTACCCGCGAGATAATTACAAGGCACGCCCACACAGGCATACCGCCCAAGGAGAGGGATTGACCTGGCCCTTGTTGGAAGTCCTTGAGATGGGGTGACATGATCACTAATCGTCTCCACGAGCCCCCAAGACACTAAGAGTTTTGGATATGTGACTAAGTAGGCCTCTGGCCTTTATAGCACTAACCACCATGCAGTACCATATATGGGCACCCTTCATCATGCATTCTCCCGAAAGCTCTTCACATGTCCCATTGAGTGGCACGCGCACAGGTGCCATGCGTAAGCACCTGCTTTGTATGAAGAGGTAGCTAGGACTTATCCCGACTGTCGTCGTAACACGCATGAGTGCAAAGGGCGATGGGACCAAGACCTATGAGCAATCATCCGATGGCCAAAGCCAACTGCTTGGCCGCAAGGCACACCTCCTCTATGTGAAGGTCGGCCTCAAGTACATCAAGAGTGGTGCGAGTGCTCCTGAAGGCCCCACGCTTGACCAGGGGCACTACCACTCATCTTATGAAGGACCATGCACAAGGGCGACCCAGTGCCACCTCCCGAGACGATCAGCCTCATAGTCCCTACAAAGGTCTCGTCCTACGCAATGCCCTTCCCTTGGCAAGTGCAGTGTGGCCAGCCGCGTCTTGGGGGCTTGGTACGGCCTCCTCCTCGCCCTGCTGTGGTGATGCGCACAGGGAGCTCGCCGTAGCCCTTTGGTGGGCATCACCCCCCCCCCCCCCCCGACGGGCACGGTGCTCGCCTGGGGGCCCGTCTCAATCTCCACCTCCATATGGGAGGCGCCCTCAGCATCGGGCGCCTCCAAAGGAACATCTCCTTCCCCGGGTGGGGGAGGCAGGTCTTCGCATCGGGCAGGAGGGACCTCGTGCTCCTCCTCCATGACCACTTGCTCTAACTCAGCCTCCGGCTAGCGTGCAAGGTCTTAAAGACCTTCAAGGCCTAGTAGGGGCATGGAGGCCTCCCCAGTAGGCGATGCAGGAAAGGGCATCATAGATGTGGTGGCCCTCTTCTTCTTGTGCGTGGGCACCCTTGATTATTTCATGCGGGCGCCCTACGAATCAACGATTCAATCTACTAGCCTCAAGCACACCAAGTAGAAATGAACAAGAGAGGTTAGCAAACTTACTCATTGGTGGAAGCCCGACGCCTCCTCTTCGGGAGCGACCTCGAGCACCTACTTCCACCACTTCTCGGGGCCCTCCAGAGCTTCCTCCGGAGGGTGCTCTTGAGGCCTACCGTAGCTCGCGCCAGACCTGGTCAGCTAGGCCATCTCCTTCTGGGGCACAAAGGCCCCCTCGATCTCCCCCAATGGGAGTTTGCCACCTCCACTACTTCATCATCATCATCATCCATGCTCCTAGAGGGGGCGACCATGAATTGGCGGAGGGGGAAGATGTCGTCATTGTTGTCCTCCAATAACAAGCTGCGACGGCTCAGCATGCACCCCTTGCTACCACCAATGCTAGCATTGGAGGAGGGCCCGACATCGTGAGAGTCCCCTGATGTGGGCATCACGAGGATGGGGTTATTGCGGGGCCCCTCCTGGCCTTCAGGGACCAATCCCACTTGTCAAAGACCGGCATCAAGGCCTGGAGCTCCTTGCCGTCCTCGCGTGCATAAAAGGGCTCTGCTCCCGCTGGCAGCTCCGATGGCACAACTTCAGCAATGAGAACCTGCAGGACTACCTCAAGCATCGGCGTCTGCACGGTGTCCGTGCAGAGCCTGGTCAGTTCATGTGTCCCTGGTACTCCCAGGACGTGTGTGAGCACTTCTAGAGGGGGCAATGTAGCGGAGCATGAACTCATGGGACACCATGGAGCTTGTGATCCCTATTGTTTGGAGTTTCTGCAGCCTGGCAGTGATTGGTCCAAGATGGGCATCCTCCATCTTGGAGTGCCCCCACCCCGAGCTCTTCATGGCGGGGCCAGTAGGCGCCGCGAACAGGGGGCTGCACTGGCCTACTTCCATGTAGATCTAGCGTGCCCTGCGTTTCTCCACCTTCTTGAGCAGCGCTATGTTCATAACCCACTCCGACTAGCAATCCATCATGTGGAACGAGACGCACCCCACAGTCGACCCCTGAATGCACCTCATGGTGTAGAAGGTATGGAAGAGGGCCAACGAGGGCATCACCCCCAGGTATCCCTCATAGAGGTAGGAAAAGGTGGCGAGGAGGAAGATGGAGTTGGGGTGGAGATGGAGTGTGTGGATCTCGTAGTGCTCCAGAACTATGTTGAAGAAGTCCGCGAAGGGAGGGAGAAGACCTCCAACGATGAAGAGGAGGGAGAAGGGGAACGTTGTTGCTAATAGTCACATGGCCCGCTTTGAGCCCGGACAGATCTTGGTGGCCCATTGCTCATTGTGAGCATTGGCCATGAGCGAGATGAGCTTCTGGCACCTCCCTGTCTCCTAATTGTGGAGAGCAGCACCACTGGCTCCACATGCGCTCGTGCAGCAACATTGCTCCTCTTCATCGCCATGGCAATGGAGAGGCGACACTTTAAGTGGAGAAGGAGTCGGCGAAGGATAATGGCGAGCAGTGTGTGCAGGGAAGGAGAAGCAGTGTGTAGGGGAAGCGTGTGGCGGAAGTCAAGAAATGATGGTTCCACCTGGGGCGTGTGGTTGTTTAAAGGCAAATGTTCAGTTCCTAAGGAGTCGTGGGAGAAGTGGGCATGTCTTGCCCCATCGCGGCTGACATGCGTCACCTCCTAGGCCGGCAGTTCGTTAGGACCCGCAACACGTCGACCCGCGTTGTTTCATGCTTCACTTGTTGAATGTGTCCGCCCCGGGTCTAGTGGCTACTGTCGGTCTAGTGGAACCAGGGTACCCCAGCCTATCTATTGTCGGCCTAGTAGTCCAAACAAAGAAGGCCCAGTGTGACATCTAGCCCACTGGATGAACTTGGAAGCCACCCTGTGAGGCTCCGGCTTCGGGAGGATCGACCTCTATCTAAGAGGGACCCACCGGACGCTCGTCCATCAGTAGCAAGAGGCCTCGCAAGGTCTCCCCCGTGGGGCTGCTCCCCACAAGGCTCTTTGCTTAGAGGGGCCATTCAATATTGGCCACACAACGGTCTGCACTCCACGTGGATGATGCGTAGCTCCAGTAAAGGAGGGGAGGACGGCGTCAGCGGGCATCGTAGAAGAATCTTTCCCATTTGGTGATAGAAGGATGGAAAGCATTTGTCCCCTGGAAGGCGATTTCCAAGGCTTACCCAATTGGTGCAAGGAAAACATTGTGACACCGGTCGCCAGGATAGATGTCACCGCGAGCCCAAGAGAGCGTCATGGACGGCACCTTTGGCAGGATGAAGACCACCTTTGTTAGGGAAGCTTGCAGGCTTGTCCCCCTTCAAATTGCCTCCCCGTGGCCCCCCTTTTCCTGTGATATTTTGCGAAGAGAGGCGTGTGGCAATAATAAGAGGGGCACACAGCTACCAGAGAGAGGGAGACAAATGATTGAGTTCACATCCCCCGCCCCCCCCCCCCCCCGGAAATTTCTTCTTCTTCCTTGTAGATTGTAACACTTTTGCAACACAATAGAGAAGAAAACACAAAGAAGGAGTAGGGTTTCACACCATAAGGTGGCCCAAACCTGGGTAAAACTCCGTTGTCCTTATTGTGCTCCGCCTGCGTGCCTTGGTCGTAGGAGAGAAGCGAGGTCATAGGTGCACCCAGATCCCCAGTGTATGATCCGGGTTCTTGAGAAGTTTCCCCGTAGGCACAAAATCGGTCGACACAAGACAATGCATTCTTTGAACCATAACATTTGAATTGATTGCTACTTCACCATGATGTGTTTTACGAGAAAGAGTTTCTGTTTATGATGCTAGGAAAAGTGATTGAACTTATCATTGTTCAAACTTATACACTATGCTAGCATTCAAACTTCGTAATTTATTTCTTTTATCATTTGCCTACTCGGGGACGAGAAGGAATTAAGCTTGGGGATGTTGGTACGTCTCCAACATATCAATAATTTATGATTTATTCGTGCCATGTTTACAATGATTTTATATGGTTTTTGTGCACTTTTATATGGTTTTTCGGAACTAACCTATTAACCTAGTGCCAACTGTCGGTTTATGTTTTTGGTTATTTTTTGTTTCATAGAAAATCCATACCAAACGATGTCCGAATGCCACGAAAGTTTACGATGATTTTTTTGGAACATAAAAGACCCGTGAAGATTCGAGGAAGGAGTAGAAGACCCACGAGGAGGCCACAAGCTCACCTAGCATGACTTGGGTGCTAGAGAGTGCCATCTAAGCTTGTGCGACCCTAGTAATTCCCATTGGCATGGTTCCAACGCTCAAAAATCCTATAAATCTAGAAATCTCTAGAAGGAAACCTAGAACTATACGCCACCGTCGCGCAAGCCTCTGGTCTGAAGTGATCTCATATGAAGCCCTTTTCTCGCCCGTATCGGAGGGGAAATCATCACAGTATGCCATCTTCATCATCCCGGCGGCCTCCATCATGAGGAGGGGGTAGTTCACCACCGAGGTTGTGGGTATACATGAGTAGCTATGTGTTTGATCTCTCTCTATCTCATGAACTTGATATGGCACGTTCTTGATGTATCATGAGTCTTGTTAATGTAGTGGAATCGTATGGTGTTCTCCCCTTCATTGTCATGAATTGAGTCTCGCCTATGAGGTTACATTATTATCACATTGAATATATGAGTATTTGAGATCACTTGATATATGACTTGCATGTGGATACCGTGGTGATAATGGGGTATTCTATGGAGTCACTTGATGTCTGTTTTGGTAATCAACTTGCACATACCCGTAGTGAAATTGGGGTAATCTAAGCACATAGGTTGATACACGTTTTCATCTTACTTTCTCCGATAGAAACTTTGGGGCAACTCTTTGAAGTTCTTTATGTTGGATTGAATATTATGAATCTATTTTTTATGCATATAGAATGATTAACTCCTTGATACTTTTGGTGACATTGGAGTATCAATGTGACATTGGAGTTGATTGATGCATATCATATGGTGTCATTCTAGTTCGAACTCTAGGGTTTTTTGTTATGCTTACACGAATAGCTCAATAGATTGATTGGAGCGATAACTTTTAGGTAGTTTGCTACATACAACAATTTCATCTTATGTTCCCATTGCTGATAAGAACTTTAGAGTGACTCTTTTTCACACATTAAAGGATTGATATTTGATTTAATTGTGTTAGCATTATTGAGATTGCACTAGTGAAAGTATGAACCCTAGGCCTTGTTTACAAGCATCAAAAATACCATTTGTGCTCACTTTTAAGAATTTTTACCTTGCTATTTTTATCATTTCAAATTATGAACGTATATCTAATATCCATACTCAATTGCATCACCATCTCTTCATCGAACTAGCGCACCTATACAATTTATCATTATATTGGGTGTGTTGGTGACACTGGAGATTTCTTGTATTTGATTGCACGGTTGTTTGACAGATTCCACCTTCATTCTACACCTCTCATGGATTGATAAACCTTAGGTCATCCACTTGAAGGGAAATTCTTATTCTCCTACAGAACTCTTCTCTTGGAGGCCCAACACAGTCTACAAGAATAAAGTTGTGTAGTAGACATCACTGGCTACACACGGCCATGACTATGCTCTTGGAACTCTCCGGCTCCGCCAAATTCGTGGATCCGGGGTGCTCCTAAGGTTTTTGTGGAAGTGGGGAAAGGTGTGGGGGATGGTTTCCGTGTGTCTTGCGAGAGGGGGAGATAAGGGTGAGGACGAGGCAGAGCGAGCTCGCGTGCTCTCCCTGGATTCCATGTGCGGGCGAGAGCAAGGGGTAGAGGAGGAAGAAAGGTGGGTGGGCTTGACACCCACTCGGTGGCCATTGGGTCCTGCGGTGCCAAGTGGTACCGCTACTAGTGTAAGTAGAGAGGAGACTCGATGAGAAAGGAAAAGAGGGGTGTTGCTAGGCTAGTGCGCTCGGCTGGTAGGTTTTCTTTCTCTCCCTTGAATTCATTATATTTATCTTTTCTAAACTGGAAATCTTGTAGAGAAATAAAGAAAGGGGTAGAAAGGGTATTTCACATAGGAAGATATTTTCCTAGACTCCTGAAATTATGGAAGATTGTATAAAAATATTTGGGTATTTTTGGAGGAAGAAAATTTAAATGATTTTGGTTAAACCCAATATGTTTTCATTTGAATTTTCAAATAGAAACAATTCCAACACATATCAAAATCATTGGAGAATGTCCCACACATTTAATGTGATTTAGGAACATTTTTGGTGGAATTTTATAAGAAGTAAAAAATGTCACTTGGGATAGAATTTGAATAACGAAGGATTTGAAAGCTTGACATGGATAGAGTTTCTCGAACTTGGTGGAACTTGTTTCAACTTGAACAATGGTAAGTTGAAAGTGGAGAAGAAGAGGATACACATGATCACAAAATTAAAATGACACACAGGAAAATGATGAGATATTTGTGCTTGATGCAAAATGTCAAATGCCATAGCACCAAACATAGTATCCTCATAACAAGTCGATGATCATGTCACCAACTCACCAGACCAGAAATCAATATGGTGAGAGGTCCCCTAGCCTGGGCACCATCACAATGAGGAGACTAGTGGACATTTCAGTGCTAAACAAGCAGCTTTCCAGGGGAACCTGATGATCGGCTTGCCAGAAAGCTCGAGCACACGACCATGCCACCCACACACCCCCACCCGCACATGCAAGGAGCCGAGCACATTCAACAACTGAGTAGACAAGCACATGCAAGGAGACAACATCCAGCGCCCGAAAAAGGCCAACATCAACCTACACATGTAAGTATACAAAACAATACCAACCGTTGTGATAACCCCAACAACACCCACCATCCGACCATACCAAAATTTTGGACGGACAAGCCCATCACAATGGCACGCGCACACCCACCCATAGGGAGAATGATACGAGTCGACTAACAGCTACCACTCGAGCATACGTAAACAAGGTCGTCCAGACAAGCCCCTCACAATCCCACACGACAAGGCCAACCATGCAATATCCAACCTTGGTGCATCGGCGTATCTGACTCATGTGAACCAAACATCCCAGCAGCAAATGAACGGCATTGACATGCCAATTTGGGCTCACCTGACGACCAATGCACGAGACCGCACACACGCAACAAAAAATACCACAGAAAGGTGGCGCCTAGGGCGCCCGTGTGAAAGCACATATGCTCCCTTGGTAGTTTTGATAATTCATGACAACATACATTGTCTCTTGGACTAACACTTTTACCTAGTATATTTCAGGTATAGTCCACACAAGGCATTGGATAAGGATTGTGTGGAGAGCCCCAAGGAAAGGCATAGGATTGTACAAGCTTCAAGCTACAAGACTCTGCATTTTATATTTGTGAGAAATCACATTTCATTCCATAGGAAAGTCAATACTATTAAAAGGGGGTGAGATATCTATGATGAATTGGTTCCTTAAGTGATTAGAGATAGACACCAAAAATACTCAGCCATTCTCCCACAAAGTTCTTTGTCCAAAGCCTAAACATCAAAATCGGTGCCACCAATATTTCCACTCGGCACTACCGATTTTCCATGAAAGAGAACTTTTGACAAACTCTAGAATCTCGGTATCACCAACATTCCATTTAGTGCCACAAAAACCAGTGACCAAGTTTCTGTTTAGCCATTTTCAAGAATCGGTACCATCGAATTTGCGAATTGGTCTCACCGAGTTTTTGACCAACTCTGTGGTTAGCCATTTTCAAGAATCGATACCACCGAGTTTGAGAATTGGTCCCACCAAGTTATGGAACAACTCTCTAGTTAGTCATTTTCAAGATTGGTACCATCGAGTTTTGAGAATCGGTCTTACCGAGATTTGGAAATTGCCTAGGACACCCAAATCGTACAACCGAGATTTCTATATCAGTCTCACCGGGAATACGAAAGTTGCCACATTTTGTGCAAACCGGTGCCACCGAGATTCACTTTGGTTCCACCGAGTTGGGCAATAATGTTGTAACGGTTGGATTTTTGGAGATGCCCTATATGTACCCATCCACCTACTCTCATTCCCAGAGGAAGCACTCAGAACACAGATAGACTTTCCATATCTATTTTGTGAGAGAGAACCACCTACTCATGTGTTTAGATCAAGATATTCCAATCCATCCATTTGAAACTTGATCTCTAGCCTCCCCAAGTTGCTTTCCACCCAATCAATCTCTTCTACCCATGCCAAATCTATGAGAGAATGATTGAGTGTTGAGGACACTATCTTTTGAAGCACAAGAGCGAGGAGTTCGTCGTACTACCACATATATTACCTTTTGGAGGGTGGTGCCTCCTAGATTGGTTAGGTGTCGCTTGGGATCCACCTACTTCGTGTTGTGGAGTTGAACCAAGAAGTTTGTACACGCAAGGAGATCGCCTACTTTGTGAAGATCTACCCCGAGTGAGGCTAGTCCTTCATGGACATAAGCCATGGTGGAATAGACAAGGCCGCTTCTTTGTGGACCCCTTGCTGGTGGAGCCCTCTTTGGACTCAAGCAACCATTACCCTCTGTGGCATGAAGTCTCCACTAACGTGGACGTACGATAGAACTACCTATCGGAACAATGCCAAAAATCACCGTGTCCATCTTTGCGTTTGATCTTCCTAAACTCTACTCCTTACTTTACATATGCAATGCCTTTACTTTGTGTTGCCATATATTTTGACGAGTATGTGTAGGGTGCTCTAGACTTGTTAGAATTGCTAAAGTCTGCCAACCATTAAAATTGGGAAAAGCCTAGGTTTTAAATTATGCAAGTAGTCTATCCCCCCCTTCTAGACATCCCTTCTAGTGATCCCACAATTGGTATGAGAACTTTGCTATCCATATCCTTGGTTTAATCACCATTGGAGGAAGATGGATCTGTCTAGTTTGGGGAATCTTAGTTGTAGAACTCCTATTATCAATGGGGGGTACTATATATAATGGAAAGATGAAATTCTTGATATACTTGATGAATTCCATTTCAGCAAGTATGTTGAACATCCCTATGTGCCTCCCATTGATTCCTTACATCCTTCTCATGATGATGAAGTTAATATGCTTGGTGATCATAAAACTGTTAATCTCATCATTAGAGGACTGCCAAGAATTGTACTTAATCAAATGAAGAACTTTGAATGTTCTTATACTTTGTGGAAATAATTGGATAAAAGATATCCCGACTACTCCTTGAAAAATCTCGATATCATTTTCCATAAACGCATTGCCTTTAACAAAATGAAGCCCAATGACCCTAATTTTGATAATTGTCTATTTTACCTCCATGAGCTCATGCATGCTAAAGGAGATGTCATTACCAATAATAACATCATTGTTGAAGCCATTCACATGCATAAACTTGAACATTGTGATGGTCGAAACTTTGATGAATCTTTTGATTCTCGTGACGAGGATATTCCATCTGACGGTGAGAATATGGAGCATGGCTACTATGATGAAGACAAAGAGTTTGACATTGAGTATCAGAATACCATGAGGAGCCTAAGTCTTATGGCAAACCTTAGAGATTGCATGGCTGGAGGAAAGGGGTGGATTCTTGATAGTGGATGCACCGATCACATGAGTGGAGATAAAGCCATGTTTCATGAGGTCACACCAAACCATGGGCCACGAAGGTATGTGACTTTTGTATACAACTCCAAGGGTAAGGTACTTGGTCTTGGTAAGGTAGCCATATCTCATGATAGTCCCATTCAAAATGTCATGCTTGTTGAATCCCTTGGCTACAATCTTCTTTCCGTATCTAGATTAGCGGATTTTGGTTTCAATGCGCTATTTACGGAAGTCGGTTGCCAAGTGCTTTTTTTAGATAATCATAACATGGTCTTTACTGGTTTTCGTAGAGGTGATCTATACATTGTTGGTTTCACTAAAAAATCCAAACCTTATACATGTCTTATTGCAAAATCTTCTAAAGGTTTGTTATGGCATAGAAGGCTAGGACCTGTTGGTATACGTAATCTTGACATGCTTATCAAAGGTGATCATATTCTTGGTGTTAAAGATGTTATCTTTGATAAATATAGAGTTTGTAGTGCTTGTCAAGGAGGAAAACAAGTCGGCAGAAGTCATCCCATGAAGAACATAATGACTACTAGAAGGCCACTCGAGCTACTTCACATGGATCTCTTTGGTCCCAATGCTTATAAGAGCCTCGGTGGAAATTCTTTTGGTCTAGTTCTTGTTGATTATGTTTCCAATTTTACGTGGGTATTCTTTCTTGATGACAAGTCACAGGTACAAAATATCTTCAAGAACTTTCCTCGGAAAGCCCAAAATCAGTTTGAGGTGAAGATCAAGTAGGTTTGGAGCGACAACGGACCGGAGTTCAAGAACACAAATGTGGATACCTTTCTTAAAGAAGAAGGTATCTCACATGATTTCTCGGCGACGTTCACAACTCAACAAAATGGAGTTGTTGAGAGGAAGAACCGGACTCTCATAGAGATGGCTAGAATGATGCTTGACGAATACAAGACACCAAGACACTTTCAGGAGGAAGCCGTGGAGACATCTTGACATGCCATGGACCGACTCTACTTACACAAGCTTCTCAGTAAAACGGCATACGAGCTCCTCACCGGTAACAAACCCCAAGTTGGATAATTTCGAGTATACGGCTCTAAGTGCTAAATTCTTGATAAGAATCGTCATTCTAAATTTGGTCCTAAATCTCATGAAGGTTTCCTACTTGGTTACGGATCAAACTCTCACACTTACAGTGCCTACAACAACTTCACTCGAAAAGTTGAAGAGACGGTATATGTGACGTTTGATGAATCTAATGGTCCGCAAGTCGAACCATTGCCAAATGATGTAGGAGATATGGAACATTTGGAAGCCATCCAAGACTTGTCCGTCAACAAGATTCGTCTTATGAAGGTGAAGGAAATTACTTCATCAACACATGTGAAAGCTCCTACTTTGTGTCAACGCGAACAACAAAACGACATGGAGGCATCTAGAAGTGGTACACACCATGATGAAAAGGAGGCAGAACTACATTGTGATGATACACCTCAACCTTCTTCTCCTCCACCTCAAGGAGATGACGCCTTCAACGACAATGAAGAAGAAGATGAGGAGGAAGCTCCACCGTCCAAAAATAAAAAGATGTCACAAGTTCGAGCAAGAGTGGACAAGGATCATCCGCTGAATCAAATCTTCGGTGACATACAAACCGGGAGAATCACTCACTCTAAAACTCGTTTAGCTAACTTTTGTGAGAATTACTCATTCGTCTCTAGCATTGAGCGTATGAAGGTAGAAGAAGCCCTTCAAGACCTGGATTGCCTGAATGCAATGCACGAAGAGCTACACAACTTTGAGAGGAATGAAGTTTGGACACTCGTGGAAAAGCCCAAGGACGAGCACAACATCATTGGTACAAAATGGGTGTTTTTAGAACAAACAAGATGAAGATGGTCAAGTTGTACGCAACAAGGCGTGTCTCGTAGCTCAAGGTTACACGCAAGTCGAAGGTATGGACTACGATGAGACATATGCCCCCGTTGCTAGACTTGAAGCCATTCACATTCTTCTCGCTTATGCTAATCACCATGATATTACTCTTTACCAAATGGATATCAAAAGTGCTTTTATGAACTGTGAAATTGAGGAGGAATTTTATGTCAAACAACCTCCTGGCTTTGTGAACCCTAAGAAACCCAATTGTGTTTATAAACTTCTTAAAGATTTATATGATCTAAAACAAGCCCCTCGTGCTTGGTACAAATGCCCAACGAAGTTTCTTATTGAATAGGGTTTTGAGATTGGTAAAATTGATGCAACCTTATTCACTAAAAGAGTTAATGGTGAACTATTCATGTGCCAAATATATGTATATGATATTATCTTTGTATATATTAACCCACATTTTAGTGAGAAGTTTGGAGGTTGATGTCCGAGAAGTTTGAGATGTCCATGATGTGTGAGCTGAAATTCTTCCTTGGTTTGCAAATCAAACAAGCGAGAGAAGGTATTTTTATCTATCAAACCAAGTACACCAAGGACTTGATCAAGAAGTTCAACATGCAAGAATGCAAAGGTATGAAAACTCCCATGCCTACTAGTGGACATGCTCACCTCACTAAGGAGGACAAACCAGTTGATCAAAAGGTTTACCGATCAATGATCGGTTCATTGCTATATCTATGTGCCTCCCGTCCCGATATCATGTTGGGTGTTTGCATGTGTGACCGATATCAAGCGGCACCTAAGGAGTGTCATCTAAAGGTTGTGAAAGGAATTGTGAGATACTTGATACATACACCAAACTTTGGCATATGGTATCCCAAGGGATCTACTTTTAATCTTGTTGGCTATTCCGACTCAGACTACACCGGAGACAAGGTTGATAGAAAATCCACCTTGGGTACAAGTCAATTTCTTGGGAGATCTCTTGTGTCTTGGTCATCCAAGAAAGAAAACTCAGTATCTTTATCTACAACCGAAGCGAAATACATTGCCGCCGGATCATGTTGTGTGTAATTACTATGGATAACGCAAACTCTTAAGGATTATGGCATTCATGTGAAACATGTTCCATTGTTGTGTGACAATTTAATTTCTATTAAAATTGCCCATAATCTCTTGCAAATATCATGAACTAAACATATACAAGTGCGACATCATTTCATTTGTGATCATGTAGGTAAAGGAGCTATTAATCTCAAGCATGTTCGTACTGACAAACAATTGGATGATATCTTTACCAACCACTTGATGAGAAAGAATTTTGTCATTTGAGGAGTGAGTTGAACATCATTGATGCTTCAAACTTGAGCTAGCACTACTGGAATCGGAGAATTTTCCATCTGTTGCTTCTTTGCCATCTGTTGGCTGATGGCAAAGACCCTCTTTGCCATCAGCTACCAAAAACCAGACGGCAAAGAGAAGGCTGATGGCAAAGATACTATTTGCCATCAGCCAGCTCTTTGTTGTCAGTGGGCACACGACAAAGAACATTCAGGCAGACGGCAAAGAGCACGGGCGAACCACCCCGCACCCCCTCTCTCCCCCCTAACGGCCTCTCTCTTTGTCGTCTGCTTTTCTCCTCTGTGTCGTCGGGGGTAGACGGCAAAGAAGATGTGCCCTAACGGTCGTCGCCCCCCACCCCCACGCCCCTCTCTCCCTTAACGGTCGTCGCACCCCCACCCCACACCCCTCTCTCTCACCCCCAAAACCACCACCGCCCTCCTCCTCCCTGTGCCGCCGCGCCCTCCTCCTCCTTGTGCTACCGCACCCTCTTCCTCCCTGTGCCACCACCACACCCTCCTCCTCCCTACGCCCCCTCCTCCACCACGCCCTCTCCTCCTCCCGGGGGCCTCCTCCTCCACCATCGTCGCTGGAGCTCGCCCCTTCTCCACCACCGCCCCTCCGCCACCACTGCCTTCTCCTCCACCACCGCGCCCTCCTCCTCCCCACGACCCCCTCCTTCACCACCGCGTCGCCCCTTCTCCACCACTACCGGCCCCTTCCTCCCAGCGCACCGCCTCCTCCCTGTGCCCCCGCCTCCTCTAAAGTTTTCCTCCCTGCGCCGTCCTCATGGCCCGTCCGCCCCCCTCCGATGAGTCCTTATTTTTTTCCTTTTTTCGTTTAATTTGTTAATTAGGTTAGTTGTTAATTACTGTAGCGACCCGACTCAAAACGAGTCAGCATGTGTGTTTCTGTGCCATCCCTGGATCAGTATGCTGGCACACACAGTACATCAATGTATATATCAAAGTGCAATCACATGTAAATAGCGTAAAACTTATATATACCTTAAATATCTCAGCGGAAGCAGTCAAGGGAGTGGAGTCCCAATAAACACCAATGGCAAGTTGAGTGTAGACCGTAACCCTGAATCGTACTCTTACTCGTCGAAGAAAAATATCTGCAACATAAGACGTTGCAGCCGTGTAGGTCAGCATATTGAATATGTCGGCAAGTCACATATGAGAGGGGGTAAAATATCATCTATACTATATGCATATATGGTAGGTGGGGCTATAAGTTTTTAGCGAAAAGCAAGTTTTCTCCTACATCAAGAGAGGGTTAAAAGCAAAATGTTACTATGTTGTTTGTTGTTAACGATATGGTTCCGCCAACCAATTCTCGTACCCGAGTTGTCAATAATTCCCACATCAATATTATTATTTGTGTTGAGAATTTCAGATAACTTCAGTTCCTTTGGCTCAAGTTGTCCATGACCGTGGACACGGCTAATCGATTAGGTTTGAGTACTCTGCAGAGTTTTGCACATGTTCCCCACAAGATTTGATCGCCTCCGTGTATGTCCTCGCACTTCAGGGTGTTTGAAGACCGGATGATAAAAACATGGTCTTTCAACGGGTCCCTCTGAATCCCTGTCGGTGCCCATCCAATCCTACCGTTCTTCTACATCTGCTAGCACCGCCTGTCCAGAGTCGCCGCGTTGTCCAACCAAGCCAGAGCCCATAATGACTTGTGGCTGTGCAGGTAAGCCTTGGGTCTTGAAAATATTCGTCCGTCTCTATGAGCCTGGCTGAAGCTTTCCACAAGATGTCATGGCCGTCTCCAGCATCCCGGGTCATCCACTGGTTTCGCCAGGGAGCCGATCAACCGTCCTTCACCCAGAGTTGCATTGCATCACGAGGTCTTGCAAATTCTTGACTTAACCGGTCTTGGTTATTAAATTACTCTCGCATCACTCGTGATAAATTCTCAACCAGAATCCCGTCTACTCAAGCATAGCAATATGAAATTTGTCGTCCCGGGCCAAGTAACGTTGTTGTTGGGTGCCTACCACATGATACTACAATATGTAACCATAATTTCCATGTACCTACTCAGCATGCAATTGGGCATAGGATTGTAGAACTACGATGCAGAAAACATAGGTGATACATGATCAAATGACTTGCCTGGTGATGTTGACGAAGAAGAATTTCTCGAGAAATAACTTGATAGACTACTCGTCACTCTCCGATGAAATCTATATAACGAACATATCATTCACATAAGCACTCATACTAGCAATCATTCTAGCAATCATTCTAGCAATCAAAACAAAAGAGAGAGCGAATAGGAATCCGAAGGAAACTTCAAATAAGACTAGGGAGTCT